>NC_133406.1:98728269-99034807 GCF_049350105.2 Macaca mulatta | reverse complement strand
GAAGACGCTAGGGCCAAAGGAAATATCCTCCGATAACAAAGAGAAAGAAGCTTTCTGAGAAACTTCTTTGTGTTCTGTGAAATCATCTCACAGAGTTACAGCTTTCCCCTCAAAGAAGCCTTTCGCTAAGACAGTTCTTGTGGAATTGGCAAAGTGATATTTGGAAGCCCATAGAGGGCTATGGTGAAAAAGGAAATATCCTCAGATCAAATCTGGAAAGAAGCTTTCTGAGAAACTGCTTAGTGTTCTGTTAAGTTATCTCACAGAGTTACATCTGTATTTCGTGGATCTCTTTGCTAGCCTTATTTCTGTGGAATCTGAGAACAGATATTTCGGATCCCTTTGAAGACTATAGGGCCAAAGGAAATATCCTCCGATAACAAAGAGAAAGAAGCTTTCTGAGAAACTTCTTTGTGTTCTGTGAAATCATCTCACAGAGTTACAGCTTTCCCCTCAAGAAGCCTTTCGCTAAGACAGTTCTTGTGGAATTGGCAAAGTGATATTTGGAACCCCATAGAGGGCTATGGTTAAAAAGGAAATATCCTCAGATGAAATCTGGAAAGAAGCTCTCTGAGAAACTGCTTAGTGATTTGTTAATTCATCTCACAGAATTACATCTGTATTTCGTGGATCTCTTTGCTAGCCTTATTTCTGTGGAATCTGAGAACAGATATTTCGGATCCCTTTGAAGACTATAGGGCCAAAGGACATATCCTCAGATAACAAAGAGAAAGAAGCTTTCTGAGAAACTTCTTTGTGTTCTGTTAAATCATCTCACAGTGTTACAGGTTTCTCCTCAAGAAGCCTTTCGCTAAGACAGTTCTTGTGGAATTGGCAAAGTGATACTTGGAAGCCAATAGAGGGCTGTGGTGAGAAAGGAAATATCCTCAGATGAAATCTGGAAAGAAGCTTTCTGAGAAACTGCTTAGTGTTCTGTTAATTCATCTCACAGTGTTACATCTGTATTTCGTGGATCTCTTTGCTAGCCTTATTTCTGTGGAATCTGAGAACAGATATTTCGGATCCCTTTGAAGACTACAGGGCCAAAGGAAATATCCTCCGATAACAAAGAGAAAGAAGCTTTCTGATAAACTTCTTTGTGTTCTGTGAAATCATCTCACAGAGTTACAGCTTTCCCCTCAAGAAGCCTTTCTTCAAGACAGTTCTTGTGGAATTGGCAAAGTGATATTTGGATGTCCATAGAGGGCTATGGTGAAAAAGGAAATATCCTCAGATGAAATCTGGAAAGAAGCTTTCTGAGAAACTGCTTAGTGTTCTGTTAATTCATCTCACAGCGTTACATGTGTATGTCGTGGATCTCTTTGCTAGCCTTATTTCTGTGGAATCTGAGAACAGATATTTCGGATCCCTTTGAAGACTATAGGGCCAAAGTAAATATCCTGCGATAACAAAGAGAAAGAAGATTTCTGAGAAACTTCTTTGTGTTCTGTGAAATCATCTCACAGAGTTACAGCTTTCCCCTCAAGAAGCCTTTCGCTAAGACAGTTCATGTGTAATTGGCAAAGAGATATTTGGAAGCCTATAGAGGGCTATGGTGAAAAAGGAAATATCCTCAGATGAAACCTGGAAAGAAGCTTTCTGAGAAACTGCTCTGTGAATTGTGACTTCCACTCACAGAATTACATCTGTATTTCATGGATCTCTTTGCTAGCCTTATTTCTGTGGAATCTGAGTACAGATATTTCGGATCCCTTTGAAGACTATAGGGCCAAAGGAAATATCCTCCGATAACAAAGAGAAAGAAGCTTTCTGAGAAACTTCTTTGTGATCTTTGAAATCATCTCACAGAGTTACAGCTTTCCCCTCAAGAAGCCTTTCGCTAAGACATTTCTTGTGGAATTGGCAAAGTGATATTTGGAAGCCCCTAGAGGGCTATGGTGAAAAAGGAAATATCCTCAGATGAAATCTGGAAAGAAGCTTTCTGAGAAACTGCTTAGTGTTCTGTTAATTCATCTCACAGAGTTACATCTGTATTTCGTGGATCTCTTTGCTAGCCTTATTTCTGTGGAATCTGAGAACAGATATTTCGGATCCCTTTGAAGACTATAGGGCCAAAGGAAATATCCTCCGATAACAAAGAGAAAGAAGCTTTCTGAGAAACTTCTTTGTGTTCTGTGAAATCATCTCACAGAGTTACAGCTTTCACCTCAAGAAGCCTTTCGCTAAGACAGTTCTTGTGGAATTGGCAAAGTGATATTTGGAAGCCCATAGAGGGCTATGGTGAAAAAGGAAATATCCTCAGATGAAATCTGGAAAGAAGCTTTCTGAGAAACTGCTTAGTGTTCTGTTAATTCATCTCACAGCGTTACATCTGTATTTCGTGGATCTCTTTGCTAGCCTTATTTCTGTGGAATCTGAGAACAGATATTTCGGATCCCTTTGAAGACTATAGGGCCAAAGGAAATATCCTCCGATAACAAAGAGAAAGAAGATTTCTGAGAAACTTCTTTGTGTTCTGTGAAATCAACTCACAGAGTTACAGCTTTCCCCTCAAGAAGCCTTTCGCTAAGACAGTTCTTGTGGAATTTACAAAGTGATAGTTGGAAGCCCTTAGAGGGCTATGGTGAAAAAGGAAATATCCTCAGATGAAATCTGGAAAGAAGCTTTGTGAGAAACTGCTCTGTGAATTGTGACTTCCACTCACAGAGTTACATCTGTATTTCATGGATCTCTTTGCTAGCCTTATTACTGTGGAATCTGAGTACAGATATTTCGGATCCCTTTGAAGACTATAGGGCCAAAGGAAATATCCTCCGATAACAAAGAGAAAGAAGCTTTCTGAGAAACTTCTTTGTGTTCTGTGAAATCATCTCACAGAGTTACAGCTTTCCCCTCAAGAAGCCTTTCGCTAAGACAGTTCTTGTGGAATTGGCAAAGTGATATTTGGAAGCCCATAGAGGCCTATGGTGAAAAAGGAAATATCCTCAGATGAAATCTGGAAAGAAGCTTTCTGAGAAACTGCTTAGTGTTCTGTTAATTCATCTCACAGAGTTACATCTGTATTTCGTGGATCTCTTTGCTAGCCTTATTTCTGTGGAATCTGAGAACAGATATTTTGGATCCCTTTGAAGACTATAGGGCCAAAGGAAATATCCTCCGATAACAAAGAGAAAGAAGCTTTCTGAGAAACTTCTTTGTGTTCTGTGAAATCATCTCACAGAGTTACAGCTTTCTCCTCAAGAAGCCTTTCGCTAAGACAGTTCTTGTGGAATTGGCAAAGTGATATTTGGAAGCCCATAGAGGGTTGTGGTGAGAAAGGAAATATCCTCAGATGAAATCTGGAAAGAAGCTTTCTGAGAAACTGCTTAGTATTCTGTTAATTTATCTCACAGAGTTACATCTGTATTTCGTGGATCTCTTTGCTAGCCTTATTTCTGTGGAATCTGAGAACAGATATTTCGGATCCCTTTGAAGACTATAGGGCCAAAGGAAATATCCTCCGATAACAAAGAGAAAGAAGCTTTCTGAGAAACTTCTTTGTGTTCTGTGAAATCACCTCACAGAGTTACAGCTTTCCCCTCAAGAAGCCTTTCGCTAAGACAGTTCTTGTGGAATTGGCAAAGTGATATTTGGAAGCCCATAGAGGGCTATGGTTAAAAAGGAAATATCCTCAGATGAAATCTGGAAAGAAGCTATCTTAGAAACTGCTTAGTGCTCTGTTAATTCATCTCACAGAATTACATCTGTATTTCGTGGATCTCTTTGCTAGCCTTATTTCTGTGAAATCTGAGAACAGATATTTCGGATCCCTTTGAAGACTATAGGGCCAAAGGAAATATCCTCCGATACAAAGAGAAAGAAGCTTTCTGAGAAACTTCTTTGTGTTCTGTGAAATCAGCTCACAGAGTTACAGCTTTCCCCTCAAGAAGCCTTTCGCCAAGACAGTTCTTGTGGAATTGGCAAAGTGATATTTGGAAGTCCATAGAGGGCTATGGTGAAAAAGGAAATATCCTCAGATGAAATCTGGAAAGAAGCTTTCTGAGAAACTGCTTAGTGTTCTGTTAATTCATCTCACAGCGTTACATCTGTATTTCATGGATCTCTTTGCTAGCCTTATTTCTGTGGAATCTGAGAACAGATATTTCGGATCCCTTTGAAGACTATAGGGCCAAAGGAAATATCCTCCGATAACAAAGAGAAAGAAGATTTCTGAGAAACTTCTTTGTGTTCTGTGAAATCAACTCACAGAGTTACAGCTTTCCCCTCAAGAAGCCTTTCGCTAAGACAGTTCTTGTGGAATTGGCAAAGTGATAGTTGGAAGCCCTTAGAGGGCTATGGTGAAAAAGGAAATATCCTCAGATGAAATCTGGAAAGAAGCTTTGTGAGAAACTGCTCTGTGAATTGTGACTTCCACTCACAGAGTTACATCTGTATTTCATGGATCTCTTTGCTAGCCTTATTACTGTGGAATCTGAGTACAGATATTTCGGATCCCTTTGAAGACTATAGGGCCAAAGGAAATATCCTCCGATAACAAAGAGAAAGAAGCTTTCTGAGAAACTTCTTTGTGTTCTGTGAAATCATCTCACAGAGTTACCGCTTTCCCCTCAAGAAGCCTTTCGCTAAGACATTTCTTGTGGAATTGGCAAAGTGATATTTTGAAGCCCCTAGAGGGCTAGGGTGAAAAAGGAAATATCCTCAGATGAAATCTGGAAAGAAGATTTCTGAGAAACTGCTTAGTGTTCTGTTAATTCATCTCACAGAGTTACATCTGTATTTCGTGGATCTCTTTGCTAGCCTTATTTCTGTGGAATCTGAGAACAGATATTTCGCATCCCTTTGAAGACTATAGGGCCAAAGGAAATATCCTCCGATAACAAAGAGAAAGAAGCTTTCTGAGAAACTTCTTTGTGTTCTGTGAAATCATCTCACAGAGTTACAGCTTTCCCCTCAAGAAGCCTTTCGCTAAGACATTTCTTGTGGAATTGGCAAAGTGATATTTGGAAGCCCCTAGAGGGCTAGGGTGAAAAAGGAAATATCCTCAGATGAAATCTGGAAAGAAGATTTCTGAGAAACTGCTTAGTGTTCTGTTAATTCATCTCACAGAGTTACATCTGTATTTCGTGGATCTCTTTGCTAGCCTTATTTCTGTGGAATCTGAGAACAGATATTTCGGATCCCTTTGAAGACTATAGGGCCAAAGGAAATATCCTAAGATAACAAAGAGAAAGAAGCTTTCTGAGAAACTTCTTTGTGTTCTGTGAAATCATCTCACAGAGTTACAGCTTTCCCCTCAAGAAGCCTTTCGCTAAGACAGTTCTTGTGGAATTGGCAAAGTGATATTTGGAAGCCCATAGAGGGCTATGGTGAAAAAGGAAATATCCTCAGATGAAATCTGGAAAGAAGCTTTCTGAGAAACTGCTTAGTGTTCTGTTAATTCATCTCACAGAGTTACATCTGTATTTCGTGGATCTCTTTGCTAGCCTTATTTCTGTGGAATCTGAGAACAGATATTTCGGATCCCTTTGAAGACTATAGGGCCAAAGGAAATATCCTCCGATAACAAAGAGATAGAAGCTTTCTGAGAAACTTCTTTGTGTTCTGTGAAATCATCTCACAGAGTTACAGCTTTCCCCTCAAGAAGCCTTTCGCTAAGACAGTTCTTGTGGAATTGGCAAAGTGATATTTGGAAGTCCATAGAGGGCTATGGTGAAAAAGGAAATATCCTCAGATGAAATCTGGAAAGAAGCTTTCTGAGAAACTGCTTAGTGTTCTGTTAATTCATCTCACAGAGTTACATCTGTATTTCGTGGATCTCTTTGCTAGCCTTATTTCTGTGGAATCTGAGAACAGATATTTCGGATCCCTTTGAAGACTTAGGGCCAAAGTAAATATCCTGCGATAACAAAGAGAAAGAAGATTTCTGAGAAACTTCTTTGTGTTCTGTGAAATCATCTCACAGAGTTACAGCTTTCCCCTCAAGAAGCCTTTCGCTAAGACAGTTCTTGTGGAATTGGCAAAGTGATATTTGGAAGCCCATAGAGGGCTATGGTGAAAAAGGAAATATCCTCAGATGAAATCTGGAAAGAAGCTTTCTGAGAAACTGCTCTGTGAATTGTGACTTCCACTCACAGAGGTACATCTGTATTTCGTGGATCTCTTTGCTAGCCTTATTTCTGTGGAATCTGAGTACAGATATTTCGGATCCCTTTGAAGACTATAGGGCCAAAGGAGATATCCTCCGATAACAAAGAGAAAGAAGCTTTCTGAGAAACTTCTTTGTGTTCTGTGAAATCATCTCACAGAGTTACCGCTTTCCACTCAAGAAGCCTTTCGCTAAGACAGTACTCGTGGAATTGGCAAAGTGATATTTGGAAGCCAATAGAGGCCTATGGTGAAAAAGCAAATATCCTCAGATGAAATCTGGAAAGAAGCTTTCTGAGAAACTGCTTAGTGTTCTGTTAATTCATCTCACAGAGTCACATCTGTATTTCGTGGATCTCTTTGCTAGCCTTATTTCTGTGGAATCTGAAAACAGATATTTCGGATCCCTTTGAAGACTATAGGGCCAAAGGAAATATCCTCCGATAACAAAGAGAAAGAAGCTTTCTGAGAAACTTCTTTGTGTTCTGTGAAATCATCTCACAGAGTTACCGCTTTCCACTCAAAAAGTTTTTCGCTAAGACAGTACTCGTGGAATTGGCAAAGTGATATTTGGAAGCCAATAGAGGCCTATGGTGAAAAAGGAAATATCCTCAGATGAAATCTGGAAAGAAGCTTTCTGAGAAACTGCTTAGTGTTCTGTTAATTCATCTCACAGAGTCACATCTGTATTTCGTGGATCTCTTTGCTAGCCTTATTTCTGTGGAATCTGAAAACAGATATTTCGGATCCCTTTGAAGACTATAGGGCCAAAGGAAATATCCTCCGATAACAAAGAGAAAGAAGCTTTCTGAGAAACTTCTTTGTGTTCCGTGAAATCATCTCACAGAGTTACAGCTTTCCCCTCAAGAAGCCTTTCGCTAAGACAGTTCTTGTGGAATTGACAAAGTGATATTTGGAAGCCCATAGAGGCCTATGGTGAAAAAGGAAATATCCTCAGATGAAATCTGGAAAGAAGCTTTCTGAGAAACTGCTTAGTGTTCTGTTAATTCATCTCACAGAGTTACATCTGTATTTCGTGGATCTCTTTGCTAGCCTTATTTCTGTGGAATCTGAGAACAGATATTTCGGATCCCTTTGAAGACTATAGGGCCAAAGGAAATATCCTCCGATAACAAAGAGAAAGAAGCTTTCTGAGAAACTTCTTTGTGTTCTGTGAAATCACCTCACAGAGTTACAGCTTTCCCCTCAAGAAGCCTTTCGCTAAGACAGTTCTTGTGGAATTGGCAAAGTGATATTTGGAAGCCCATAGAGGGCTATGGTTAAAAAGGAAATATCCTCAGATGAAATCTGGAAAGAAGCTATCTTAGAAACTGCTTAGTGCTCTGTTAATTCATCTCACAGAATTACATCTGTATTTCGTGGATCTCTTTGCTAGCCTTATTTCTGTGAAATCTGAGAACAGATATTTCGGATCCCTTTGAAGACTATAGGGCCAAAGGAAATATCCTCCGATACAAAGAGAAAGAAGCTTTCTGAGAAACTTCTTTGTGTTCTGTGAAATCATCTCACAGAGTTACAGCTTTCCCCTCAAGAAGCCTTTCGCCAAGACAGTTCTTGTGGAATTGGCAAAGTGATATTTGGAAGTCCATAGAGGGCTATGGTGAAAAAGGAAATATCCTCAGATGAAATCTGGAAAGAAGCTTTCTGAGAAACTGCTTAGTGTTCTGTTAATTCATCTCACAGCGTTACATCTGTATTTCGTGGATCTCTTTGCTAGCCTTATTTCTGTGGAATCTGAGAACAGATATTTCGGATCCCTTTGAAGACTATAGGGCCAAAGGAAATATCCTCCGATAACAAAGAGAAAGAAGATTTCTGAGAAACTTCTTTGTGTTCTGTGAAATCAACTCACAGAGTTACAGCTTTCCCCTCAAGAAGCCTTTCGCTAAGACAGTTCTTGTGGAATTGGCAAAGTGATAGTTGGAAGCCCTTAGAGGGCTATGGTGAAAAAGGAAATATCCTCAGATGAAATCTGGAAAGAAGCTTTGTGAGAAACTGCTCTGTGAATTGTGACTTCCACTCACAGAGTTACATCTGTATTTCATGGATCTCTTTGCTAGCCTTATTACTGTGGAATCTGAGTACAGATATTTCGGATCCCTTTGAAGACTATAGGGCCAAAGGAAATATCCTCCGATAACAAAGAGAAAGAAGCTTTCTGAGAAACTTCTTTGTGTTCTGTGAAATCATCTCACAGAGTTACCGCTTTCCCCTCAAGAAGCCTTTCGCTAAGACATTTCTTGTGGAATTGGCAAAGTGATATTTGGAAGCCCCTAGAGGGCTAGGGTGAAAAAGGAAATATCCTCAGATGAAATCTGGAAAGAAGATTTCTGAGAAACTGCTTAGTGTTCTGTTAATTCATCTCACAGAGTTACATCTGTATTTCGTGGATCTCTTTGCTAGCCTTATTTCTGTGGAATCTGAGAACAGATATTTCGCATCCCTTTGAAGACTATAGGGCCAAAGGAAATATCCTCCGATAACAAAGAGAAAGAAGCTTTCTGAGAAACTTCTTTGTGTTCTGTGAAATCATCTCACAGAGTTACAGCTTTCCCCTCAAGAAGCCTTTCGCTAAGACATTTCTTGTGGAATTGGCAAAGTGATATTTGGAAGCCCCTAGAGGGCTAGGGTGAAAAAGGAAATATCCTCAGATGAAATCTGGAAAGAAGATTTCTGAGAAACTGCTTAGTGTTCTGTTAATTCATCTCACAGAGTTACATCTGTATTTCGTGGATCTCTTTGCTAGCCTTATTTCTGTGGAATCTGAGAACAGATATTTCGGATCCCTTTGAAGACTATAGGGCCAAAGGAAATATCCTAAGATAACAAGGAGAAAGAAGCTTTCTGAGAAACTTCTTTGTGTTCTGTGAAATCATCTCACAGAGTTACAGCTTTCCCCTCAAGAAGCCTTTCGCTAAGACAGTTCTTGTGGAATTGGCAAAGTGATATTTGGAAGCCCATAGAGGGCTATGGTGAAAAAGGAAATATCCTCAGATGAAATCTGGAAAGAAGCTTTCTGAGAAACTGCTTAGTGTTCTGTTAATTCATCTCACAGAGTTACATCTGTATTTCGTGGATCTCTTTGCTAGCCTTATTTCTGTGGAATCTGAGAACAGATATTTCGGATCCATTTGAAGACTATAGGGCCAAAGGAAATATCCTCCGATAACAAAGAGATAGAAGCTTTCTGAGAAACTTCTTTGTGTTCTGTGAAATCATCTCACAGAGTTACAGCTTTCCCCTCAAGAAGCCTTTCGCTAAGACAGTTCTTGTGGAATTGGCAAAGTGATATTTGGAAGTCCATAGAGGGCTATGGTGAAAAAGGAAATATCCTCAGATGAAATCTGGAAAGAAGCTTTCGGAGAAACTGCTTAGTGTTCTGTTAATTCATCTCACAGAGTTACATCTGTATTTCGTGGATCTCTTTGCTAGCCTTATTTCTGTGGAATCTGAGAACAGATATTTCGGATCCCTTTGAAGACTTAGGGCCAAAGTAAATATCCTGCGATAACAAAGAGAAAGAAGATTTCTGAGAAACTTCTTTGTGTTCTGTGAAATCATCTCACAGAGTTACAGCTTTCCCCTCAAGAAGCCTTTCGCTAAGACAGTTCTTGTGGAATTGGCAAAGTGATATTTGGAAGCCCATAGAGGGCTATGGTGAAAAAGGAAATATCCTCAGATGAAATCTGGAAAGAAGCTTTCTGAGAAACTGCTCTGTGAATTGTGACTTCCACTCACAGAGGTACATCTGTATTTCATGGATCTCTTTGCTAGCCTTATTTCTGTGGAATCTGAGTACAGATATTTCGGATCCCTTTGAAGACTATAGGGCCAAAGGAGATATCCTCCGATAACAAAGAGAAAGAAGCTTTCTGAGAAACTTCTTTGTGTTCTGTGAAATCATCTCACAGAGTTACCGCTTTCCACTCAAGAAGCCTTTCGCTAAGACAGTACTCGTGGAATTGGCAAAGTGATATTTGGAAGCCAATAGAGGCCTATGGTGAAAAAGGAAATATCCTCAGATGAAATCTGGAAAGAAGCTTTCTGAGAAACTGCTTAGTGTTCTGTTAATTCATCTCACAGAGTCACATCTGTATTTCGTGGATCTCTTTGCTAGCCTTATTTCTGTGGAATCTGAAAACAGATATTTCGGATCCCTTTGAAGACTATAGGGCCAAAGGAAATATCCTCCGATAACAAAGAGAAAGAAGCTTTCTGAGAAACTTCTTTGTGTTCTGTGAAATCATCTCACAGAGTTACAGCTTTCCCCTCAAGAAGCCTTTCGCTAAGACAGTTCTTGTGGAATTGGCAAAGTGATATTTGGAAGCCCATAGAGGCCTATGGTGAAAAAGGAAATATCCTCAGATGAAATCTGGAAAGAAGCTTTCTGAGAAACTGCTTAGTGTTCTGTTAATTCATCTCACAGAGTTACATCTGTATTTCGTGGATCTCTTTGCTAGCCTTATTTCTGTGGAATCTGAGAACAGATATTTCGGATCCCTTTGAAGACTATAGGGCCAAAGGAAATATCCTCCGATAACAAAGAGAAAGAAGCTTTCTGAGAAACTTCTTTGTGTTCTGTGAAATCATCTAACAGAGTTACAGCTTTCTCCTCAAGAAGCCTTTCGCTAAGACAGTTCTTGTGGAATTGGCAAAGTGATATTTGGAAGCCCATAGAGGGTTGTGGTGAGAAAGGAAATATCCTCAGATGAAATCTGGAAAGAAGCTTTCTGAGAAACTGCTTAGTATTCTGTTAATTTATCTCACAGAGTTACATCTGTATTTCGTGGATCTCTTTGCTAGCCTTATTTCTGTGGAATCTGAGAACAGATATTTCGGATCCCTTTGAAGACTATAGGGCCAAAGGAAATATCCTCCGATAACAAAGAGAAAGAAGCTTTCTGAGAAACTTCTTTGTGTTCTGTGAAATCACCTCACAGAGTTACAGCTTTCCCCTCAAGAAGCCTTTCGCTAAGACAGTTCTTGTGGAATTGGCAAAGTGATATTTGGAAGCCCATAGAGGGCTATGGTTAAAAAGGAAATATCCTCAGATGAAATCTGGAAAGAAGCTACCTTAGAAACTGCTTAGTGCTCTGTTAATTCATCTCACAGAATTACATCTGTATTTCGTGGATCTCTTTGCTAGCCTTATTTCTGTGAAATCTGAGAACAGATATTTCGGATCCCTTTGAAGACTATAGGGCCAAAGGAAATATCCTCCGATAACAAAGAGAAAGAAGCTTTCTGAGAAACTTCTTTGTGTTCTGTGAAATCATCTCACAGAGTTACAGCTTTCCCCTCAAGAAGCCTTTCGCCAAGACAGTTCTTGTGGAATTGGCAAAGTGATATTTGGAAGTCCATAGAGGGCTATGGTGAAAAAGGAAATATCCTCAGATGAAATCTGGAAAGAAGCTTTCTGAGAAACTGCTTAGTGTTCTGTTAATTCATCTCACAGCGTTACATCTGTATTTCGTGGATCTCTTTGCTAGCCTTATTTCTGTGGAATCTGAGAACAGATATTTCGGATCCCTTTGAAGACTATAGGGCCAAAGGAAATATCCTCCGATAACAAAGAGAAAGAAGATTTCTGAGAAACTTCTTTGTGTTCTGTGAAATCAACTCACAGAGTTACAGCTTTCCCCTCAAGAAGCCTTTCGCTAAGACAGTTCTTGTGGAATTGGCAAAGTGATAGTTGGAAGCCCTTAGAGGGCTATGGTGAAAAAGGAAATATCCTCAGATGAAATCTGGAAAGAAGCTTTCTGAGAAACTGCTCTGTGAATTGTGACTTCCACTCACAGAGTTACATCTGTATTTCATGGATCTCTTTGCTAGCCTTATTACTGTGGAATCTGAGTACAGATATTTCGGATCCCTTTGAAGACTATAGGGCCAAAGGAAATATCCTCCGATAACAAAGAGAAAGAAGCTTTCTGAGAAACTTCTTTGTGTTCTGTGAAATCATCTCACAGAGTTACCGCTTTCCCCTCAAGAAGCCTTTCGCTAAGACATTTCTTGTGGAATTGGCAAAGTGATATTTGGAAGCCCCTAGAGGGCTAGGGTGAAAAAGGAAATATCCTCAGATGAAATCTGGAAAGAAGATTTCTGAGAAACTGCTTAGTGTTCTGTTAATTCATCTCACAGAGTTACATCTGTATTTCGTGGATCTCTTTGCTAGCCTTATTTCTGTGGAATCTGAGAACAGATATTTCGCATCCCTTTGAAGACTATAGGGCCAAAGGAAATATCCTCCGATAACAAAGAGAAAGAAGCTTTCTGAGAAACTTCTTTGTGTTCTGTGAAATCATCTCACAGAGTTACAGCTTTCCCCTCAAGAAGCCTTTCGCTAAGACATTTCTTGTGGAATTGGCAAAGTGATATTTGGAAGCCCCTAGAGGGCTAGGGTGAAAAAGGAAATATCCTCAGATGAAATCTGGAAAGAAGATTTCTGAGAAACTGCTTAGTGTTCTGTTAATTCATCTCACAGAGTTACATCTGTATTTCGTGGATCTCTTTGCTAGCCTTATTTCTGTGGAATCTGAGAACAGATATTTCGGATCCCTTTGAAGACTATAGGGCTAAAGGAAATATCCTAAGATAACAAAGAGAAAGAAGCTTTCTGAGAAACTTCTTTGTGTTCTGTGAAATCATCTCACAGAGTTACAGCTTTCCCCTCAAGAAGCCTTTCGCTAAGACAGTTCTTGTGGAATTGGCAAAGTGATATTTGGAAGCCCATAGAGGGCTATGGTGAAAAAGGAAATATCCTCAGATGAAATCTGGAAAGAAGCTTTCTGAGAAACTGCTTAGTGTTCTGTTAATTCATCTCACAGAGTTACATCTGTATTTCGTGGATCTCTTTGCTAGCCTTATTTCTGTGGAATCTGAGAACAGATATTTCGGATCCCTTTGAAGACTATAGGGCCAAAGGAAATATCCTCCGATAACAAAGAGATAGAAGCTTTCTGAGAAACTTCTTTGTGTTCTGTGAAATCATCTCACAGAGTTACAGCTTTCCCCTCAAGAAGCCTTTCGCTAAGACAGTTCTTGTGGAATTGGCAAAGTGATATTTGGAAGTCCATAGAGGGCTATGGTGAAAAAGGAAATATCCTCAGATGAAATCTGGAAAGAAGCTTTCTGAGAAACTGCTTAGTGTTCTGTTAATTCATCTCACAGAGTTACATCTGTATTTCGTGGATCTCTTTGCTAGCCTTATTTCTGTGGAATCTGAGAACAGATATTTCGGATCCCTTTGAAGACTTAGGGCCAAAGTAAATATCCTGCGATAACAAAGAGAAAGAAGATTTCTGAGAAACTTCTTTGTGTTCTGTGAAATCATCTCACAGAGTTACAGCTTTCCCCTCAAGAAGCCTTTCGCTAAGACAGTTCTTGTGGAATTGGCAAAGTGATATTTGGAAGCCCATAGAGGGCTATGGTGAAAAAGGAAATATCCTCAGATGAAATCTGGAAAGAAGCTTTCTGAGAAACTGCTCTGTGAATTGTGACTTCCACTCACAGAGGTACATCTGTATTTCATGGATCTCTTTGCTAGCCTTATTTCTGTGGAATCTGAGTACAGATATTTCGGATCCCTTTGAAGACTATAGGGCCAAAGGAGATATCCTCCGATAACAAAGAGAAAGAAGCTTTCTGAGAAACTTCTTTGTGTTCTGTGAAATCATCTCACAGAGTTACCGCTTTCCACTCAAGAAGCCTTTCGCTAAGACAGTACTCGCGGAATTGGCAAAGTGATATTTGGAAGCCAATAGAGGCCTATGGTGAAAAAGGAAATATCCTCAGAAAATCTGGAAAGAAGCTTTCTGAGAAACTGCTTAGTGTTCTGTTAATTCATCTCACAGAGTCACATCTGTATTTCGTGGATCTCTTTGCTAGCCTTATTTCTGTGGAATCTGAGAACAGATATTTCGGATCCCTTTGAAGACTATAGGGCCAAAGGAAATATCCTCCGATAACAAAGAGAAAGAAGCTTTCTGAGAAACTTCTTTGTGTTCTGTGAAATCATCTCACAGAGTTACAGCCTTCCCCTCAAGAAGCCTTTCGCTAAGACAGTTCTTGTGGAATTGGCAAAGTGATATTTGGAAGTCCATAGAGGGCTATGGTGAAAAAGAAATATCCTCAGATGAAATCTGGAAAGAAGATTTCTGAGAAACTGCTTAGTGTTCTGTTAATTCATCTCACAGAGTTACATCTGTATTTCGTGGATCTCTTTGCTAGCCTTATTTCTGTGGAATCTGAGAACAGATATTTCGGATCCCTTTGAAGACTATAGGGCCAAAGGAAATATCCTAAGATAACAAAGAGAAAGAAGCTTTCTGAGAAACTTCTTTGTGTTCTGTGAAATCATCTCACAGAGTTACAGCTTTCCCCTCAAGAAGCCTTTCGCTAAGACAGTTCTTGTGGAATTGGCAAAGTGATATTTGGAAGCCCATAGAGGGCTATGGTGAAAAAGGAAATATCCTCAGATGAAATCTGGAAAGAAGCTTTCTGAGAAACTGCTTAGTGTTCTGTTAATTCATCTCACAGAGTTACATCTGTATTTCGTGGATCTCTTTGCTAGCCTTATTTCTGTGGAATCTGAGAACAGATATTTCGGATCCCTTTGAAGACTATAGGGCCAAAGGAAATATCCTCCGATAACAAAGAGATAGAAGCTTTCTGAGAAACTTCTTTGTGTTCTGTGAAATCATCTCACAGAGTTACAGCTTTCCCCTCAAGAAGCCTTTCGCTAAGACAGTTCTTGTGGAATTGGCAAAGTGATATTTGGAGGTCCATAGAGGGCTATGGTGAAAAAGGAAATATCCTCAGATGAAATCTGGAAAGAAGCTTTCTGAGAAACTGCTTAGTGTTCTGTTAATTCATCTCACAGAGTTACATCTGTATTTCATGGATCTCTTTGCTAGCCTTATTTCTGTGGAATCTGAGAACAGATATTTCGGATCCCTTTGAAGACTTAGGGCCAAAGTAAATATCCTGCGATAACAAAGAGAAAGAAGATTTCTGAGAAACTTCTTTGTGTTCTGTGAAATCATCTCACAGAGTTACAGCTTTCCCCTCAAGAAGCCTTTCGCTAAGACAGTTCTTGTGGAATTGGCAAAGTGATATTTGGAAGCCCATAGAGGGCTATGGTGAAAAAGGAAATATCCTCAGATGAAATCTGGAAAGAAGCTTTCTGAGAAACTGCTCTGTGAATTGTGACTTCCACTCACAGAGGTACATCTGTATTTCATGGATCTCTTTGCTAGCCTTATTTCTGTGGAATCTGAGTACAGATATTTCGGAACCCTTTGAAGACTATAGGGCCAAAGGAGATATCCTCCGATAACAAAGAGAAAGAAGCTTTCTGAGAAACTTCTTTGTGTTCTGTGAAATCATCTCACAGAGATACCGCTTTCCACTCAAGAAGCCTTTCGCTAAGACAGTACTCGTGGAATTGGCAAAGTGATATTTGGAAGCCAATAGAGGCCTATGGTGAAAAAGGAAATATCCTCAGATGAAATCTGGAAAGAAGCTTTCTGAGAAACTGCTTAGTGTTCTGTTAATTCATCTCACAGAGTCACATCTGTATTTCGTGGATCTCTTTGCTAGCCTTATTTCTGTGGAATCTGAGAACAGATATTTCGGATCCCTTTGAAGACTATAGGGCCAAAGGAAATATCCTCCGATAACAAAGAGAAAGAAGCTTTCTGAGAAACTTCTTTCTGTTCTGTGAAATCATCTCACAGAGTTACAGCCTTCCCCTCAAGAAGCCTTTCGCTAAGACAGTTCTTGTGGAATTGGCAAAGTGATATTTGGAAGTCCATAGAGGGCTATGGTGAAAAAGAAATATCCTCAGATGAAATCTGGAAAGAAGCTTTCTGAGAAACTGCTTAGTGTTCTCTCAATTCATCTCACAGAGTTACATCTGTATTTCATGGATCTCTTTGCTAGCCGTATTTCTGTGGAATCTGAGAACAGATATTTCGGATCCCTTTGAAGACTATAGGGCCAAAGGAAATATCCTCCGATAACAAAGAGAAACAAGCTTTCTGGGAAACTTCTTTGTGCTCTGTGAAATCATCTCACTGAGTTACAGCTTTCCCCTCAAGAAGCCTTTCGCTAAGACAGTTCTTGTGGAATTGGCAAAGTGATATTTGGAAGACCATAGAGGGCTATGGTGAAAAAGGAAATATCCTCAGATGAAATCTGGAAAGAAGCTTTCTGAGAAACTGCTCTTTGATGTGTGACTTCCACTCAGAGAGTTACATCTGTATTTCACGGATCTCTGTGCTAGCCTTATTTCTGTGGAATCTGAGAACAGATATTTCGGATCCCTTTGAAGACTATAGGGCCAAAGGAATTATCCTCCGATAACTAAGAGAAAGAAGCTTTGTGAGAAACTTCATTGTGTTCTGTGAAATCATCTCACAGAGTTACAGCTTTCCCCTCAAGAAGCCTTTCCCTAAGACAGTTCTTGTGGTATTGGCAAAGTGATATTTGGAAGCCCATAGAGGAATGTGGTGAGAAAGGAAATATCCTCAGATGAAATCTGGAAAGAAGCTTTCTGAGAAACTGCTTAATGTTCTGTTAATTCATCTCACAGAGTTACATCTGTATTTCGTGGATCTCTTTGCTAGCCTTATTTCTGTGGAATCTGAGAACAGATATTTCGGATCCCTTTGAAGACTATAGGGCCAAAGGAAATATCCTCCGATAACAAAGAGAAAGAAGCTTTCTGAGAAACTTCTTTGTGCTCTGTGAAATCATCTCACAGAGTTACAGCTTTCCCCTCAAGAAGCCTTTCGCTAAGACAGTTCTTGTGGAATTGGCTAAGTGATATTTGGAAGCCCTTAGAGGGCTATGGTGAAAAAGGAAATATCCTCAGATGAAATCTGGAAAGAAGCTTTCTGAGAAACTACTCTGTGAATTGTGACTTCCACTCACAGAGTTACATCTGTATTTCATGGCTCTCTTTGCTAGCCTTATTTCTGTGGAATCTGAGAACAGATATTTCGGATCCCTTTGAAGACTATAGGGCCAAAGGAAATATCCTCCGATAACAAAGAGAAAGAAGCTTTCTGAGAAACTTCTTTGTGTTCTGTGAAATCATCTCACAGAGTTACCGCTTTCTCCCAAGAAGCCTTTCGCTAAGACAGTACTTGTGGAATTGGCAAAGTGATATTTGGAAGCCCATAGTGGGCTACGGTGAAAAAGGAAATATCTTCAGATGAAATCTGGAAAGAAGCTTTCTGAGAAACTGCTGAGTGTTCTCTTAATTCATCTCACAGAGTTCCATGTGTATTTCGTGGATTTCTTTGCTAGCCTTATTTCTGTGGAATCTGAGAACAGATATTTCGGATCCCTTTGAAGACTATAGGGCCAAAGGAAATTTCCTCCGATAACAAAGAGAAAGAAGCTTTCTGAGAAACTTCTTTGTCTCACAGAGTTACCGCTTTCTCCCAAGAAGCCTTTCGCTAAGACAGTACTTGTGGAATTGGCAAAGTGATATTTGGAAGCCCATAGTGGGCTATGGTGAAAAAGGAAATATCTTCAGATGAAATCTGGAAAGAAGCTTTCTGAGAAACTGCTGAGTGTTCTCTTAATTCATCTCACAGAGTTCCATGTGTATTTCGTGGATCTCTTTGCTAGCCTTATTTCTGTGGAATCTGAGAACAGATATTTCGGATCCCTTTGAAGACTATAGGGCCAAAGGAAATATCCTCCGATAACAAAGAGAAAGAAGCTTTCTGAGAAACTTCTTTGTGTTCTGTGAAATCATCTCACAGAGTTACAGCTTTCTCCTCAAGAAGCCATTCGCTAAGACAGCTCTTGTGGAATTGGCAAAGTGATATTTGGAAGCCCATAGAGGGCTATGGTGAAAAAGGAAATATCCTCAGATGAAATCTGGAAAGAAGCTTTCTGAGAAACTGCTTAGTGTTCTGTTAATTCATCTCACAGAGTTACATGTTTATTTCGTGGATCTCTTTGCTAACCTTATTTCTGTGGAATCTGAGAACAGATATTTCAGATCCCTTTGAAGACTCTAGGGCCAAAGGAAATATCCTTCGATAACAAAGAGAAAGAAGCTTTCTGAGAAACTTCTTTGTGTTCTGTGAAATCATCTCACAGAGTTACAGCTTTCCCATCAAGAAGCCTTTCGCTAAGACAGTTCTTGTGGAATTGGCAAACGGATATTTGGAAGCCCATAGAGGGCTATGGTGAAAAAGGAAATATCCTCAGATGAAATCTGGGAAGAAGCTTTCTGAGAAACTGCTTAGTGTTCTGTTAATTCATCTCACAGAGTTACATGTGTATTTCGTGGATCTCTTTGCTAGCCTTATTTCTGTGGAATCTGAGAACAGATATTTCGGATCCCTTTGAAGACTATAGGGCCAAAGGAAATATCCTCCGATAACAAAGAGAAAGAAGCTTTCTGAGAAACTTCTTTGTGTTCGGTGAAATCAACTCACAGAGTTACAGCTTTCTCCTCAAGAAGCCTTTCGCTAAGACAGTTCTTGTGGAATTGGCAAAGTGATATTTGAAGCCCATAGAGGGCTATGGTGAAAAAGGAAATATCCTCAGACGAAATCTGGAAAGAATCTTTCTGAGAAACTGCTTAGTGTTCTGTGAATTCATCTCACAGAGTTACATCTGTATTTCGTGGATCTCTTTGCTAGCCTTATTTCTGTGGAATCTGAGAACAGATATTTCGGATCCCTTTGAAGACTATAGGGCCAAAGGAAATATCCTCCGATAACAAATAGAAAGAAGCTTTCTGGGAAACTTCTTTGTGTTCTGTGAAATCATCTCACAGAGTTACAGCTTTCCCCTCAACAAGCCTTTCGCTAAGACAGTTCTTGTGGAATTGGCAAACGGATATTTGGAAGCCCATAGAGGGCTATGGTGAAAAAGGAAATATCCTCAGATGAAATCGGGAAAGAAGCTTTCTGAGAAACTGCTCTGTGATGTGTGACTTCCACCCACAGAGTTACATCTGTATTCCGTGGATCTCTTTGCTAGCCTTATTTCTGTGGAATCTGAGAACAGAGATTTCGGATCCCTTTGAAGACTATAGGGCCAAAGGAAATATCCTCTGATAACAAAGAGAAAGAAGGTTTCTGAGAAACTTCCTTGTGTTCTGTGAAATCATCTCACAGAGTTACAGCTTTCCCCTCAAGAAGCCTTTCGCTAAGACAGTTCTTGTGGAATTGGCAAAGTGATATTTGGAAGCCCATAGAGGGCTATGGTGAAAAAGGAAATATCCTCAGATGAAATCTGGAAAGAAGCTTTCTGAAAACTGCTTAGTGTCCTGTTAATTCATCTCACAGAGTTACATGTGTATTTCGTGGATCTCTTTGCTAGCCTTATTTCTGTGGAATCTGAGAACAGATATTTCGGATCCCTTTGAAGACTATAGGGCCAAAGGAAATATCCTCCGATAACAAAGAGAAAGAAGCTTTCTGAGAAACTTCTTTGTGTTCGGTGAAATCATCTCACAGAGTTACAGCTTTCCCCTCAAGAAGCCTTTCGCTAAGACAGTTCTTGTGGAATTGGCAAAGTGATATTTGGAAGCCCTTAGAGGGCTATGGTGAAAAAGGAAATATCCTCAGATGACATCTGGAAAGAAGCTTTCTGAGAAACTGCTTAGTGTTCTGAGAATTCATGTCACAGAGTTACATCTGTATTTCGTGGATCTCTTTGCTAGCCTTATTTCTGTGGAATCTGAGAACAGATATTTCGGATCCCTTTGAAGACTATAGGGCCAAAGGAAATATCCTCCGATAACAAAGAGAAAGAAGCTTTCTGAGAAACTTCTTTGTGTTCTGTGAAATCATCTCACAGAGTTACAGCTTTCCCCCCAAAGACGCCTTTCGCAAAGACAGTTCTTGTGGAATTGGCAAAGTGATATTTGGAAGCCCATACAGGGCTATGGTGAAAAAGGAAATATCCTCAGATGAAATCTGGAAAGAAGCTTTCTGAGAAACTGCTGAGTGTTCTGTTAATTCATCTCACAGAGTTACATCTGTATTTCATGGATCTCTTTGCTAGCCTTATTTCTGTGGAACCTGAGAACAGATATTTCGGATCCCTTTGAAGACTATAGGGCGAAAGGAAATATCCTCTGATAACAAAGAGAAAGAAGCTTTCTGAGAAACTTCTTTGTGTTCTGTGAAATCATCTCACAGAGTTACAGCTTTCCCCTCAAGAAGCCTTTCGCTAAGACAGTTCTTGTGGAATTGGCAAAGTGATATTTGGAAGCCCATAGAGGGCTATGGTGAAAAAGGAAATATCCTCAGATGAAATCTGGAAAGAAGCTTTCTGAGAAACTGCTTAGTGTTCTGTTAATTCATCTCACAGAGTTACATCTGTATTTCGTGGATCTCTTTGCTAGCCTTATTTCTGTGGAATCTGAGAACAGATATTTCGGATCCCTTTGAAGACTATAGGGCCAAAGGAAATATCCTCCGATAACAAAGAGAAAGAAGCTTTCAGAGAAACTGCTTAGTGTTCTGTTAATTCATCTCACAGAGTTACATCTGTATTTCCTGGATCTCTTTGCTAGCCTTATTTCTGTGGAATCTGAGAACAGATATTTCGGATCCCTTTGAAGACTATAGGGCCAAAGGAAATATCCTGCGATAACAAAGAGAAAGAAGATTTCTGAGAAACTTCTTTGTGTTCTGTGAAATCATCTCACAGAGTTACAGCTTTCCCCTCAAGAAGCCTTTCGCCAAGACAGTTCTTGTGGAATTGGCAAAGTGATATTTGGAAGCCCATAGAGGGCTATGGTGAAAAAGGAAATGTCCTCAGATGAAATCTGGAAAGAAGCTTTCTGAGAAACAGCTCTGTGAATTGTGACTTCCACTCACAGAGTTACATCTGTATTTCATGGATCTCTTTGCTAGCCTTATTTCTGTGGAATCTGAGTACAGATATTTCGGATCCCTTTGAAGACTATAGGGCCAAAGGAAATATCCTGCGATAACAAAGAGAAAGAAGCTTTCTGAGAAACTTCTTTGTGTTCTGTGAAATCATCTCACAGAGTTACCGCTTTCCCCTCAAGAAGCCTTTCGCTAAGACAGTACTTGTGGAATTGGCAAAGTGATATTTGGAAGCCCATAGAGGCCTATGGTGAAAAAGTAAATATCCTCAGATGAAATTTGGAAAGAAGCTTTCTGAGAAACTGCTTAGTGTTCTGTTAATTCATCTCACAGAGTTACATGTGTATTTCGTGGATCTCTTTGCTAGCCTTATTTCTGTGGAATCTGAGAACAGATATTTCGGATCCCTTTGAAGACTATAGGGCCAAAGGAAATATCCACCGATAACAAAGAGAAAGAAGCGTTCTGAGAAACTTCTTTGTGTTTTTTGAAATCATCTCACAGAGTTACAGCTTTCCCCTCAAGAAGCCTTTCGCTAAGACAATTCTTGTGGAATTGGCAAAGTGATATTTGGAAGTCCATAGAGGGCTAGGGTGAAAAAGGAAATATCCTCAGATGAAATCTGGAAAGAAGCTTTCTGAGAAACTGCTTAGTGTTCTGTTAATTCATCTCACAGAGTTACATCTGTATTTCTTGGATCTCTTTGCTAGCCTTATTTCTGTGGAATCTGAGAACAGATATTTCGGATCCCTTTGAAGACTATAGGGCCAAAGTAAATATCCTGCGATAACAAAGAGAAAGAAGATTTCTGAGAAACTTCTTTGTGTTCTGTGAAATCATCTCACAGAGTTACAGCTTTCCCCTCAAGAAGCCTTTCGCTAAAACAGTTCTTGTGGAATTGGCAAAGTGATATTTGGAATCCCATAGAGGGCTGTGGTGAAAAAGGAAATATCCTCAGATGAAATCTGGAAAGAAGCTTTCTGAGAAACTGCTCTGTGAATTGTGACTTCCACTCACAGAGTTACATCTGTATTTCGTGGATCTCTTTGCTAGCCTTATTTCTGTGGAATCTGAGTACAGATATTTCGGATCCCTTTGAAGACTATAGGGCCAAAGGAAATATCCTCCGATAACTAAGAGAAAGAAGCTTTCTGAGAAACTTCTTTGTGTTCTGTGAAATCATCTCACAGAGTTACAGCTTTCCCCTCAAGAAGCCTTTCGCTAAGACAGTACTTGTGGAATTGGCAAAGTGATATTTGGAAACCCATAGAGGCCTACGGTGAAAAAGGAAATATCCTCAGATGAAATCTGGAAAGAAGCTTTCTGAGAGACTGCTTAGTGTTCTCTTATTTCATCTCACAGAGTTACATCTGTAGTTCGTGGATCTCTTTGCTAGCCTTATTTCTGTGGAATCTGAGAACAGATATTTCGGATCCCTTTGAAGACTATAGGGCCAAAGGAAATATCCTCCGATAACAAAGAGAAAGAAGCTTTCTGAGAAACTTCTTTGTGTTCTGTGAAATCATCTCACAGAGTTACAGCCTTCCCCTCAAGAAGCCTTTCGCTAAGACAGTTCTTGTGGAATTGGCAAAGTGATATTTGGAAGTCCATAGAGGGCTATGGTGAAAAAGAAATATCCTCAGATGAAATCTGGAAAGAAGATTTCTGAGAAACTGCTTAGTGTTCTGTTAATTCATCTCACAGAGTTACATCTGTATTTCGTGGATCTCTTTGCTAGCCTTATTTCTGTGGAATCTGAGAACAGATATTTCGGATCCCTTTGAAGACTATAGGGCCAAAGGAAATATCCTCCGATAACAAAGAGAAAGAAGCTTTCTGAGAAACTTCTTTGTGTTCGGTGAAATCATCTCACAGAGTTACAGCTTTCCCCTCAAGAAGCCTTTCGCTAAGACAGTTCATGTGGAATTGGCAAAGTGATATTTGGAAGCCCATAGAGGGCTATGGTGAAAAAGGAAATATCCTCAGATGAAATCTGGAAAGAAGCTTTCTGAGAAACTGCTTAGTGTTCTGTTAATTCATCTCACAGAGTTACATCTGTATTTCGTGGATCTCTTTGCTAGCCTTATTTCTGTGGAATCTGAGAACAGATATTTCGGATCCCTTTGAAGACTATAGGGCCAAAGGAAATATCCTCCGATAACAAAGAGATAGAAGCTTTCTGAGAAACTTCTTTGTGTTCTGTGAAATCATCTCACAGAGTTACAGCTTTCCCCTCAAGAAGCCTTTCGCTAAGACAGTTCTTGTGGAATTGGCAAAGTGATATTTGGAGGTCCTTAGAGGGCTATGGTGAAAAAGGAAATATCCTCAGATGAAATCTGGAAAGAAGCTTTCTGAGAAACTGCTTAGTGTTCTGTTAATTCATCTCACAGAGTTACATCTGTATTTCGTGGATCTCTTTGCTAGCCTTATTTCTGTGGAATCTGAGAACAGATATTTCGGATCCCTTTGAAGACTTAGGGCCAAAGTAAATATCCTGCGATAACAAAGAGAAAGAAGATTTCTGAGAAACTTCTTTGTGTTCTGTGAAATCATCTCACAGAGTTACAGCTTTCCCCTCAAGAAGCCTTTCGCTAAGACAGTTCTTGTGGAATTGGCAAAGTGATATTTGGAAGCCCATAGAGGGCTATGGTGAAAAAGGAAATATCCTCAGATGAAATCTGGAAAGAAGCTTTCTGAGAAACTGCTCTGTGAATTGTGACTTCCACTCACAGAGGTACATCTGTATTTCATGGATCTCTTTGCTAGCCTTATTTCTGTGGAATCTGAGTACAGATATTTCGGAACCCTTTGAAGACTATAGGGCCAAAGGAGATATCCTCCGATAACAAAGAGAAAGAAGCTTTCTGAGAAACTTCTTTGTGTTCTGTGAAATCATCTCACAGAGATACCGCTTTCCATTCAAGAAGCCTTTCGCTAAGACAGTACTCGTGGAATTGGCAAAGTGATATTTGGAAGCCAATAGAGGCCTATGGTGAAAAAGGAAATATCCTCAGATGAAATCTGGAAAGAAGCTTTCTGAGAAACTCCTTAGTGTTCTGTTAATTCATCTCACAGAGTCACATCTGTATTTCGTGGATCTCTTTGCCAGCCTTATTTCTGTGGAATCTGAGAACAGATATTTCGGATCCCTTTGAAGACTATAGGGCCAAAGGAAATATCCTCCGATAACAAAGAGAAAGAAGCTTTCTGAGAAACTTCTTTGTGTTCTGTGAAATCATCTCACAGAGTTACAGCCTTCCCCTCAAGAAGCCTTTCGCTAAGACAGTTCTTGTGGAATTGGCAAAGTGATATTTGGAAGTCCATAGAGGGCTATGGTGAAAAAGAAATATCCTCAGATGAAATCTGGAAAGAAGCTTTCTGAGAAACTGCTTAGTGTTCTCTCAATTCATCTCACAGAGTTACATCTGTATTTCATGGATCTCTTTGCTAGCCGTATTTCTGTGGAATCTGAGAACAGATATTTCGGATCCCTTTGAAGACTATAGGGCCAAAGGAAATATCCTAAGATAACAAAGAGAAAGAAGCTTTCTGAGAAACTTCTTTGTGTTCTGTGAAATCATCTCACAGAGTTACAGCTTTCCCCTCAAGAAGCCTTTCGCTAAGACAGTTCTTGTGGAATTGGCAAAGTGATATTTGGAAGCCCATAGAGGGCTATGGTGAAAAAGGAAATATCCTCAGATGAAATCTGGAAAGAAGCTTTCTGAGAAACTGATTAGTGTTCTGTTAATTCATCTCACAGAGTTACATCTGTATTTCGTGGATCTCTTTGCTAGCCTTATTTCTGTGGAAACTGAGAACAGATATTTCGGATCCCTTTGAAGACTATAGGGCCAAAGTAAATATCCTGCGATAACAAAGAGAAAGAAGATTTCTGAGAAACTTCTTTGTGTTCTGTGAAATCATCTCACAGAGTTACAGCTTTCCCCTCAAGAAGCCTTTCGCTAAAACAGTTCTTGTGGAATTGGCAAAGTGATATTTGGAATCCCATAGAGGGCTGTGGTGAAAAAGGAAATATCCTCAGATGAAATCTGGAAAGAAGCTTTCTGAGAAACTGCTCTGTGAATTGTGACTTCCACTCACAGAGTTACATCTGTATTTCGTGGATCTCTTTGCTAGCCTTATTTCTGTGGAATCTGAGTACAGATATTTCGGATCCCTTTGAAGACTATAGGGCCAAAGGAAATATCCTCCGATAACTAAGAGAAAGAAGCTTTCTGAGAAACTTCTTTGTGTTCTGTGAAATCATCTCACAGAGTTACAGCTTTCCCCTCAAGAAGCCTTTCGCTAAGACAGTACTTGTGGAATTGGCAAAGTGATATTTGGAAACCCATAGAGGCCTACGGTGAAAAAGGAAATATCCTCAGATGAAATCTGGAAAGAAGCTTTCTGAGAGACTGCTTAGTGTTCTCTTATTTCATCTCACAGAGTTACATCTGTAGTTCGTGGATCTCTTTGCTAGCCTTATTTCTGTGGAATCTGAGAACAGATATTTCGGATCCCTTTGAAGACTATAGGGCCAAAGGAAATATCCTCCGATAACAAAGAGAAAGAAGGTTTCTGAGAAACTTCCTTGTGTTCTGTGAAATCATCTCACAGAGTTACAGCTTTCCCCTCAAGAAGCCTTTCGCTAAGACAGTTCTTGTGGAATTGGCAAAGTGATATTTGGAAGTCCATAGAGGGCTATGGTGAAAAAGAAATATCCTCAGATGAAAACTGGAAAGAAGCTTTCCTAGAAACTGCTGTGTGATCTGTGACTTCCACTCACAGAGTTACATCTGTATTTCGTGGATCTCTTTGCTAGCCTTATTCCTGTGGAATCTGAGAACAGATATTTCGGATCCCTTTGAAGACTATAGGGCCAAAGGAAATATCCTGCGATAACAAAGAGAAAGAGCTTTCTGAGAAACTTCTTTGTGTTCTGTGAAATCATCTCACAGAGCTACAGCTTTCCCCTCAAGAAGCCTTTCGCTAAGACAGTTCTTGTGGAATTGGCAAAGTGATATTTGCAAACCCTAGAGGGCTATGGTGAAAAAGGAAATATCCTCAGATGAAATCTGGAAAGAAGCTTTCTGAGAAACTGCTCTGTGATGTGTGACTTCCACTCACAGAGGTACATCTGTATTTCATGGATCTCTTTGCTAGCCTTATTTCTGTGAAATCTGAGAACAGATATTTCGGATCCCTTTGAAGACTACAGGGCCAAAGGAAATATCCTCCGATAACAAAGAGAAAGAAGCTTTCTGAGAAACTTCTTTGTGTTCTGTGAAATCATCTCACAGAGTTACAGCTTTCCCCTCAAGAAGCCTTTCGCTAAGACAGTTCTTGTGGAATTGGCAAAGGGATATTTGGAAGCCCATAGAGGGCTATGGTGAAAAAGGAAATATCCTCAGATGAAATCTGGAAAGAAGCTTTCTGAGAAACTGCTCTGTGAATTGTGACTTCCACTCACAGAGGTACATCTGTATTTCATGGATCTCTTTGCTAGCCTTATTTCTGTGGAATCTGAGTACAGATATTTCGGAACCCTTTGAAGACTATAGGGCCAAAGGAGATATCCTCCGATAACAAAGAGAAAGAAGCTTTCTGAGAAACTTCTTTGTGTTCTGTGAAATCATCTCACAGAGATACCGCTTTCCACTCAAGAAGCCTTTCGCTAAGACAGTACTCGTGGAATTGGCAAAGTGATATTTGGAAGCCAATAGAGGCCTATGGTGAAAAAGGAAATATCCTCAGATGAAATCTGGAAAGAAGCTTTCTGAGAAACTGCTTAGTGTTCTGTTAATTCATCTCACAGAGTCACATCTGTATTTCGTGGATCTCTTTGCCAGCCTTATTTCTGTGGAATCTGAGAACAGATATTTCGGATCCCTTTGAAGACTATAGGGCCAAAGGAAATATCCTCCGATAACAAAGAGAAAGAAGCTTTCTGAGAAACTTCTTTGTGTTCTGTGAAATCATCTCACAGAGTTACAGCCTTCCCCTCAAGAAGCCTTTCGCTAAGACAGTTCTTGTGGAATTGGCAAAGTGATATTTGGAAGTCCATAGAGGGCTATGGTGAAAAAGAAATATCCTCAGATGAAATCTGGAAAGAAGCTTTCTGAGAAACTGCTTAGTGTTCTGTCAATTCATCTCACAGAGTTACATCTGTATTTCATGGATCTCTTTGCTAGCCGTATTTCTGTGGAATCTGAGAACAGATATTTCGGATCCCTTTGAAGACTATAGGGCCAAAGGAAATATCCTAAGATAACAAAGAGAAAGAAGCTTTCTGAGAAACTTCTTTGTGTTCTGTGAAATCATCTCACAGAGTTACAGCTTTCCCCTCAAGAAGCCTTTCGCTAAGACAGTTCTTGTGGAATTGGCAAAGTGATATTTGGAAGCCCATAGAGGGCTATGGTGAAAAAGGAAATATCCTCAGATGAAATCTGGAAAGAAGCTTTCTGAGAAACTGATTAGTGTTCTGTTAATTCATCTCACAGAGTTACATCTGTATTTCGTGGATCTCTTTGCTAGCCTTATTTCTGTGGAATCTGAGAACAGATATTTCGGATCCCTTTGAAGACTATAGGGCCAAAGTAAATATCCTGCGATAACAAAGAGAAAGAAGATTTCTGAGAAACTTCTTTGTGTTCTGTGAAATCATCTCACAGAGTTACAGCTTTCCCCTCAAGAAGCCTTTCGCTAAAACAGTTCTTGTGGAATTGGCAAAGTGATATTTGGAATCCCATAGAGGGCTGTGGTGAAAAAGGAAATATCCTCAGATGAAATCTGGAAAGAAGCTTTCTGAGAAACTGCTCTGTGAATTGTGACTTCCACTCACAGAGTTACATCTGTATTTCGTGGATCTCTTTGCTAGCCTTATTTCTGTGGAATCTGAGTACAGATATTTCGGATCCCTTTGAAGACTATAGGGCCAAAGGAAATATCCTCCGATAACTAAGAGAAAGAAGCTTTCTGAGAAACTTCTTTGTGTTCTGTGAAATCATCTCACAGAGTTACAGCTTTCCCCTCAAGAAGCCTTTCGCTAAGACAGTACTTGTGGAATTGGCAAAGTGATATTTGGAAACCCATAGAGGCCTACGGTGAAAAAGGAAATATCCTCAGATGAAATCTGGAAAGAAGCTTTCTGAGAGACTGCTTAGTGTTCTCTTATTTCATCTCACAGAGTTAAATCTGTAGTTCGTGGATCTCTTTGCTAGCCTTATTTCTGTGGAATCTGAGAACAGATATTTCGGATCCCTTTGAAGACTATAGGGCCAAAGGAAATATCCTCCGATAACAAAGAGAAAGAAGGTTTCTGAGAAACTTCCTTGTGTTCTGTGAAATCATCTCACAGAGTTACAGCTTTCCCCTCAAGAAGCCTTTCGCTAAGACAGTTCTTGTGGAATTGGCAAAGTGATATTTGGAAGTCCATAGAGGGCTATGGTGAAAAAGAAATTTCCTCAGATGAAAACTGGAAAGAAGCTTTCCTAGAAACTGCTGTGTGATCTGTGACTTCCACTCACAGAGTTACATCTGTATTTCGTGGATCTCTTTGCTAGCCTTATTCCTGTGGAATCTGAGAACAGATATTTCGGATCCCTTTGAAGACTATAGGGCCAAAGGAAATATCCTGCGATAACAAAGAGAAAGAGCTTTCTGAGAAACTTCTTTGTGTTCTGTGAAATCATCTCACAGAGCTACAGCTTTCCCCTCAAGAAGCCTTTCGCTAAGACAGTTCTTGTGGAATTGGCAAAGTGATATTTGCAAACCCTAGAGGGCTATGGTGAAAAAGGAAATATCCTCAGATGAAATCTGGAAAGAAGCTTTCTGAGAAACTGCTCTGTGATGTGTGACTTCCACTCACAGAGGTACATCTGTATTTCATGGATCTCTTTGCTAGCCTTATTTCTGTGAAATCTGAGAACGGATATTTCGGATCCCTTTGAAGACTACAGGGCCAAAGGAAATATCCTCCGATAACAAAGAGAAAGAAGCTTTCTGAGAAACTTCTTTGTGTTCTGTGAAATCATCTCACAGAGTTACAGCTTTCCCCTCAAGAAGCCTTTCGCTAAGACAGTTCTTGTGGAATTGGCAAAGGGATATTTGGAAGCCCATAGAGGGCTATGGTGAAAAAGGAAATATCCTCAGATGAAATCTGGAAAGAAGCTTTCTGAAAACTGCTTAGTGTCCTGTTAATTCATCTCACAGAGTTACATGTGTATTTCGTGGATCTCTTTGCTAGCCTTATTTCTGTGGAATCTGAGAACAGATATTTCGGATCCCTTTGAAGACTATAGGGCCAAAGGAAATATCCTCCGATAACAAAGAGAAAGAAGCTTTCTGAGAAACTTCTTTGTGTTCGGTGAAATCATCTCACAGAGTTACAGCTTTCCCCTCAAGAAGCCTTTCGCTAAGACAGTTCTTGTGGAATTGGCAAAGTGATATTTGGAAGCCCTTAGAGGGCTATGGTGAAAAAGGAAATATCCTCAGATGACATCTGGAAAGAAGCTTTCTGAGAAACTGCTTAGTGTTCTGAGAATTCATGTCACAGAGTTACATCTGTATTTCGAGGATCTCTTTGCTAGCCTTATTTCTGTGGAATCTGAGAACAGATATTTCGGAACCCTTTGAAGACTATAGGGCCAAAGGAAATATCCTCCGATAACAAAGAGAAAGAAGCTTTCTGAGAAACTTCTTTGTGTTCTGTGAAATCATCTCACAGAGTTACAGCTTTCCCCCCAAAGACGCCTTTCGCAAAGACAGTTCTTGTGGAATTGGCAAAGTGATATTTGGAAGCCCATACAGGGCTATGGTGAAAAAGGAAATATCCTCAGATGAAATCTGGAAAGAAGCTTTCTGAGAAACTGCTGAGTGTTCTGTTAATTCATCTCACAGAGTTACATCTGTATTTCATGGATCTCTTTGCTAGCCTTATTTCTGTGGAATCTGAGAACAGATATTTCGGATCCCTTTGAAGACTATAGGGCCAAAGGAAATATCCTCCGATAACAAAGAGAAAGAAGCTTTCTGAGAAACTTCTTTGTGTTCGGTGAAATCAACTCACAGAGTTACAGCTTTCTCCTCAAGAAGCCTTTCGCTAAGACAGTTCTTGTGGAATTGGCAAAGTGATATTTGAAGCCCATAGAGGGCTATGGTGAAAAAGGAAATATCCTCAGACGAAATCTGGAAAGAATCTTTCTGAGAAACTGCTTAGTGTTCTGTGAATTCATCTCACAGAGTTACATCTGTATTTCGTGGATCTCTTTGCTAGCCTTATTTATGTGGAATCTGAGAACAGATATTTCGGATCCCTTTGAAGACTATAGGGCCAAAGGAAATATCCTCCGATAACAAATAGAAAGAAGCTTTCTGAGAAACTTCTTTGTGTTCTGTGAAATCATCTCACAGAGTTACAGCTTTCCCCTCAACAAGCCTTTCGCTAAGACAGTTCTTGTGGAATTGGCAAACGGATATTTGGAAGCCCATAGAGGGCTATGGTGAAAAAGGAAATATCCTCAGATGAAATCTGGAAAGAAGCTTTCTGAGAAACTGCTCTGTGATGTGTGACTTCCACCCACAGAGTTACATCTGTATTCCGTGGATCTCTTTGCTAGCCTTATTTCTGTGGAATCTGAGAACAGAGATTTCGGATCCCTTTGAAGACTATAGGGCCAAAGGAAATATCCTCTGATAACAAAGAGAAAGAAGGTTTCTGAGAAACTTCCTTGTGTTCTGTGAAATCATCTCACAGAGTTACAGCTTTCCCCTCAAGAAGCCTTTCGCTAAGACAGTTCTTGTGGAATTGGCAAAGTGATATTTGGAAGCCCATAGAGGGCTATGGTGAAAAAGGAAATATCCTCAGATGAAAACTGGAAAGAAGCTTTCCTAGAAACTGCTGTGTGATCTGTGACTTCCACTCACAGAGTTACATCTGTATTTCGTGGATCTCTTTGCTAGCCTTATTCCTGTGGAAATTGAGAACAGATATTTCGGATCCCTTTGAAGACTATAGGGCCAAAGGAAATATCCTGCGATAACAAAGAGAAAGAGCTTTCTGAGAAACTTCTTTGTGTTCTGTGAAATCATCTCACAGAGCTACAGCTTTCCCCTCAAGAAGCCTTTCGCTAAGACAGTTCTTGTGGAATTGGCAAAGTGATATTTGCAAACCCTAGAGGGCTATGGTGAAAAAGGAAATATCCTCAGATGAAATCTGGAAAGAAGCTTTCTGAAAACTGCTTAGTGTCCTGTTAATTCATCTCACAGAGTTACATGTGTATTTCGTGGATCTCTTTGCTAGCCTTATTTCTGTGGAATCTGAGAACAGATATTTCGGATCCCTTTGAAGACTATAGGGCCAAAGGAAATATCCTCCGATAACAAAGAGAAAGAAGCTTTCTGAGAAACTTCTTTGTGTTCTGTGAAATCATCTCACAGAGTTACAGCTTTCCCCTCAAGAAGCCTTTCGCTAAGACAGTTCTTGTGGAATTGGCAAAGTGATATTTGGAAGCCCTTAGAGGGCTATGGTGAAAAAGGAAATATCCTCAGATGACATCTGGAAAGAAGCTTTCTGAGAAACTGCTTAGTGTTCTGAGAATTCATGTCACAGAGTTACATCTGTATTTCGTGGATCTCTTTGCTAGCCTTATTTCTGTGGAATCTGAGAACAGATATTTCGGATCCCTTTGAAGACTATAGGACCAAAGGAAATATCCTCCGATAACAAAGAGAAAGAAGCTTTCTGAGAAACTTCTTTGTGTTCTGTGAAATCATCTCACAGAGTTACAGCTTTCCCCCCAAAGACGCCTTTCGCAAAGACAGTTCTTGTGGAATTGGCAAAGTGATATTTGGAAGCCCATACAGGGCTATGGTGAAAAAGGAAATATCCTCAGATGAAATCTGGAAAGAAGCTTTCTGAGAAACTGCTGAGTGTTCTGTTAATTCATCTCACAGAGTTACATCTGTATTTCATGGATCTCTTTGCTAGCCTTATTTCTGTGGAACCTGAGAACAGATATTTCGGATCCCTTTGAAGACTATAGGGCGAAAGGAAATATCCTCTGATAACAAAGAGAAAGAAGCTTTCTGAGAAACTTCTTTGTGTTCTGTGAAATCATCTCACAGAGTTACAGCTTTCCCCTCAAGAAGCCTTTCGCTAAGACAGTTCTTGTGGAATTGGCAAAGTGATATTTGGAAGCCCATAGAGGGCTATGGTGAAAAAGGAAATATCCTCAGATGAAATCTGGAAAGAAGCTTTCTGAGAAACTGCTTAGTGTTCTGTTAATTCATCTCACAGAGTTACATCTGTATTTCGTGGATCTCTTTGCTAGCCTTATTTCTGTGGAATCTGAGAACAGATATTTCGGATCCCTTTGAAGACTATAGGGCCAAAGGAAATATCCTCCGATAACAAAGAGAAAGAAGCTTTCTGAGAAACTTCTTTGTGTTCTGTGAAATCATCTCACAGAGTTACAGCTTTCTCCTCAAGAAGCCTTTCGCTAAGACAGTTCTTGTGGAATTGGGAAAGTGATATTTGGAAGCCCATAGAGGGCTATGGTGAAAAAGGAAATATCCTCAGATGAAATCTGGAAAGAAGCTTTCTGAGAAACTGCTTAGTGTTCTGTGAATTCATCTCACAGAGTTACATCTGTATTTCGTGGATCTCTTTGCTAGCCTTATTTCTGTGGAATCTGAGAACAGATATTTCGGATCCCTTTGAAGACTATAGGGCCAAAGGAAATATCCTCCGATAACAAAGAGAAAGAAGCTTTCAGAGAAACTGCTTAGTGTTCTATTAATTCATCTCACAGAGTTACATCTGTATTTCCTGGATCTCTTTGCTAGCCTTATTTCTGTGGAATCTGAGAACAGATATTTCGGATCCCTTTGAAGACTATAGGGCCAAAGGAAATATCCTGCGATAACAAAGAGAAAGAAGATTTCTGAGAAACTTCTTTGTGTTCTGTGAAATCATCTCACAGAGTTACAGCTTTCCCCTCAAGAAGCCTTTCGCCAAGACAGTTCTTGTGGAATTGGCAAAGTGATATTTGGAAGCCCATAGAGGGCTATGGTGAAAAAGGAAATGTCCTCAGATGAAATCTGGAAAGAAGCTTTCTGAGAAACAGCTCTGTGAATTGTGACTTCCACTCACAGAGTTACATCTGTATTTCATGGATCTCTTTGCTAGCCTTATTTCTGTGGAATCTGAGTACAGATATTTCGGATCCCTTTGAAGACTATAGGGCCAAAGGAAATATCCTGCGATAACAAAGAGAAAGAAGCTTTCTGAGAAACTTCTTTGTGTTCTGTGAAATCATCTCACAGAGTTACCGCTTTCCCCTCAAGAAGCCTTTCGCTAAGACAGTACTTGTGGAATTGGCAAAGTGATATTTGGAAGCCCATAGAGGCCTATGGTGAAAAAGTAAATATCCTCAGATGAAATTTGGAAAGAAGCTTTCTGAGAAACTGCTTAGTGTTCTGTTAATTCATCTCACAGAGTTACATGTGTATTTCGTGGATCTCTTTGCTAGCCTTATTTCTGTGGAATCTGAGAACAGATATTTCGGATCCCTTTGAAGACTATAGGGCCAAAGGAAATATCCACCGATAACAAAGAGAAAGAAGCGTTCTGAGAAACTTCTTTGTGTTTTTTGAAATCATCTCACAGAGTTACAGCTTTCCCCTCAAGAAGCCTTTCGCTAAGACAATTCTTGTGGAATTGGCAAAGTGATATTTGGAAGTCCATAGAGGGCTAGGGTGAAAAAGGAAATATCCTCAGATGAAATCTGGAAAGAAGCTTTCTGAGAAACTGCTTAGTGTTCTGTTAATTCATCTCACAGAGTTACATCTGTATTTCGTGGATCTCTTTGCTAGCCTTATTTCTGTGGAATCTGAGAACAGATATTTCGGATCCCTTTGAAGACTATAGGGCCAAAGTAAATATCCTGCGATAACAAAGAGAAAGAAGATTTCTGAGAAACTTCTTTGTGTTCTGTGAAATCATCTCACAGAGTTACAGCTTTCCCCTCAAGAAGCCTTTCGCTAAAACAGTTCTTGTGGATTTGGCAAAGTGATATTTGGAATCCCATAGAGGGCTGTGGTGAAAAAGGAAATATCCTCAGATGAAATCTGGAAAGAAGCTTTCTGAGAAACTGCTCTGTGAATTGTGACTTAAACTCACAGAGTTACATCTGTATTTCGTGGATCTCTTTGCTAGCCTTATTTCTGTGGAATCTGAGAACAGATATTTCGGATCCCTTTGAAGACTATAGGGCCAAAGTAAATATCCTGCGATAACAAAGAGAAAGAAGATTTCTGAGAAACTTCTTTGTGTTCTGTGAAATCATCTCACAGAGTTACAGCTTTCCCCTCAAGAAGCCTTTCGCTAAAACAGTTCTTGTGGAATTGGCAAAGTGATATTTGGAATCCCATAGAGGGCTGTGGTGAAAAAGGAAATATCCTCAGATGAAATCTGGAAAGAAGCTTTCAGAGAAACTGCTCTGTGAATTGTGACTTCCACTCACAGAGTTACATCTGTATTTCGTGGATCTCTTTGCTAGCCTTATTTCTGTGGAATCTGAGTACAGATATTTCGGATCCCTTTGAAGACTATAGGGCCAAAGGAAATATCCTCCGATAACTAAGAGAAAGAAGCTTTCTGAGAAACTTCTTTGTGTTCTGTGAAATCATCTCACAGAGTTACAGCTTTCCCCTCAAGAAGCCTTTCGCTAAGACAGTACTTGTGGAATTGGCAAAGTGATATTTGGAAACCCATAGAGGCCTACGGTGAAAAAGGAAATATCCTCAGATGAAATCTGGAAAGAAGCTTTCTGAGAGACTGCTTAGTGTTCTCTTATTTCATCTCACAGAGTTACATCTGTAGTTCGTGGATCTCTTTGCTAGCCTTATTTCTGTGGAATCTGAGAACAGATATTTCGGATCCCTTTGAAGACTATAGGGCCAAAGGAAATATCCTCCGATAACAAAGAGAAAGAAGCTTTCTGAGAAACTTCTTTGTGTTCTGTGAAATCATCTCACAGAGTTACAGCCTTCCCCTCAAGAAGCCTTTCGCTAAGACAGTTCTTGTGGAATTGGCAAAGTGATATTTGGAAGTCCATAGAGGGCTATGGTGAAAAAGAAATATCCTCAGATGAAATCTGGAAAGAAGATTTCTGAGAAACTGCTTAGTGTTCTGTTAATTCATCTCACAGAGTTACATCTGTATTTCGTGGATCTCTTTGCTAGCCTTATTTCTGTGGAATCTGAGAACAGATATTTCGGATCCCTTTGAAGACTATAGGGCCAAAGGAAATATCCTAAGATAACAAAGAGAAAGAAGCTTTCTGAGAAACTTCTTTGTGTTCTGTGAAATCATCTCACAGAGTTACAGCTTTCCCCTCAAGAAGCCTTTCGCTAAGACAGTTCTTGTGGAATTGGCAAAGTGATATTTGGAAGCCCATAGAGGGCTATGGTGAAAAAGGAAATATCCTCAGATGAAATCTGGAAAGAAGCTTTCTGAGAAACTGCTTAGTGTTCTGTTAATTCATCTCACAGAGTTACATCTGTATTTCGTGGATCTCTTTGCTAGCCTTATTTCTGTGGAATCTGAGAACAGATATTTCGGATCCCTTTGAAGACTATAGGGCCAAAGGAAATATCCTCCGATAACAAAGAGATAGAAGCTTTCTGAGAAACTTCTTTGTGTTCTGTGAAATCATCTCACAGAGTTACAGCTTTCCCCTCAAGAAGCCTTTCGCTAAGACAGTTCTTGTGGAATTGGCAAAGTGATATTTGGAAGCCCATAGAGGGCTATGGTGAAAAAGGAAATATCCTCAGATGAAATCTGGAAAGAATCTTTCTGAGAAACTGATTAGTGTTCTGTTAATTCATCTCACAGAGTTACATCTGTATTTCGTGGATCTCTTTGCTAGCCTTATTTCTGTGGAATCTGAGAACAGATATTTCGGATCCCTTTGAAGACTATAGGGCCAAAGTAAATATCCTGCGATAACAAAGAGAAAGAAGATTTCTGAGAAACTTCTTTGTGTTCTGTGAAATCATCTCACAGAGTTACAGCTTTCCCCTCAAGAAGCCTTTCGCTAAAACAGTTCTTGTGGAATTGGCAAAGTGATATTTGGAATCCCATAGAGGGCTGTGGTGAAAAAGGAAATATCCTCAGATGAAATCTGGAAAGAAGCTTTCTGAGAAACTGCTCTGTGAATTGTGACTTCCACTCACAGAGTTACATCTGTATTTCGTGGATCTCTTTGCTAGCCTTATTTCTGTGGAATCTGAGTACAGATATTTCGGATCCCTTTGAAGACTATAGGGCCAAAGGAAATATCCTCCGATAACTAAGAGAAAGAAGCTTTCTGAGAAACTTCTTTGTGTTCTGTGAAATCATCTCACAGAGTTACAGCTTTCCCCTCAAGAAGCCTTTCGCTAAGACAGTACTTGTGGAATTGGCAAAGTGATATTTGGAAACCCATAGAGGCCTATGGTGAAAAAGGAAATATCCTCAGATGAAATCTGGAAAGAAGCTTTCTGAGAGACTGCTTAGTGTTCTCTTATTTCATCTCACAGAGTTACATCTGTAGTTCGTGGATCTCTTTGCTAGCCTTATTTCTGTGGAATCTGAGAACAGATATTTCGGATCCCTTTGAAGACTATAGGGCCAAAGGAAATATCCTCCGATAACAAAGAGAAAGAAGCTTTCTGAGAAACTTCCTTGTGTTCTGTGAAATCATCTCACAGAGTTACAGCTTTCCCCTCAAGAAGCCTTTCGCTAAGACAGTTCTTGTGGAATTGGCAAAGTGATATTTGGAAGTCCATAGAGGGCTATGGTGAAAAAGAAATTTCCTCAGATGAAAACTGGAAAGAAGCTTTCCTAGAAACTGCTGTGTGATCTGTGACTTCCACTCACAGAGTTACATCTGTATTTCGTGGATCTCTTTGCTAGCCTTATTCCTGTGGAATCTGAGAACAGATATTTCGGATCCCTTTGAAGACTATAGGGCCAAAGGAAATATCCTGCGATAACAAAGAGAAAGAGCTTTCTGAGAAACTTCTTTGTGTTCTGTGAAATCATCTCACAGAGCTACAGCTTTCCCCTCAAGAAGCCTTTCGCTAAGACAGTTCTTGTGGAATTGGCAAAGTGATATTTGCAAACCCTAGAGGGCTATGGTGAAAAAGGAAATATCCTCAGATGAAATCTGGAAAGAAGCTTTCTGAGAAACTGCTCTGTGATGTGTGACTTCCACTCACAGAGGTACATCTGTATTTCATGGATCTCTTTGCTAGCCTTATTTCTGTGAAATCTGAGAACAGATATTTCGGATCCCTTTGAAGACTACAGGGCCAAAGGAAATATCCTCCGATAACAAAGAGAAAGAAGCTTTCTGAGAAACTTCTTTGTGTTCTGTGAAATCATCTCACAGAGTTACAGCTTTCCCCTCAAGAAGCCTTTCGCTAAGACAGTTCTTGTGGAATTGGCAAAGGGATATTTGGAAGCCCATAGAGGGCTATGGTGAAAAAGGAAATATCCTCAGATGAAATCTGGAAAGAAGCTTTCTGAAAACTGCTTAGTGTCCTGTTAATTCATCTCACAGAGTTACATGTGTATTTCGTGGATCTCTTTGCTAGCCTTATTTCTGTGGAATCTGAGAACAGATATTTCGGATCCCTTTGAAGACTATAGGGCCAAAGGAAATATCCTCCGATAACAAAGAGAAAGAAGCTTTCTGAGAAACTTCTTTGTGTTCGGTGAAATCATCTCACAGAGTTACAGCTTTCCCCTCAAGAAGCCTTTCGCTAAGACAGTTCTTGTGGAATTGGCAAAGTGATATTTGGAAGCCCTTAGAGGGCTATGGTGAAAAAGGAAATATCCTCAGATGACATCTGGAAAGAAGCTTTCTGAGAAACTGCTTAGTGTTCTGAGAATTCATGTCACAGAGTTACATCTGTATTTCGAGGATCTCTTTGCTAGCCTTATTTCTGTGGAATCTGAGAACAGATATTTCGGATCCCTTTGAAGACTATAGGGCCAAAGGAAATATCCTCCGATAACAAAGAGAAAGAAGCTTTCTGAGAAACTTCTTTGTGTTCTGTGAAATCATCTCACAGAGTTACAGCTTTCCCCCCAAAGACGCCTTTCGCAAAGACAGTTCTTGTGGAATTGGCAAAGTGATATTTGGAAGCCCATACAGGGCTATGGTGAAAAAGGAAATATCCTCAGATGAAATCTGGAAAGAAGCTTTCTGAGAAACTGCTGAGTGTTCTGTTAATTCATCTCACAGAGTTACATCTGTATTTCATGGATCTCTTTGCTAGCCTTATTTCTGTGGAACCTGAGAACAGATATTTCGGATCCCTTTGAAGACTATAGGGCGAAAGGAAATATCCTCTGATAACAAAGAGAAAGAAGCTTTCTGAGAAACTTCTTTGTGTTCTGTGAAATCATCTCACAGAGTTACAGCTTTCCCCTCAAGAAGCCTTTCGCTAAGACAGTTCTTGTGGAATTGGCAAAGTGATATTTGGAAGCCCATAGAGGGCTATGGTGAAAAAGGAAATATCCTCAGATGAAATCTGGAAAGAAGCTTTCTGAGAAACTGCTTAGTGTTCTGTTAATTCATCTCACAGAGTTACATCTGTATTTCGTGGATCTCTTTGCTAGCCTTATTTCTGTGGAATCTGAGAACAGATATTTCGGATCCCTTTGAAGACTATAGGGCCAAAGGAAATATCCTCCGATAACAAAGAGAAAGAAGCTTTCTGAGAAACTTCTTTGTGTTCTGTGAAATCATCTCACAGAGTTACAGCTTTCTCCTCAAGAAGCCTTTCGCTAAGACAGTTCTTGTGGAATTCGGAAAGTGATATTTGGAAGCCCATAGAGGGCTATGGTGAAAAAGGAAATATCCTCAGATGAAATCTGGAAAGAAGCTTTCTGAGAAACTGCTTAGTGTTCTGTGAATTCATCTCACAGAGTTACATCTGTATTTCGTGGATCTCTTTGCTAGCCTTATTTCTGTGGAATCTGAGAACAGATATTTCGGATCCCTTTGAAGACTATAGGGCCAAAGGAAATATCCTCCGATAACAAAGAGAAAGAAGCTTTCAGAGAAACTGCTTAGTGTTCTGTTAATTCATCTCACAGAGTTACATCTGTATTTCCTGGATCTCTTTGCTAGCCTTATTTCTGTGGAATCTGAGAACAGATATTTCGGATCCCTTTGAAGACTATAGGGCCAAAGGAAATATCCTGCGATAACAAAGAGAAAGAAGATTTCTGAGAAACTTCTTTGTGTTCTGTGAAATCATCTCACAGAGTTACAGCTTTCCCCTCAAGAAGCCTTTCGCCAAGACAGTTCTTGTGGAATTGGCAAAGTGATATTTGGAAGCCCATAGAGGGCTATGGTGAAAAAGGAAATATCCTCAGATGAAATCTGGAAAGAAGCTTCCTGAGAAACAGCTCTGTGAATTGTGACTTCCACTCACAGAGTTACATCTGTATTTCATGGATCTCTTTGCTAGCCTTATTTCTGTGGAATCTGAGTACAGATATTTCGGATCCCTTTGAAGACTATAGGGCCAAAGGAAATATCCTGCGATAACAAAGAGAAAGAAGCTTTCTGAGAAACTTCTTTGTGTTCTGTGAAATCATCTCACAGAGTTACCGCTTTCCCCTCAAGAAGCCTTTCGCTAAGACAGTACTTGTGGAATTGGCAAAGTGATATTTGGAAGTCCATAGAGGGCTAGGGTGAAAAAGGAAATATCCTCAGATGAAATCTGGAAAGAAGCTTTCTGAGAAACTGCTTAGTGTTCTGTTAATTCATCTCACAGAGTTACATCTGTATTTCTTGGATCTCTTTGCTAGCCTTATTTCTGTGGAATCTGAGAACAGATATTTCGGATCCCTTTGAAGACTATAGGGCCAAAGTAAATATCCTGCGATAACAAAGAGAAAGAAGATTTCTGAGAAACTTCTTTGTGTTCTGTGAAATCATCTCAGAGAGTTACAGCTTTCCCCTCAAGAAGCCTTTCGCTAAAACAGTTCTTGTGGAATTGGCAAAGTGATATTTGGAAGCCCATAGAGGGCTGTGGTGACAAAGGAAATATCCTCAGATGAAATCTGGAAAGAAGCTTTCTGAGAAACTGCTCTGTGAATTGTGACTTCCACTCACAGAGTTACATCTGTATTTCGTGGATCTCTTTGCTAGCCTTATTTCTGTGGAATCTGAGTACAGATATTTCGGATCCCTTTGAAGACTATAGGGCCAAAGGAAATATCCTCCGATAACTAAGGGAAAGAAGCTTTCTGAGAAACTTCTTTGTGTTCTGTGAAATCATCTCACAGAGTTACAGCTTTCCCTTCAAGAAGCCTTTCGCTAAGACAGTACTTGTGGAATTGGCAAAGTGATATTTGGAAACCCATAGAGGCCTACGGTGAAAAAGGAAATATCCTCAGATGAAATCTGGAAAGAAGCTTTCTGAGAGACTGCTTAGTGTTCTCTTATTTCATCTCACAGAGTTACATCTGTAGTTCGTGGATCTCTTTGCTAGCCTTATTTCTGTGGAATCTGAGAACAGATATTTCGGATCCCTTTGAAGACTATAGGGCCAAAGGAAATATCCTCCGATAACAAAGAGAAAGAAGCTTTCTGAGAAACTTCTTTGTGTTCGGTGAAATCATCTCAAAGAGTTACAGCTTTCCCCTCAAGAAGCCTTTCGTTAAGACAGTTCCTGTGGAATTGGCAAAGTGATATTTGGAAGCCCATAGAGGGCTATGGTGAAAAAGGAAATATCCTCAGATGAAATCTGGAAAGAAGCTTTCTGTGAAACTGCTTAGTGTTCTGTCAATTCATCTCACAGAGTTACATCTGTATTTCGTGGATCTCTTTGCTAGCCTTATTTCTGTGGAATCTGAGAACAGATATTTCGGATCCCTTTGAAGACTATAGGGCCAAAGGAAATATCCTAAGATAACAAAGAGAAAGAAGCTTTCTGAGAAACTTCTTTGTGTTCTGTGAAATCATCTCACAGAGTTACAGCTTTCCCCTCAAGAAGCCTTTCGCTAAGACAGTTCTTGTGGAATTGGCAAAGTGATATTTGGAAGCCCATAGAGGGCTATGGTGAAAAAGGAAATATCCTCAGATGAAATCTGGAAAGAAGCTTTCTGAGAAACTGCTTAGTGTTCTGTGAATTCATCTCACAGAGTTACATCTGTATTTCGTGGATCTCTTTGCTAGCCTTATTTCTGTGGAATCTGAGAACAGATATTTCGGATCCCTTTGAAGACTATAGGGCCAAAGGAAATATCCTCCGATAACAAAGAGAAAGAAGCTTTCTGAGAAACTTCTTTGTGTTCTGTGAAATCATCTCACAGAGTTACAGCTTTCCCCTCAAGAAGCCTTTCGCTAAGACAGTTCTTGTGGAATTGGCAAAGTCATATTTGGAAGCCCATAGAGGGCTATGGTGAAAAAGGAAATATCCTCAGATGAAATCTGGAAAGAAGCTTTCTGAGAAACTGCTCTGTGATGTGTGACTACCACTCAGAGAGTTACATGTGTATTTCACGGATCTCTTTGCTAGCCTTATTTCTGTGGAATCTGGGAACAGATATTTCGGATCCCTTTGAAGACTATAGGGCCGAAGGAAATATCCTCCGATAACAAAGAGAAAGAAGCTTTCTGAGAAACTTCTTTGTGTTCGGTGAAATCATCTCACAGAGTTACAGCTTTCCCCTCAAGAAGCCTTTCGCTAAGACAGTTCTTGTGGAATTGGCAAAGTGATATTTGGAAGCCCATAGAGGGCTATGTTGAAAAAGGAAATATCCTCAGATGAAATCTGGAAAGAAGCTTTCTGAGAAACTGCTTAGTGTTCTGTTAATTCATCTCACAGAGTTACATCTGTATTTCGTGGATCTCTTTGCTAGCCTTATTTCTGTGGAATCTGAGAACAGATATTTCGGATCCCTTTGAAGACTATTGGGCCAAAGGAAATATCCTCCGATAACAAAGAGAAAGAAGCTTTCTGAGAAACTTCTTTGTGTTCTGTGAAATCATCTCACAGAGTTACAGCTTTCTCCTCAAGAAGCCTTTCGCTAAGACAGTTCTTGTGGAATTGGGAAAGTGATATTTGGAAGCCCATAGAGGGCTATGGTGAAAAAGGAAATATCCTCAGATGAAATCTGGAAAGAAGCTTTCTGAGAAACTGCTTAGTGTTCTGTGAATTCATCTCACAGAGTTACATCTGTATTTCGGGGATCTCTTTGCTAGCCTTATTTCTCTGGAATCTGAGAACAGATATTTCGGATCCCTTTGAAGACTATAGGGCCAAAGGAAATATCCTCCGATAACAAAGAGAAAGAAGCTTTCAGAGAAACTGCTTAGTGTTCTGTTAATTCATCTCACAGAGTTACATCTGTATTTCCTGGATCTCTTTGCTAGCCTTATTTCTGTGGAATCTGAGAACAGATATTTCGGATCCCTTTGAAGACTATAGGGCCAAAGGAAATATCCTGCGATAACAAAGAGAAAGAAGATTTCTGAGAAACTTCTTTGTGTTCTGTGAAATCATCTCACAGAGTTACAGCTTTCCCCTCAAGAAGCCTTTCGCCAAGACAGTTCTTGTGGAATTGGCAAAGTGATATTTAGAAGCCCATAGAGGGCTATGGTGAAAAAGGAAATATCCTCAGATGAAATCTGGAAAGAAGCTTTCTGAGAAACAGCTCTGTGAATTGTGACTTCCACTCACAGAGTTACATCTGTATTTCATGGATCTCTTTGCTAGCCTTATTTCTGTGGAATCTGAGTACAGATATTTCGGATCCCTTTGAAGACTATAGTGCCAAAGGAAATATCCTGCGATAACAAAGAGAAAGAAGCTTTCTGAGAAACTTCTTTGTGTTCTGTGAAATCATCTCACAGAGTTACCGCTTTCCCCTCAAGAAGCCTTTCGCTAAGACAGTACTTGTGGAATTGGCAAAGTGATATTTGGAAGCCCATAGAGGCCTATGGTGAAAAAGGAAATATCCTCAGATGAAATTTGGAAAGAAGCTTTCTGAGAAACTGCTTAGTGTTCTGTTAATTCATCTCACAGAGTTACATGTGTATTTCGTGGATCTCTTTGCTAGCCTTATTTCTGTGGAATCTGAGAACAGATATTTCGGATCCCTTTGAAGACTATAGTGCCCAAGGAAATATCCACCGATAACAAAGAGAAAGAAGCTTTCTGAGAAACTTCTTTGTGTTTTTTGAAATCATCTCACAGAGTTACAGCTTTCCCCTCAAGAAGCCTTTCGCTAAGACAATTCTTGTGGAATTGGCAAAGTGATATTTGGAAGTCCTTAGAGGGCTAGGGTGAAAACGGAAATATCCTCAGAAGAAATCTGGAAAGAAGCTTTCTGAGAAACTGCTTAGTGTTCTGTTAATTCATCTCACAGAGTTACATCTGTATTTCGTGGATCTCTTTGCTAGCCTTATTTCTGTGGAATCTGAGAACAGATATTTCGGATCCCTTTGAAGACTATAGGGCCAAAGTAAATATCCTGCGATAACAAAGAGAAAGAAGATTTCTGAGAAACTTCTTTGTGTTCTGTGAAATCATCTCACAGAGTTACAGCTTTCCCCTCAAGAAGCCTTTCGCTAAAACAGTTCTTGTGGAATTGGCAAAGTGATATTTGGAAGCCCATAGAGGGCTGTGGTGAAAAAGGAAATATCCTCAGATGAAATCTGGAAAGAAGCTTTCTGAGAAACTGCTCTGTGAATTGTGACTTCCACTCACAGATTTACATCTGTATTTCGTGGATCTCTTTGCTAGCCTTATTTCTGTGGAATCTGAGTACAGATATTTCGGATCCCTTTGAAGACTATAGGGCCAAAGGAAATATCCTCCGATAACTAAGAGAAAGAAGCTTTCTGAGAAACCTCTTTGTGTTCTGTGAAATCATCTCACAGAGTTACCGCTTTCCCCTCAAGAAGCCTTTCGCTAAGACAGTACTTGTGGAATTGGCAAAGTGATATTTGGAAGCCCATAGAGGGCTATGGTGAAAAAGGAAATATCCTCAGATGAAATCTGGAAAGAAGCTTGCTGAGAAACTGCTCTGTGATGTTTGACTACCACTCAGAGAGTTACATGTGTATTTCACGGATCTCTTTGCTAGCCTTATTTCTGTGGAATCTGAGAACAGATATTTCGGATCCCTTTGAAGACTATAGGGCCGAAGGAAATATCCTCCGATAACAAAGAGAAAGAAGCTTTCTGAGAAACTTCTTTGTGTTCGGTGAAATCATCTCACAGAGTTACAGCTTTCCCCTCAAGAAGCCTTTCGCTAAGACAGTTCTTGTGGAATTGGCAAAGTGATATTTGGAAGCCCATAGAGGGCTATGGTGAAAAAGGAAATATCCTCAGATGAAATCTGGAAAGAAGATTTCTGAGAAACTGCTTAGTGTTCTGTTAATTCATCTCACAGAGTTACATCTGTATTTCGTGGATCTCTTTGCTAGCCTTATTTCTGTGGAATCTGAGAACAGATATTTCGGATCCCTTTGAAGACTATAGGGCCAAAGGAAATATCCTGCGATAACAAAGAGAAAGAAGCTTTCTGAGAAACTTCTTTGTGTTCTGTGAAATCATCTCACAGAGTTACAGCTTTCCCCTCAAGAAGCCTTTCGCTAAGACAGTTCTTGTGGAATTGGCAAAGTGATATTTGGAAGCCCATAGAGGCCTATGGTGAAAAAGGAAATATCCTCAGATGAAATCTGGAAAGAAGCTTTCTGAGAAACTGCTTAGTGTTCTGTGAATTCATCTCACAGAGTTACATCTGTATTTCGTGGATATCTTTGCTAGCCTTATTTCTGTGGAATCTGAGAACAGATATTTCGGATCCCTTTGAAGACTATAGGGCCAAAGGAAATATCCTCCGATAACAAAGAGAAAGAAGCTTTCTGAGAAACTTCTTTGTGTTCGGTGAAATCATCTCACAGAGTTACAGCTTTCCCCTCAAGAAGCCTTTCGCTAAGACAGTTCTTGTGGAATTGGCAAAGTGATATTTGGAAGCCCATAGAGGGCTATGGTGAAAAAGGAAATATCCTCAGATGAAATCTGGAAAGAAGCTTTCTGAGAAACTGCTTAGTGGTCTGTGAATTCATCTCACAGAGTTACATCTGTATTTCGTGGATCTCTTTGCTAGCCTTATTTCTGTGGAATCTGAGAAAAGATATTTCGGATCCCTTTGAAGACTATAGGGCCAAAGGAAATATCCTCCGATAACAAAGAGAAAGAAGCTTTCTGAGAAACTTCTTTGTGTTCTGTGAAATCATCTCACAGAGTTACAGCTTTCCCTTCAAGAAGCCTTTCGCTAAGACAGTTCTTGTGGAATTGGCAAAGTGATATTTGGAAGCCCATAGAGGCCTATGGTGAAAAAGGAAATATCCTCAGATGAAATCTGGAAAGAAGCTTTCTGAGAAACTGCTTAGTGTTCTGTGAATTCATCTCACAGAGTTACATCTGTATTTCGTGGATCTCTTTGCTAGCCTTATTTCTGTGGAATCTGAGAACAGATATTTCGGATCCCTTTGAAGACTATAGGGACAAAGGAAATATCCTCCGATAACAAAGAGAAAGAAGCTTTCTGAGAAAGTTCTTTGTGTTCTGTGAAATCATCTCACAGAGTTACAGCTTTCCCCTCAAGAAGCCTTTCGCTAAGACAGTTCTTGTGGAATTGGCAAAGTGATATTTGGAAGCCCATAGAGGGCTATGGTGAAAAAGGAAATATCCTCAGATCAAATCTGGAAAGAAGCTTTCTGAGAAACTGCTCTGTGATGTGTGACTTCCATTCACAGAGTTACATCTGTGTTTCACGGATCTCTTTGCTAGCCTTATTTCTGTGGAATCTGAGAACAGATATTTCGGATCCCTTTGAAGACTATAGGGCCAAAGGAAATATCCTCCGATAACAAAGAGAAAGAAGCTTTCTGAGAAACTTCTTTGTGTTCTGTGAAATCATCTCACAGAGTTACAGCTTTCCCCTCAAGAAGCCTTTCGCTAAGACAGTTCTTGTGGAATTGGCAAAGTGATATTTGGAAGCCCATAGAGGGCTATGGTGAAAAAAAAAATATCCTCAGATGAAATCTGGAAAGAAGCTTTCTGAGAAACTGCTTAGTGTTCTGTCAATTCATCTCACAGAGTTACATCTGTATTTCGTGGATCTCTTTGCTAGCCTTATTTCTGTGGAATCTGAGAACAGATATTTCGGATCCCTTTGAAGACTATAGGGCCAAAGGAAATATCCTCCGATAACAAAGAGAAAGAAGCTTTCTGAGAAAGTTCTTTGTGTTCTGTGAAATCATCTCACAGAGTTACAGCTTTCCCCTCAAGAAGCCTTTCGCTAAGACAGTTCTTGTGGAATTGGCAAAGTGATATTTGGAAGCCCATAGAGGGCTATGATGAAAAAAAAAATATCCTCAGATGAAATCTGGAAAGAAGCTTTCTGAGAAACTGCACTGTGATGTGTGACTACCACTCAGAGAGTTAGATGTGTATTTCACGGATCTCTTTGCAAGCCTTATTTCTGTGGAATCTGAGAACAGATATTTCGGATCCCTTTGAAGACTATAGGGCCAAAGGAAATATCCTCCGATAACAAAGAGAAAGAAGCTTTCTGAGAAACTTCTTTGTGTTCTGTGAAATCATCTCACAGAGTTACAGCTTTCCCCTCAAGAAGCCTTTCGCTAAGACAGTTCTTGTGGAATTGGCAAAGTGATATTTGGAACCCCTAGAGGGCTATGGTGAAAAAGGAAATATCCTCAGATGAAATCTGGAAAGAAGCTTTCTGAGAAACTTCTAAGTGTTCTGTTAATTCATCTCACAGAGTTACATCTGTATTTCGTGGATCTCTTTGCTACCCTTATTTCTGTGGAATCTGAGAACAGATATTTCGGATCCCTTTGAAGACTATAGGGCCAAAGGAAATATCCTGCGATAACAAAGAGAAAGAAGCTTTCTGAGAAACTTCTTTGTGTTCTGTGAAATCATCTCACAGAGTTACAGCTTTCCCCTCAAGAAGCCTTTCGCTAAGACAGTTCTTGTGGAATTGGCAAAGTGATATTTGGAAGCCCATAGAGGGCTATGATGAAAAAGGAAATATCCTCAGATGAAATCTGGAAAGAAGCTTTGTGAGAAACTGCTCTGTGATGTGTGACTTCCACTCAGAGAGTTACATCTGTATTTCACGGATCTCTGTGCTAGCCTTGTTTTTGTGGAATCTGAGAACAGATATTTCCGATCCCTATGAAGACTATAGGGCCAAAGGAAATATCCTCGGATAACTAAGAGAAAGAAGCTTTCTGAGAAACTTCTTTGTGTTCTGTGAAATCATCTCACAGAGTTACAGCTTTCCCCTCAAGAAGCCTTTCGCTAAGACAGTTCTTGTGGAATTGGCAAAGTGATATTTGGAAGCCCATAGAGGGCTATGGTGAAAAAGGAAATATCCTCAGAAGAAATCTGCAAAGAAGCTTTCTGAGAAACTGCTCTGTGATGTGTGACTTGCACTCACAGAGTTACATCTGTATTTCGTGGATCTCTTTGCTAGCCTTATTTCTGTGGAATCTGAGAACAGATATTTCGGATAACTTTGAAGACTATAGGGCCAAAGGAAATATCCTCCGATAACAAAGAGAAAGAAGCTTTCTGAGAAACTTCTTTGTGTTCTGTGAAATCATCTCACAGAGTTACAGCTTTCTCCTCAAGAAGCCTTTCGCTAAGACAGTTCTTGTGGAATTGGCAAAGTGATATTTGGAAGCCCATAGAGGGCTATGGTGAAAAAGGAAATATCCTCACATGAAATCTGGAAAGAAGCTTTCTGAGAAACTGCTTAGTGTTCTGTGAATTCATCTCAGAGAGTTACATCTGTATTTCGTGGATCTCTTTGCTAGCCTTATTTCTGTGGAATCTGAGAACAGATATTTCGGATCCCTTTGAAGACTATAGGGCCAAAGGAAATATCCTCCGATAACAAAGAGAAAGAAGCTTTCAGAGAAACTGCTTAGTGTTCTGTTAATTCATCTCACAGAGTTACATCTGTATTTCCTGGATCTCTTTGCTAGCCTTATTTCTGTGGAATCTGAGAACAGATATTTCGGATCCCTTTGAAGACTATAGGGCCAAAGGAAATATCCTGCGATAACAAAGAGAAAGAAGATTTCTGAGAAACTTCTTTGTGTTCTGTGAAATCATCTCACAGAGTTACAGCTTTCCCCTCAAGAAGCCTTTCGCCAAGACAGTTCTTGTGGAATTGGCAAAGTGATATTTGGAAGCCCATAGAGGGCTATGGTGAAAAAGGAAATATCCTCAGATGAAATCTGGAAAGAAGCTTTCTGAGAAACAGCTCTGTGAATTGTGACTTCCACTCACAGAGTTACATCTGTATTTCATGGATCTCTTTGCTAGCCTTATTTCTGTGGAATCTGAGTACAGATATATCGGATCCCTTTGAAGACTATAGGGCCAAAGGAAATATCCTGCGATAACAAAGAGAAAGAAGCTTTCTGAGAAACTTCTTTGTGTTCTGTGAAATCATCTCACAGAGTTTCAGCTTTCCCCTCAAGAAGCCTTTCGCTAAGACAGTACTTGTGGAATTGGCAAAGTGATATTTGGAAGCCCATAGAGGCCTATGGTGAAAAAGGAAATATCCTCAGATGAAATTTGGAAAGAAGCTTTCTGAGAAACTGCTTAGTGTTCTGTTAATTCATCTCACAGAGTTATATGTGTATTTCGTGGATCTCTTTGCTAGCCTTATTTCTGTGGAATCTGAGAACAGATATTTCGGATCCCTTTGAAGACTATAGTGCCCAAGGAAATATCCACCGATAACAAAGAGAAAGAAGCTTTCTGAGAAACTTCTTTGTGTTTTTTGAAATCATCTCACAGAGTTACAGCTTTCCCCTCAAGAAGCCTTTCGCTAAGACAATTCTTGTGGAATTGGCAAAGTGATATTTGGAAGTCCATAGAGGGCTAGGGTGAAAACGGAAATATCCTCAGAAGAAATCTGGAAAGAAGCTTTCTGAGAAACTGCTTAATGTTCTGTTAATTCATCTCACAGAGTTACATCTGTATTTCGTGGATCTCTTTGCTAGCCTTATTTCTGTGGAATCTGAGAACAGATATTTCGGATCCCTTTGAAGACTATAGGGCCAAAGTAAATATCCTGCGATAATAAAGAGAAAGAAGATTTCTGAGAAACTTCTTTGTGTTCTGTGAAATCATCTCACAGAGTAACAGCTTTCCCCTCAAGAAGCCTTTCGCTAAAACAGTTCTTGTGGAATTGGCAAAGTGATATTTGGAAGCCCATAGAGGGCTGTGGTGAAAAAGGAAATATCCTCAGATGAAATCTGGAAAGAAGCTTTCTGAGAAACTGCTCTGTGAATTGTGACTTCCACTCAAAGAGTTACATCTGTATTTCGTGGGTCTCTTTGCTAGCCTTATTTCTGTGGAATCTGAGTACAGATATTTCGGATACCTTTGAAGACTATAGGGCCAAAGGAAATATCCTCCGATAACTAAGAGAAAGAAGCTTTCTGAGAAACTTCTTTGTGTTCTGTGAAATCATCTCACAGAGTTACCGCTTTCCCCTCAAGAAGCCTTTCGCTAAGACAGTACTTGTGGAATTGGCAAAGTGATATTTGGAAACCCATAGAGGCCTATGGTGAAAAAGGAAATATCCTCAGATGAAATCTGGAAAGAAGCTTTCTGAGAGACTGCTTAGTGTTCTCTTATTTCATCTCACAGAGTTACATCTGTAGTTCGTGGATCTCTTTGCTAGCCTTATTTCTGTGGAATCTGAGAACAGATATTTCGGATCCCTTTGAAGACTATAGGGCCAAAGGAAATATCCTCCGATAACAAAGAGAAAGAAGCTTTCTGAGAAACTTCTCTGTGTTCGGTGAAATCATCTCAAAGAGTTACAGCTTTCCCCTCAAGAAGCCTTTCGCTAAGACAGTTCTTGTGGAATTGGCAAAGTGATATTTGGAAGCCCATAGAGGGCTATGGTGAAAAAGGAAATATCCTCAGATGAAATCTGGAAAGAAGCTTTCTGAGAAACTGCTTAGTGTTCTGTCAATTCATCTCACAGAGTTACATCTGTATTTCGTGGATCTCTTTGCTAGCCTTATTTCTGTGGAATCTGAGAACAGATATTTCGGATCCCTTTGAAGACTATAGGGCCAAAGGAAATATCCTAAGATAACAAAGAGAAAGAAGCTTTCTGAGAAACTTCTTTGTGTTCTGTGAAATCATCTCACAGAGTTACAGCTTTCCCCTCAAGAAGCCTTTCGCTAAGACAGTTCTTGTGGAATTGGCAAAGTGATATTTGGAAGCCCATAGAGGGCTATGGTGAAAAAGGAAATATCCTCAGATGAAATCTGGAAAGAAGCTTTCTGAGAAACTGCTTAGTGTTCTGTGAATTCATCTCACAGAGTTACATCTGTATTTCGTGGATCTCTTTGCTAGCCTTATTTCTGTGGAATCTGAGAACAGATATTTCGGATCCCTTTGAAGACTATAGGGCCAAAGGAAATATCCTCCGATAACAAAGAGAAAGAAGCTTTCTGAGAAACTTCTTTGTGTTCTGTGAAATCATCTCACAGAGTTACAGCTTTCCCCTCAAGAAGCCTTTCGCTAAGACAGTTCTTGTGGAATTGGCAAAGTGATATTTGGAAGCCCATAGAGGGCTATGGTGAAAAAGGAAATATCCTCAGATGAAATCTGGAAAGAAGCTTTCTGAGAAACTGCTCTGTGATGTGTGACTACCACTCAGAGAGTTACATGTGTATTTCACGGATCTCTTTGCTAGCCTTATTTCTGTGGAATCTGAGAACAGATATTTCGGATCCCTTGGAAGACTATAGGGCGAAAGGAAATATCCTTCGATAACAAAGAGAAAGAAGCTCTCTGAGAAACTGCTTAGTGTTCTGTTAATTCATCTCACAGAGTTACATCTTTATTTCGAGGATCTCTTTGCTTGCCTTATTTCTGTGGAATCTGAGAACCGATATTTCAGTTCGCTTTGAAGGCTAAAAGGCCAAAGGAAATATCCTCCGATAACAAAGAGAAAGAAGCTTTCTGAGAAACTTCTTTGTGTTCTGTGAAATCATCTCAGAGAGATACAGCTTTCCCCTCAGGTAGCCTTTCGCTAAGACAATTCTTGTGGAATTGGCAAAGTGATATTTGGAAGCCCTTTGAGGGCTATGGTGAAAAAGGAAATATCCACAGATGAAATCTGGAAAGAAGATTTCTGAGAAACTGCTCACTGTTCTGTTAATTCACCTCACAGAGTTACATCTGTATTACGTGGATCTCTTTGCTAGTCTTTTTTCTGTGGAATCTGAGAACAGATATTTCGGATCCCTTTGAAGACTATAGGGCCAAAGGAAATATCCTCCGATAACAAAGAGAAAGAAGCTTTCTGAGAGACTTCTTTGTGTTCTGTGAAATCATCTCACAGAGTTACAGCTTTCCCGTCAAGAAGCCTTTCGCTAAGACAGTCCTTGTGGAATTGGCAAAGTGATATTTGGAAGCCCATAGAGGGCTATGGTGAAAAAGGAAATATCCTCAGATGAAATCTGGAAAGAAGCTTTCTGAGAAACTGCTCAGTGTTCTTTTAATTCGTCTCACAGAGTTACAACTGTATTTCGTGGATTTCTCTGCTAGCCTTATTTCTGTGGAATCTGAGAACAGATATTTCGGATCCCTTTGAAGACTATAGGGCCAAAGGAATTATCCTCCGATAACAAAGAGAAAGAAGCTTTCTCGGAAACTTCTTTGTGTTCTGTGAAATCATCTCACAGAGTTACAGCTTTCCCCTTAAGAAACGTTTCGCTAAGACAGTTCTTGTGGAATTGGCAAAGTGATATTTGGAAGCCCATAGAGGGCTAGGGTGAAAAAGGAAATATACTCAGATGAAATCTGGAAAGAAGCTTTCTGAGAAACTTCTTAGTGTTCTCTTAATTCATCACACAGAGTTACGTCTGTATTTCGAGGATCTCTTTGCCAGCCTTATTTCTGTGTAATCTGAGAACAGATATTTCGGATCGCTTAGAAGAGTATAGAGCCAAAAGAAATATCCTCCGATAACAAAGAGAAAGAAGCTTTCTGAGAAACTTCTTTGTGTTCTGTGAAATCATCTCACCGAGTTACAGCTTTCCCCTCAGGAAGCCTTTCGCTAAGACAGATCTTGTGGAATTGGCAAAGTGGTGTTTGGAAGCCCATAGAGGGCTATGGTGAAAAAGGAAATATCCTCAGATGAAATCTGGAAAGAAGCTTTCTGAGAAACTGATCAGTGTTCTGTTAATTCATCTCACAGAGTTACATCTTTATTTCGAGGATCTCTTTGCTTGCCTTATTTCTGTGGAATCTGAGAACCGATATTTCAGTTCGCTTTGAAGGCTAAAAGGCCAAAGGAAATATCCTCCGACAACAAAGAGAAAGAAGCTTTCTGAGAAACTTCTTTGTGTTCTGTGAAATCATCTCACAGAGTTACAGCTTTCCCCTCAAGAAGTTTTTCGCTAAGACAGTTCTTATGGAATTGGCAAAGTGATATTTGGAAGCCCATAGAGGGCTATGGTGAAAAAGGAAATATCCTCAGATGAAATATGGAAAGATGCTTTCTGAGAAAAAGCTTAGTGTTCTGTTAATTCATCTCACAGAGTTACATCTGTATTTCGTGGATCTCTTTGCTAGCCTTATTTCTGTGGAATCTGAGAACAGATATTTCGGATCCCTTTGAACACTATAGGGCCAAAGGAAATATCCTCCGATAACAAAGAGAAAGAAGCTTTCTGAGAAACTTCTTTGTGTTCTGTGAAATCATCTCACAGAATTACAGCTTTCCCCTCAAGAAGCCTTTCGCTAAGACAGTTCTTGTGGAATTGGCAAAGTGATATTTGGAAGCCCATAGAGGTCTAAGGTGAAAAAGGATATATCCTCAGATGAAATCTGGAAAGAAGCTTTCTGAGAAACTGCTCAGTGGTTCTGTTTATTCATCTCACAGGGTTACGTCTATATTTCGAGGATCTCTTTGCTAGCGTTAATTCTGTGGAATCTGAGAACAGATAATTCGGATCGCTTTGAAAACTATACGGCAAAAAGAAATATCCTCCGATAACAAAGAGACAGAAGCTTTCTGAGAAACTTCTTTGTGTTCTGTAAAATCATCTCACAGAGATACAGCTTTCCCCTCAGGAAGCCTTTCGCTAAGACAGTTCTTGTGGAATTGGCAAAGTGATATTTGGAAGCCCCTAGAGGGCTATGGTGAAAAAGGAAATATCCTCAGATTAAATCTGGAAATAAGCTTTCTGAGAAACTGCTCTGTGTTCTTTTAATTCATCTCACAGAGTTACATCTGTATTTCGTGGATCTCTATGCTAGCCTTATTTCTGTGGAATCTGAGAACAGATATTTCGGATCCCTTTGAAGAATATAGGGCCAAAGGAAATATCCTCCGATAACAAAGAGAAAGAAGCTTTCTAAGAAACTTCTTTGTGTTCTGTGAAATCATCTCAGAGAGTTACAGCTTTCCCCTCAGGTAGCCTTTCGCTAAGACAATTCTTGTGGAATTGGCAAAGTGATATTTGGAAACCCTTAGAGGGCTATGGTGAAAAAGTAAATATCCTCAGATGAAATCTGGAAAGAAGCTTTCTGAGAAACTGCTCAGTGTTCTTTTAATTCGTCTCACAGAGTTACATCTGTATTTCGTGGATCTCTTTGCTAGCCTTATTTCTGTGGAATCTGAGAACAGATATTTCGGATCCCTTTGAAGACTATAGGGCCAAAGGAAATATACTCTGATAACAAAGAGAAAGAAGCTTTCTGAGAAACTTCTTTCTGTTCTGTGAAATCATCTCACAGAGTTACAGCTTTCCCCTCAAGAAGCCTTTCGCTAAGACAGTTCTTGTGGAATTGGCAAAGTGATATTTGGAAGCCCATAGAGGGCTATGGTGAAAAAGGAAATATCCTCAGTGGAAATTTCGAAAGAAGCTTTCTGAGAAACTGCTCAGTGTTCTGTTAATTCATCTCACAGAGTTACATCTGTATTGCGTGGATCTCTTTGCTAGCCTTATTTCTGTGGAATCTGAGAACAGATATTTCGGATCCCTTTGAAGACTATAGGGCCAAAGGAAATATCCTCCGATAACAAAGAGAAAGAAGCTTTCTGAGAGACTTCTTTGTGTTCTGTGAAATCATCTCACGGAGTTACAGCTTTCGCCTCAAGAAGCCTTTCGCTAAGACAGTTCTTGTGGAATTAGCAAAGTGATATTTGGAAGCCCATAGAGGGGTATGGTGAAAAAGGAAATATCCTCAGTTGAAATTTCGAAAGAAGCTTTCTGAGAAACTGCTTAGTGTTCTGTTAATTCATCTCACAGAGTTACATCTTTATTTCGAGGATCTCTTTGCTAGCCTTATTTCTGTGGAATCTGAGAACAGATATTTCGGATCGCTTTGAAGACTATAGGGCCAAAGGAAATATCCTCCGATAACAAAGAGAAATAAGGTTTCTGTGAAACTTCTTTGTGTTCTGTGAAATCATCTCACAGAGTTACAGCTTTCCCCTCAAGAAGCCTTTCGCTAACACAGTTCTTGTTGAATTGGAAAGTGATATTTGGAAGCCCTTAGCGGGCTATGGTGATAAAGGAAATATCCTCAGTTGAAATCTGGAAGGAAGCTTTCTGAGAAACTGCTTAGTGTTCTGTTAATTCATCTCACAGAGTTACATCTTTATTTCGAGGATCTCTTTGCTAGCCTTATTTCTGTGGAATCTGAGAACAGATATTTCTGATCGCCTTGAAGACTATAGGGCCAAAGGAAATATCCTCCGATAACAAAGAGAAAGAAGCTTTCTGAGAAACTTCTTTGTGTTCCGTGAAATCATCTCACAGAGTTACAGCTTTCCCTTCAAGAAGCCTTTCGCTAAGACAGTTCTTGTGGAATTGGCAAAGTGATATTTGGAACCCCTTAGAGGGCTATGGTGAAAAAGGAAATATCCTCAGTTGAAATTTCGAAAGAAGCTTTCTGAGAAACTGCTTAGTGTTCTGTTAATTCATCTCACAGTGTTACATCTGTATTTCGTGGATCTCTTTGCTAGCCTTATTTCTGTGTAATCTGAGAACAGATATTTCGGATCCCTTTGAAGACTATAGGGCCAAAGGAAATATCCTCCGATAACAAAGAGAAAGAAGCTTTCTGAGAAACTTCTTTGTGTTCTGTGAAATCATCTCACAGACTTAGAGCTTTCCCTTCAAGAAGCCTTTCGCTAAGACAGTTCTTGTGGAATTGGAAAAGTGATATTTGGAAGCCCATAGAGGGCTATGGTGAAAAAGGAAATATCCTCAGATGAAATCTGGAAAGAAGCTTTCTGAGAAACTGCTTAGTGTTCTGTTAATTCATCTCACAGAGTTACATCTGTATTTCGAGGATCTCTTTGCTAGCCTTATTTCTGTGGAATCTGAGAACAGATATTTCGGATCGCTTTGAAGACTATAGGGCCAAAGGAAATATCCTCTGATAACAAAGAGAAAGAAGCTTTCTGAGAAACTTCTTTGTGTTCTGTGAAATCATCTCACAGAGTTACAGCTTTCCCCTCAGGAAGCCTTTCGCTAAGACAGTTCTTGTGCAATTGGCAAAGTGATATTTTGAAGCCCACAGAGGGCTATGGTGAAAAAGGAAATATCCTCAGTTGAAATTTCGAAAGAAGCTTTCTGAGAAACTGCTTAGTGTTCTGTTAATTCATCTCACAGTGTTACATCTGTATTTCGTGGATCTCTTTGCTAGCCTTATTTCTGTGGAATCTGAGAACAGATATTTCGGATCCCTTTGAAGACTATAGGGCCAAAGGAAATATCCTCCGATAACAAAGAGAAAGAAGCTTTCTGAGAAACTTCTTTGTGTTCTGTGAAATCATCTCACAGACTTACAGCTTTCCCTTCAAGAAGCCTTTCGCTAAGACAGTTCTTGTGGAATTGGCAAAGTGATATTTGGAAGCCCTTAGAGGGCTATGGTGAAAAAGGAAATATCCTCAGATGAAATCTGGAAAGAAGCTTTCTGAGAAACTGCTCAGTGTTCTGTTATTTCATCTCACAGAGTTACATCTGTATTTCGTGGATCTCTTTGCTAGCCTTATTTCTGTGGAATCTGAGAACAGATATTTCGGATCCCTTTGAAGACTATAGAGCCAAAGGAAATATCCTCCGATAACAAAGAGAAAGAAGCTTTCTGAGAGACTTCTTTGTGTTCTGTGAAATCATCTCACAGAGTTACAGCTTTCCCGTCAAGAAGCCTTTCGCTAAGACAGTTCTTGTGGAATTGGCAAAGTGATATTTGGAAGCCCATAGAGGGCTATGGTGAAAAAGGAAATATCCTCAGTTGAAATTTCGAAAGAAGCTTTCTGAGAAACTGCTCAGTTTTCTGTTAATTCATCTCAAAGAGTTACATCTGTATTGCGTGGATCTCTTTGCTAGCCTTATTTCTGTGGAATCTGAGAACAGATATTTCGGATCCCTTTGAAGACTATAGGGCCATAGGAAATATCCTCCGATAACAAACAGAAAGAAGCTTTCTGAGAGACTTCTTTATGTTCTGTGAAATCATCTCACAGAGTTACACCTTTCGCCTCAAGAAGCCTTTCGCTGAGACAGTTCTTGTGGAATTGGCAAAGTGATATTTCGAAGCCCATAGAGGGCTATGGTGAAAAAGGAAATATCCTCAGTTGAAATTTCGAAACAAGCTTTCTGAGAAACTGCTCAGTGTTCTGTTAATTCATCTCACAGAGTTACATCTGTATTGCGTGGATCTCTTTGCTAGCCTTATTTCTGTGGATTCTGAGAATAGATATTTCGGATCCCTTTGAAGACTATAGGGCCAAAGGAAATATCCTCCGATAACAAAGAGAAAGAAGCTTTCTGAGAGACTTCTTTGTGTTCTGTGAAATCATCTCACAGAGTTACAGCTTTCCCCTCAAGAAGCCTTTCGCTAAGACAGTTCTTGTGGAATTGGCAAAGTGATATTTGGAAGCCCATAGAGGGCTATGGTGAAAAAGGAAATATCCTCAGTTGAAATTTCGAAAGAAGCTTTCTGAGAAACTGCTCAGTGTTCTGTTAATTCATCTCACAGAGTTACATCTGTATTGCGTGGATCTCTTTGCTAGCCTTATTTCTGTGGAATCTGAGAACAGATATTTCGGATCCCTTTGAAGACTATAGGGCCAAAGGAAATATCCTCCGATAACAAAGAGAAAGAAGCTTTCTGAGAGACTTCTTTGTGTTCTGTGAAATCATCTCACAGAGTTACAGCTTTCCCGTCAAGAAGCCTTTCGCTAAGACAGTTCTTGTGGAATTGGCAAAGTGATATTTGGAAGCCCATAGAGGGCTATGGAGAAAAAGGAAATATCCTCAGTTGAAATTTCGAAAGAAGCTTTCTGAGAAACTGCTTAGTGTTCTGTTAATTCATCTCACAGAGTTACATCTTTATTTCGAGGATCTCTTTGCTAGCCTTATTTCTGTGGAGTCTGAGAACAGATATTTCGGATCGCTTTGAAGACTATACGGCCAAAGGAAATATCCTCCCATAACAAAGAGAAAGAAGCTTTCTGAGAAACTTCTTTGTGTTCTGTGAAATCATCTCACAGAGTTACAGCTTTCCCCTCAAGAAGCCTTTCGCTAACACAGTTCTTGTGGAATTGGAAAGTGATATTTGGAAGCCCTTAGAGGGCTATGGTTAAAAAAGGAAATATCCTCATTTGAAATCTGGAAGGAAACTTTCTGAGAAACTGCTTAGTGTTCTGTTAATTCATCTCACAGAGTTACATCTTTCTTTCGAGGATCTCTTTGCTAGCCTTATTTCTGTGGAATCTGAGAACAGATATTTCTGATCGCTTTGAAGACTATAGGGCCAAAGGAAATATCCTCCGATAACAAAGAGAAAGAAGCTTTCTGAGAAACTTCTTTGTGTTCTGTGAAATCATCTCACCGAGTTACAGCTTTCCCCTCAGGAAGCCTTTCGCTAAGACAGATCTTGTGGAATTGGCAAAGTGGTGTTTGGAAGCCCATAGAGGGCTATGGTGAAAAAGGAAATATCCTCAGATGAAATCTGGAAAGAAGCTTTCTGAGAAACTGATCAGTGTTCTGTTAATTCATCTCACAGAGTTACATCTTTATTTCGAGGATCTCTTTGCTTGCCTTATTTCTGTGGAATCTGAGAACCGATATTTCAGTTCGCTTTGAAGGCTAAAAGGCCAAACGAAATATCCTCCGATAACAAAGAGAAAGAAGCTTTCTGAGAAACTTCTTTGTGTTCTGTGAAATCATCTCAGAGAGATACAGCTTTCCCCTCAGGTAGCCTTTCGCTAAGACAATTCTTGTGGAATTGGCAAAGTGATATTTGGAAGCCCTTAGAGGGCTATGGTGAAAAAGGAAATATCCACAGATGAAATCTGGAAAGAAGATTTCTGAGAAACTGCTCACTGTTCTGTTAATTCACCTCACAGAGTTACATCTGTATTACGTGGATCTCTTTGCTAGCCTTTTTTCTGTGGAATCTGAGAACAGATATTTCGGATCCCTTTGAAGACTATAGGGCCAAAGGAAATATTCTCCGATAACAAAGAGAAAGAAGCTTTCTGAGAGACTTCTTTGTGTTCTGTGAAATCATCTCACAGAGTTACAGCTTTCCCGTCAAGAAGCCTTTCGCTAAGACAGTCCTTGTGGAATTGGCAAAGTGATATTTGGAAGCCCATAGAGGGCTATGGTGAAAAAGGAAATATCCTCAGATGAAATCTGGAAAGAAGCTTTCTGAGAAACTGCTCAGTGTTCTTTTAATTCGTCTCACAGAGTTACAACTGTATTTCGTGGATTTCTTTGCTAGCCTTATTTCTGTGGAATCTGAGAACAGATATTTCGGATCCCTTTGAAGACTATAGGGCCAAAGGAAATATCCTCCGATAACAAAGAGAAAGAAGCTTTCTCGGAAACTTCTTTGTGTTCTGTGAAATCATCTCACAGAGTTACAGCTTTCCCCTTAAGAAACGTTTCGCTAAGACAGTTCTTGTGGAATTGGCAAAGTGATATTTGGAAGCCCATAGAGGGCTAGGGTGAAAAAGGAAATATACTCAGATGAAATCTGGAAAGAAGCTTTCTGAGAAACTTCTTAGTGTTCTCTTAATTCATCACACAGAGTTACGTCTGTATTTCGAGGATCTCTTTGCCAGCCTTATTTCTGTGTAATCTGAGAACAGATATTTCGGATCGCTTAGAAGAGTATAGAGCCAAAAGAAATATCCTCCGATAACAAAGAGAAAGAAGCTTTCTGAGAAACTTCTTTGTGTTCTGTGAAATCATCTCACCGAGTTACAGCTTTCCCCTCAGGAAGCCTTTCGCTAAGACAGATCTTGTGGAATTGGCAAAGTGGTGTTTGGAAGCCCATAGAGGGCTATGGTGAAAAAGGAAATATCCTCAGATGAAATCTGGAAAGAAGCTTTCTGAGAAACTGATCAGTGTTCTGTTAATTCATCTCAAAGAGTTACATCTTTATTTCGAGGATCTCTTTGCTTGCCTTATTTCTGTGGAATCTGAGAACCGATATTTCAGTTCGCTTTGAAGGCTAAAAGGCCAAAGGAAATATCCTCCGATAACAAAGAGAAAGAAGCTTTCTGAGAAACTTCTTTGTGTTCTGTGAAATCATCTCACAGAGTTACAGCTTTCCCCTCAAGAAGTTTTTCGCTAAGACAGTTCTTGTGGAATTGGCAAAGTGATATTTGGAAGCCCATAGAGGGCTATGGTGAAAAAGGAAATATCGCAGATGAAATATGGAAAGATGCTTTCTGAGAAAAAGCTTAGTGTTCTGTGAATTCATCTCACAGAGTTACATCTGTATTTCGTGGATCTCTTTGCTAGCCTTATTTCTGTGGAATCTGAGAACAGATATTTCGGATCCCTTTGAACACTATAGGGCCAAAGGAAATATCCTCCGATAACAAAGAGAAAGAAGCTTTCTGAGAAACTTCTTTGTGTTCTGTGAAATCATCTCACAGAGTTACAGCTTTCCCCTCAAGAAGCCTTTCGCTAAGACAGTTCTTGTGGAATTGGCAAAGTGATATTTGGAAGCCCATAGAGGTCTATGGTGAAAAAGGATATATCCTCAGATGAAATCTGGAAAGAAGCTTTCTGAGAAACTGCTCAGTGTTCTGTTTATTCATCTCACAGGGTTACGTCTGTATTTCGAGGATCTCTTTGCTAGCGTTAATTCTGTGGAATCTGAGAACAGATAATTCGGATCGCTTTGAAAACTATACGGCATAAAGAAATATCCTCCGATAACAAAGAGACAGAAGCTTTCTGAGAAACTTCTTTGTGTTCTGTAAAATCATCTCACAGAGATACAGCTTTCCCCTCAGGAAGCCTTTCGCTAAGACAGTTCTTGTGGAATTGGCAAAGTGATATTTGGAAGCCCCTAGAGGGCTATGGTGAAAAAGGAAATATCCTCAGATTAAATCTGGAAATAAGCTTTCTGAGAAACTGCTCTGTGTTCTTTTAATTCATCTCACAGAGTTACATCTGTATTTCGTGGATCTCTATGCTAGCCTTATTTCTGTGGAATCTGAGAACAGATATTTCGGATCCCTTTGAAGACTATAGGGCCAAAGGAAATATCCTCCGATAACAAAGAGAAAGAAGCTTTCTAAGAAACTTCTTTGTGTTCTGTGAAATCATCTCAGAGAGTTACAGCTTTCCCCTCAGGTAGCCTTTCGCTAAGACAATTCTTGTGGAATTGGCAAAGTGATATTTGGAAGCCCTTAGAGGGCTATGGTGAAAAAGTAAATATCCTCAGATGAAATCTGGAAAGAAGCTTTCTGAGAAACTGCTCAGTGTTCTTTTAATTCGTCTCACAGAGTTACATCTGTATTTCGTGGATCTCTTTGCTAGCCTTATTTCTGTGGAATCTGAGAACAGATATTTCGGATCATTTTGAAGACTATAGGGCCAAAGGAAATATACTCTGATAACAAAGAGAAAGAAGCTTTCTGAGAAACTTCTTTCTGTTCTGTGAAATCATCTCACAGAGTTACAGCTTTCCCCTCAAGAAGCCTTTCGCTAAGACAGTTCTTGTGAATTGGCAAAGTGATATTTGGAAGCCCATAGAGGGCTATGGTGAAAAAGGAAATATCCTCAGTGGAAATTTCGAAAGAAGCTTTCTGAGAAACTACTCAGTGTTCTGTTAATTCATCTCACAGAGTTACATCTTTATTTCGAGGATCTCTTTGCTAGCCTTATTTCTGTGGAGTCTGAGAACAGATATTTCGGATCGCTTTGAAGACTATACGGCCAAAGGAAATATCCTCCCATAACAAAGAGAAAGAAGCTTTCTGAGAAACTTCTTTGTGTTCTGTGAAATCATCTCACAGAGTTACAGCTTTCCCCTCAAGAAGCCTTTCGCTAACACAGTTCTTGTGGAATTGGAAAGTGATATTTGGAAGCCCTTAGAGGGCTATGGTTAAAAAAGGAAATATCCTCATTTGAAATCTGGAAGGAAACTTTCTGAGAAACTGCTTAGTGTTCTGTTAATTCATCTCACAGAGTTACATCTTTCTTTCGAGGATCTCTTTGCTAGCCTTATTTCTGTGGAATCTGAGAACAGATATTTCTGATCGCTTTGAAGACTATAGGGCCAAAGGAAATATCCTCCGATAACAAAGAGAAAGAAGCTTTCTGAGAAACTTCTTTGTGTTCTGTGAAATCATCTCACCGAGTTACAGCTTTCCCCTCAGGAAGCCTTTCGCTAAGACAGATCTTGTGGAATTGGCAAAGTGGTGTTTGGAAGCCCATAGAGGGCTATGGTGAAAAAGGAAATATCCTCAGATGAAATCTGGAAAGAAGCTTTCTGAGAAACTGATCAGTGTTCTGTTAATTCATCTCACAGAGTTACATCTTTATTTCGAGGATCTCTTTGCTTGCCTTATTTCTGTGGAATCTGAGAACCGATATTTCAGTTCGCTTTGAAGGCTAAAAGGCCAAAGGAAATATCCTCCGATAACAAAGATAAAGAAGCTTTCTGAGAAACTTCTTTGTGTTCTGTGAAATCATCTCAGAGAGATACAGCTTTCCCCTCAGGTAGCCTTTCGCTAAGACAATTCTTGTGGAATTGGCAAAGTGATATTTGGAAGCCCTTAGAGGGCTATGGTGAAAAAGGAAATATCCACAGATGAAATCTGGAAAGAAGATTTCTGAGAAACTGCTCACTGTTCTGTTAATTCACCTCACAGAGTTACATCTGTATTACGTGGATCTCTTTGCTAGCCTTTTTTCTGTGGAATCTGAGAACAGATATTTCGGATCCCTTTGAAGACTATAGGGCCAAAGGAAATATTCTCCGATAACAAAGAGAAAGAAGCTTTCTGAGAGACTTCTTTGTGTTCTGTGAAATCATCTCACAGAGTTACAGCTTTCCCGTCAAGAAGCCTTTCGCTAAGACAGTCCTTGTGGAATTGGCAAAGTGATATTTGGAAGCCCATAGAGGGCTATGGTGAAAAAGGAAATATCCTCAGATGAAATCTGGAAAGAAGCTTTCTGAGAAACTGCTCAGTGTTCTTTTAATTCGTCTCACAGAGTTACAACTGTATTTCGTGGATTTCTTTGCTAGCCTTATTTCTGTGGAATCTGAGAACAGATATTTCGGATCCCTTTGAAGACTATAGGGCCAAAGGAAATATCCTCCGATAACAAAGAGAAAGAAGCTTTCTCGGAAACTTCTTTGTGTTCTGTGAAATCATCTCACAGAGTTACAGCTTTCCCCTTAAGAAACGTTTCGCTAAGACAGTTCTTGTGGAATTGGCAAAGTGATATTTGGAAGCCCATAGAGGGCTAGGGTGAAAAAGGAAATATACTCAGATGAAATCTGGAAAGAAGCTTTCTGAGAAACTTCTTAGTGTTCTCTTAATTCATCACACAGAGTTACGTCTGTATTTCGAGGATCTCTTTGCCAGCCTTATTTCTGTGTAATCTGAGAACAGATATTTCGGATCGCTTAGAAGAGTATAGAGCCAAAAGAAATATCCTCCGATAACAAAGAGAAAGAAGCTTTCTGAGAAACTTCTTTGTGTTCTGTGAAATCATCTCACCGAGTTACAGCTTTCCCCTCAGGAAGCCTTTCGCTAAGACAGATCTTGTGGAATTGGCAAAGTGGTGTTTGGAAGCCCATAGAGGGCTATGGTGAAAAAGGAAATATCCTCAGATGAAATCTGGAAAGAAGCTTTCTGAGAAACTGATCAGTGTTCTGTTAATTCATCTCAAAGAGTTACATCTTTATTTCGAGGATCTCTTTGCTTGCCTTATTTCTGTGGAATCTGAGAACCGATATTTCAGTTCGCTTTGAAGGCTAAAAGGCCAAAGGAAATATCCTCCGATAACAAAGAGAAAGAAGCTTTCTGAGAAACTTCTTTGTGTTCTGTGAAATCATCTCACAGAGTTACAGCTTTCCCCTCAAGAAGTTTTTCGCTAAGACAGTTCTTGTGGAATTGGCAAAGTGATATTTGGAAGCCCATAGAGGGCTATGGTGAAAAAGGAAATATCGCAGATGAAATATGGAAAGATGCTTTCTGAGAAAAAGCTTAGTGTTCTGTGAATTCATCTCACAGAGTTACATCTGTATTTCGTGGATCTCTTTGCTAGCCTTATTTCTGTGGAATCTGAGAACAGATATTTCGGATCCCTTTGAACACTATAGGGCCAAAGGAAATATCCTCCGATAACAAAGAGAAAGAAGCTTTCTGAGAAACTTCTTTGTGTTCTGTGAAATCATCTCACAGAGTTACAGCTTTCCCCTCAAGAAGCCTTTCGCTAAGACAGTTCTTGTGGAATTGGCAAAGTGATATTTGGAAGCCCATAGAGGTCTATGGTGAAAAAGGATATATCCTCAGATGAAATCTGGAAAGAAGCTTTCTGAGAAACTGCTCAGTGTTCTGTTTATTCATCTCACAGGGTTACGTCTGTATTTCGAGGATCTCTTTGCTAGCGTTAATTCTGTGGAATCTGAGAACAGATAATTCGGATCGCTTTGAAAACTATACGGCATAAAGAAATATCCTCCGATAACAAAGAGACAGAAGCTTTCTGAGAAACTTCTTTGTGTTCTGTAAAATCATCTCACAGAGATACAGCTTTCCCGTCAGGAAGCCTTTCGCTAAGACAGTTCTTGTGGAATTGGCAAAGTGATATTTGGAAGCCCCTAGAGGGCTATGGTGAAAAAGGAAATATCCTCAGATTAAATCTGGAAATAAGCTTTCTGAGAAACTGCTCTGTGTTCTTTTAATTCATCTCACAGAGTTACATCTGTATTTCGTGGATCTCTATGCTAGCCTTATTTCTGTGGAATCTGAGAACAGATATTTCGGATCCCTTTGAAGAATATAGGGCCAAAGGAAATATCCTCCGATAACAAAGAGAAAGAAGCTTTCTAAGAAACTTCTTTGTGTTCTGTGAAATCATCTCAGAGAGTTACATCTTTCCCCTCAGGTAGCCTTTCGCTAAGACAATTCTTGTGGAATTGGCAAAGTGATATTTGGAAGCCCTTAGAGGGCTATGGTGAAAAAGTAAATATCCTCAGATGAAATCTGGAAAGAAGCTTTCTGAGAAACTGCTCAGTGTTCTTTTAATTCGTCTCACAGAGTTACATCTGTATTTCGTGGATCTCTTTGCTAGCCTTATTTCTGTGGAATCTGAGAACAGATATTTCGGATCATTTTGAAGACTATAGGGCCAAAGGAAATATACTCTGATAACAAAGAGAAAGAAGCTTTCTGAGAAACTTCTTTCTGTTCTGTGAAATCATCTCACAGAGTTACAGCTTTCCCCTCAAGAAGCCTTTCGCTAAGACAGTTCTTGTGGAATTGGCAAAGTGATATTTGGAAGCCCATAGAGGGCTATGGTGAAAAAGGAAATATCCTCAGTGGAAATTTCGAAAGAAGCTTTCTGAGAAACTACTCAGTGTTCTGTTAATTCATCTCACAGAGTTACATGTGTATTTCTTGGATCTCTTTGCTAGCCTTATTTCTGTGGAATCTGAGAACAGATATTTCGGATCCCTTTGAAGACTATAGGGCCAAAGGAAATATCCTCCGATAACAAAGAGAAAGAAGCTTTCTGAGAGACTTCTTTGTGTTCTGTGAAATCATCTCACGGAGTTACAGCTTTCGCCTCAAGAAGCCTTTCGCTAACACAGTTCTTGTGGAATTAGCAAAGTGATATTTGGAAGCCCATAGAGGGGTATGGTGAAAAAGGAAATATCCTCAGTTGAAATTTCGAAAGAAGCTTTCTGAGAAACTGCTTAGTGTTCTGTTAATTCATCTCACAGAGTTACATCTTTATTTCGAGGATCTCTTTGCTAGCCTTATTTCTGTGGAATCTGAGAACAGATATTTCGGATCGCTTTGAAGACTATAGGGCCAAAGGAAATATCCTCCGATAACAAAGAGAAATAAGGTTTCTGTGAAACTTCTTTGTGTTCTGTGAAATCATCTCACAGAGTTACAGCTTTCCCCTCAAGAAGCCTTTCGCTAACACAGTTCTTGTTGAATTGGAAAGTGATATTTGGAAGCCCTTAGCGGGCTATGGTGATAAAGGAAATATCCTCAGTTGAAATCTGGAAGGAAGCTTTCTGAGAAACTGCTTAGTGTTCTGTTAATTCATCTCACAGAGTTACATCTTTATTTCGAGGATCTCTTTGCTAGCCTTATTTCTGTGGAATCTGAGAACAGATATTTCTGATCACCTTGAAGACTATAGGGCCAAAGGAAATATCCTCCGATAACAAAGAGAAAGAAGCTTTCTGAGAAACTTCTTTGTGTTCCGTGAAATCATCTCACAGAGTTACAGCTTTCCCTTCAAGAAGCCTTTCGCTAAGACAGTTCTTGTGGAATTGGCAAAGTGATATTTGGAACCCCTTAGAGGGCTATGGTGAAAAAGGAAATATCCTCAGTTGAAATTTCGAAAGAAGCTTTCTGAGAAACTGCTTAGTGTTCTGTTAATTCATCTCACAGTGTTACATCTGTATTTCGTGGATCTCTTTGCTAGCCTTATTTCTGTGTAATCTGAGAACAGATATTTCGGATCCCTTTGAAGACTATAGGGCCAAAGGAAATATCCTCCGATAACAAAGAGAAAGAAGCTTTCTGAGAAACTTCTTTGTGTTCTGTGAAATCATCTCACAGACTTAGAGCTTTCCCTTCAAGAAGCCTTTCGCTAAGACAGTTCTTGTGGAATTGGAAAAGTGATATTTGGAAGCCCATAGAGGGCTATGGTGAAAAAGGAAATATCCTCAGATGAAATCTGCAAAGAAGCTTTCTGAGAAACTGCTTAGTGTTCTGTTAATTCATCTCACAGAGTTACATCTGTATTTCGAGGATCTCTTTGCTAGCCTTATTTCTGTGGAATCTGAGAACAGATATTTCGGATCGCTTTGAAGACTATAGGGCCAAAGGAAATATCCTCTGATAACAAAGAGAAAGAAGCTTTCTGAGAAACTTCTTTGTGTTCTGTGAAATCATCTCACAGAGTTACAGCTTTCCCCTCAGGAAGCCTTTCGCTAAGACAGTTCTTGTGCAATTGGCAAAGTGATATTTTGAAGCCCACAGAGGGCTATGGTGAAAAAGGAAATATCCTCAGTTGAAATTTCGAAAGAAGCTTTCTGAGAAACTGCTTAGTGTTCTGTTAATTCATCTCACAGTGTTACATCTGTATTTCGTGGATCTCTTTGCTAGCCTTATTTCTGTGGAATCTGAGAACAGATATTTCGGATCCCTTTGAAGACTATAGGGCCAAAGGAAATATCCTCCGATAACAAAGAGAAAGAAGCTTTCTGAGAAACTTCTTTGTGTTCTGTGAAATCATCTCACAGACTTACAGCTTTCCCTTCAAGAAGCCTTTCGCTAAGACAGTTCTTGTGGAATTGGCAAAGTGATATTTGGAAGCCCTTAGAGGGCTATGGTGAAAAAGGAAATATCCTCAGATGAAATCTGGAAAGAAGCTTTCTGAGAAACTGCTCAGTGTTCTGTTATTTCATCTCACAGAGTTACATCTGTATTTCGTGGATCTCTTTGCTAGCCTTATTTCTGTGGAATCTGAGAACAGATATTTCGGATCCCTTTGAAGACTATAGAGCCAAAGGAAATATCCTCCGATAACAAAGAGAAAGAAGCTTTCTGAGAGACTTCTTTGTGTTCTGTGAAATCATCTCACAGAGTTACAGCTTTCCCGTCAAGAAGCCTTTCGCTAAGACAGTTCTTGTGGAATTGGCAAAGTGATATTTGGAAGCCCATAGAGGGCTATGGTGAAAAAGGAAATATCCTCAGTTGAAATTTCGAAAGAAGCTTTCTGAGAAACTGCTCAGTTTTCTGTTAATTCATCTCAAAGAGTTACATCTGTATTGCGTGGATCTCTTTGCTAGCCTTATTTCTGTGGAATCTGAGAACAGATATTTCGGATCCCTTTGAAGACTATAGGGCCATAGGAAATATCCTCCGATAACAAACAGAAAGAAGCTTTCTGAGAGACTTCTTTATGTTCTGTGAAATCATCTCACAGAGTTACACCTTTCGCCTCAAGAAGCCTTTCGCTGAGACAGTTCTTGTGGAATTGGCAAAGTGATATTTCGAAGCCCATAGAGGGCTATGGTGAAAAAGGAAATATCCTCAGTTGAAATTTCGAAACAAGCTTTCTGAGAAACTGCTCAGTGTTCTGTTAATTCATCTCACAGAGTTACATCTGTATTGCGTGGATCTCTTTGCTAGCCTTATTTCTGTGGATTCTGAGAATAGATATTTCGGATCCCTTTGAAGACTATAGGGCCAAAGGAAATATCCTCCGATAACAAAGAGAAAGAAGCTTTCTGAGAGACTTCTTTGTGTTCTGTGAAATCATCTCACAGAGTTACAGCTTTCCCCTCAAGAAGCCTTTCGCTAAGACAGTTCTTGTGGAATTGGCAAAGTGATATTTGGAAGCCCATAGAGGGCTATGGTGAAAAAGGAAATATCCTCAGTTGAAATTTCGAAAGAAGCTTTCTGAGAAACTGCTCAGTGTTCTGTTAATTCATCTCACAGAGTTACATCTGTATTGCGTGGATCTCTTTGCTAGCTTTATTTCTGTGGAATCTGAGAACAGATATTTCGGATCCCTTTGAAGACTATAGGGCCAAAGGAAATATCCTCCGATAACAAAGAGAAAGAAGCTTTCTGAGAGACTTCTTTGTGTTCTGTGAAATCATCTCACAGAGTTACAGCTTTCCCGTCAAGAAGCCTTTCGCTAAGACAGTTCTTGTGGAATTGGCAAAGTGATATTTGGAAGCCCATAGAGGGCTATGGAGAAAAAGGAAATATCCTCAGTTGAAATTTCGAAAGAAGCTTTCTGAGAAACTGCTTAGTGTTCTGTTAATTCATCTCACAGAGTTACATCTTTATTTCGAGGATCTCTTTGCTAGCCTTATTTCTGTGGAGTCTGAGAACAGATATTTCGGATCGCTTTGAAGACTATACGGCCAAAGGAAATATCCTCCCATAACAAAGAGAAAGAAGCTTTCTGAGAAACTTCTTTGTGTTCTGTGAAATCATCTCACAGAGTTACAGCTTTCCCCTCAAGAAGCCTTTCGCTAACACAGTTCTTGTGGAATTGGAAAGTGATATTTGGAAGCCCTTAGAGGGCTATGGTTAAAAAAGGAAATATCCTCATTTGAAATCTGGAAGGAAACTTTCTGAGAAACTGCTTAGTGTTCTGTTAATTCATCTCACAGAGTTACATCTTTCTTTCGAGGATCTCTTTGCTAGCCTTATTTCTGTGGAATCTGAGAACAGATATTTCTGATCGCTTTGAAGACTATAGGGCCAAAGGAAATATCCTCCGATAACAAAGAGAAAGAAGCTTTCTGAGAAACTTCTTTGTGTTCTGTGAAATCATCTCACAGAGTTACAGCTTTCCCTTCAAGAAGCCTTTCGCTAAGACAGTTCTTGTGGAATTGGCAAAGTGATACTTGGAACCCCTTAGAGGGCTATGGTGAAAAAGGAAATATCCTCAGTTGAAATTTCGAAAGAAACTTTCTGAGAAACTGCTTAGTGTTCTGTTAATTCATCTCACAGTGTTACATCTGTATTTCGTGGATCTCTTTGCTTGCCTTATTTCTGTGTAATCTGAGAACAGATATTTCGGATCCATTTGAAGACTATAGGGCCAAAGGAAATATCCTCCGATAACAAAGAGAAAGAAACCTTCTGAGAAACTTCTTTGTGTTCTGTCAAATCATCTCACAGACTTAGAGCTTTCCCTTCAAGAAGCCTTTCGCTAAGACAGTTCTTGTGGAATTGGAAAAGTGATATTTGGAAGCCCATAGAGGGCTATGGTGAAAAAGGAAATATCCTCAGATGAAATCTGCAAAGAAGCTTTCTGAGAAACTGCTTAGTGTTCTGTTAATTCATCTCACAGAGTTACATCTGTATTTCCAGGATCTCTTTGCTAGCTTTAATTCTGTGGAATCTGAGAACAGATATTTCGGATCGCTTTGAAGACTATAAGGCCAAAGGAAATATCCTCCGATAACAAAGAGAAAGAAGCTTTCTGAGAAACTTCTTTGTGTTCTGTGAAATCAAATCACAGAGTTACAGCTTTCCCTTCAGGAAGCCTTTCGCTAAGACAGTTCTTGTGCAATTGGAAAAGTGATATTTCGAAGCCCATAGAGGGCTATGGTGCAAAAGGAAATATCCTCAGTTGAAATTTCGAAAGAAGCTTTCTGAGAAACTGCTTAGTGTTCTGTTAATTCATCTCACAGTGTTACATCTGTATTTCGTGGATCTCTTTGCTAGCCTTATTTCTGTGGAATCTGAGAACAGATATTTCGGATCCCTTTGAAGACTATAGGGCCAAAGGAAATATCCTCCGATAACAAAGAGAAAGAAGCTTTCTGAGAAACTTCTTTGTGTTCTGTGAAATCATCTCACAGACTTACAGCTTTCCCTTCAAGAAGCCTTTCGCTAAGACAGTTCTTGTGGAATTGGCAAAGTGATATTTGGAAGCCCTTAGAGGGCTATGGTGAAAAAGGAAATATCCTCAGAAGAAATCTGGAAAGAAGCTTTCTGAGAAACTGCTTAGTGTTCTGTTAATTTATCTCACAAAGTTACATCTGTATTTCGTGTATCTCTTTGCTAGCCTTATTTCTGTGGAATCTGAGAACAGATATTTCGGATCCCTTTGAAGACTATAGGGCCAAAGGAAATATCCTCCGATAACAAAGAGAAAGAAGCTTTCTGAGAAACTTCTTTGTGTTCTGTGAAATCATCTCACAGAGTTACAGCTTTCCCCTCAAGAAGCCTTTCGCTAAGACTGTTCTTGTGGAATTGGCAAAGTGATAATTGGAGGCCGTAGAGGTCTATGGTGAAAAAGGAAATATCCTCAGAAGAAATCTGCAAAGAAGCTTTCTCAGAAACTGCTTAGTGTTCTGTTAATTCATCTCACAGAGTTACATCTGTATTTCGTGGATCTCTTTGCTAGCCTTATTTCTGTGGAATCTGAGGAAAGATATTTCGGATCTCTTTGAACACTATATGGCCAAAGGAAATATACTCCGATAACAAAGAGAAAGAAGCTTTCTGAGAAACTTCTTTGTGTTCTGTGAAATCATCTCACAGAGTTACAGCTTTCCCCTCAGGAACCTTTCTCTAAGACAGTTCTTGTGGAATTGACAAAGTGATATTTGGAAGCCCATAGAGGGCTATTGTGAAAAAGGAAATATCCTCAGATGAAATCTGGAAAGAAGCTTTCTGAGAAACTGCTCAGTGTTCTGTTAATTCATCTCACAGAGTTACATCTGTATTTCGTGGATCTCTTTGCTAGCCTTATTTCTGTGGAATCTGAGAACAGATATTTCGGATCCCTTTGAAGACTATAGAGCCAAAGGAAATATCCTCCGATAACAAAGAGAAAGAAGCTTTCTGAGAGACTTCTTTGTGTTCTGTGAAATCATCTCACAGTGTTACAGCTTTCCCGTCAAGAAGCCTTTCGCTAAGACAGTTCTTGTGGAATTGGCAAAGTGATATTGGAAGCCCATAGAGGGCTATGGTGAAAAAGGAAATATCCTCAGATGAAATCTGGAAAGAAGCTTTCTGAGAAACTGCTCAGTGTTCTTTTAATTCGTCTCACAGAGTTACATCTGTATTTCGTGGATCTCTTTGCTAGACTTATTTCTGTGGAATCTGAGAACACATATTTCGGATCCCTTTGAAGACTATAGGGCCAAAGGAAATATACTCCGATAACAAAGAGATAGAAGCTTTCTGAGAAACTTCTTTCTGTTCTGTGAAATCATCTCACAGAGTTACAGCTTTCCCCTCAAGAAGCCTTTCGCTAAGACAGTTCTTGTGGAATTGGCAAAGTGATATTTGGAAGCCCATAGAGGGCTACGGTGAGAAAGGAAATATCCTCAGTTGAAATTTCGAAAGAAGCTTTCTGAGAAACTGCTCAGTGTTCTGTTAATTCATCTCACAGAGTTACATCTGTATTTCGTGGATCTCTTTGCTAGCCTTATTTCTGTGGAATCTGAGAACAGATATTTCGGATCCCTTTGAAGACTATAGGGCCAAAGGAAATATCCTCCGATAACAAAGAGAAAGAAGCTGTCTGAGAAACTTCTTTGTGTTCTGTGAAATCATCTCACAGAGTTACAGCTTTCCCTTCAAGAAGCCTTTTGCTAAGACAGTTCTTGTGCAATTGGCAAAGTGATATTTCGAAGCCCATAGAGGGCTATGGTGAAAAAGGAAATATCCTCAGTTGAAATTTCGAAAGAAGCTTTCTGAGAAACTGCTTAGTGTTCTGTTAATTCATCTCACAGAGTTACATCTGTATTTCGTGGATCTCTTTGCTAGCCTTATTTCTGTGCAATCTGAGAACAGACATTTCGGATCCCTTTGAACACTATAGGGCCAAAGGAAATATCCTCCGATAACAAAGAGAAAGAAGCTTTCTGTGAAACTGCTTTGTGTTCTGCGAAATCATCTCACAGAGTTACAGCTTTCCCCTCAAGAAGCCTTTCGCTAAGACAGTTCTTGTGGAATTGGCAAAGTAATATTTGGAAGCCCGTAGAGGGCTATGGTGAAAAAGGAAATATCCTCTGATGAAATCTGGAAAGAAACTTTCTGAGATACTGCTTAGTGTTCTGTTAATTAATCTCACAGAGTTACATCTTTATTTCGAGGATCTCTTTGCTAGCCTTATTTCTGTGGAATCTGAGAACAGATATTTCGGATCGCTTTGAAGACTATAGGGCCAAAGGAAATATCCTCAGATAACACAGAGAAAGAAGCTTTCTGAGAAACTTCTTTGTGTTCTGTGAAATCATCTGACAGAGTTACAGCTTTCCCCTCAAGAAGCCTTTCGCTAAGACAGTTCTTGTGGAATTGGAAAGTGATATTTGGAAGCCCATAGTGGGCTATGGTGAAAAAGGGAATATCCTCTGATGAAATCTGGAAAGAAGCTTTCTGATAAACTGCTTAGTGTTCTGTTAATTCATCTAACAAAGTTACATCTGTATTTCGTGGATCTCTTTGCTAGCCTTATTTCTGTGGAATCTGAGAACAGATATTTCGGATCGCTTTGAAGACTATAGGGCCAAAGGAAATATCCTCCGATAACAAAGAGAAAGAAGCTTTCTGAGAAACTTCTTTGTGTTCTTTGAAATCATCTCACAGAGTTACAGCTTTCCCTTCAAGATGCCTTTCGCTAAGACAGTTCTTGTGGAATTGGCAAAGTGATATTTGGAACCCCTTAGAGGGCTATGGTGAAAAAGGAAATATCCTCAGTTGAAATTTCGAAAGAAGCTTTCTGAGAAATTGCTTAGTGTTCTGTTAATTCATCTCACAGTGTTACATCTGTATTTCGTGGATCTCTTTGCTAGCCTTATATCTGTGGAATCTGAGAACAGATATTTCGGATCCCTTTGAAGACTATAGAGCCAAAGGAAATATCCTCCGATAACAAAGAGAAAGAAGCTTTCTGAGAGACTTCTTTGTGTTCTGTGAAATCATCTCACAGAGTTACAGCTTTCCCGTCAAGAAGCCTTTCGCTAAGACAGTTCTTGTGGAATTGGCAAAGTGATATTTGGAAGCCCTTAGAGGGCTATGGTGAAAAAGGAAATATCCTCAGATGAAATCTGGAAAGAAGCTTTCTGAGAAACGGCTCAGTGTTCTTTTAATTCGTCTCACAGAGTTACATCTGTATTTCGTGGATCTCTTTGCTAGACTTATTTCTGTGGAATCTGAGAACACATATTTCGGATCCCTTTGAAGACGATAGGGCCAAAGGAAATATACTCCGATAGCAAAGAGATAGAAGCTTTCTGAGAAACTTCTTTCTGTTCTGTGAAATCATCTCACAGAGTTACAGCTTTCCCCACAAGAAGCCTTTCGCTAAGACAGTTCTTGTGGAATTGGCAAAGTTATATTAGGAAGCCCATAGAGGGCTATGGTGAAAAAGGAAATATCCTCAGTTGAAATTTCGAAAGAAGCTTTCTGAGAAACTGCTCAGTGTTCTGTTAATTCATCTCACAGAGTTACATCTGTATTTCGTGGATCTCTTTGCTAGCCTTATTTCTGTGGAATCTGAGAACAGATATTTCGGATCCCTTTGAAGACTATAGGGCCAAAGGAAATATCCTCCGATAACAAAGAGAAAGAAGCTGTCTGAGAAACTTCTTTGTGTTCTGTGAAATCATCGCACAGAGTTACAGCTTTCCCTTCAAGAAGCCTTTCGCTAAGACAGTTCTTGTGCAATTGGCAAAGTGATATTTCGAAGCCCATAGAGGGCTATGGTGAAAAAGGAAATATCCTCAGTTGAAATTTCGAAAGAAGCTTTCTGAGAAACTGCTTAGTGTTCTGTTAATTCATCTCACAGAGTTACATCTGTATTTCGTGGATCTCTTTGCTAGCCTTATTTCTGTGGAATCTGAGAACAGATATTTCGGATCCCTTTGAACACTATAGGGCCAAAGGAAATATCCTCCGATAACAAAGAGAAAGAAGCTTTCTGTGAAACTGCTTTGTGTTCTGCGAAATCATCTCACAGAGTTACAGCTTTCCCCTCAAGAAGCCTTTCGCTAAGACAGTTCTTGTGGAATTGGCAAAGTGATATTTGGAAGCCCGTAGAGGGCTATGGTGAAAAAGGAAATATCCTCTGATGAAATCTGGAAAGAAACTTTCTGAGATACTGCTTAGTGTTCTGTTAATTAATCTCACAGAGTTACATCTTTATTTCGAGGATCTCTTTGCTAGCCTTATTTCTGTGGAATCTGAGAACAGATATTTCGGATCGCTTTGAAGACTATAGGGCCAAAGGAAATATACTCCGATAACAAAGAGAAAGAAGCTTTCTGAGAAACTTCTTTGTGTTCTGTGAAATCATCTCACAGAGTTACAGGTTTCCCCTCAGGAACCTTTCTCTAAGACAGTTCTTGTGGAATTGACAAAGTGATATTTGGAAGCCCATAGAGGGCTATTGTGAAAAAGGAAATATCCTCAGATGAAATCTGGAAAGAAGCTTTCTGAGAAACTGCTCAGTGTTCTGTTAATTCATCTCACAGAGTTACATCTGTATTGCGTGGATCTCTTTGCTAGCCTTATTTCTGTGGAATCTGAGAACAGATATTTCGGATCCCTTTGAAGACTATAGAGCCAAAGGAAATATCCTCCGATAACAAAGAGAAAGAAGCTTTCTGAGAGACTTCTTTGTGTTCTGTGAAATCATCTCACAGTGTTACAGCTTTCCCGTCAAGAAGCCTTTCGCTAAGACAGTTCTTGTGGAATTGGCAAAGTGATATTGGAAGCCCATAGAGGGCTATGGTGAAAAAGGAAATATCCTCAGATGAAATCTGGAAAGAAGCTTTCTGAGAAACTGCTCAGTGTTCTTTTAATTCGTCTCACAGAGTTACATCTGTATTTCGTGGATCTCTTTGCTAGACTTATTTCTGTGGAATCTGAGAACACATATTTCGGATCCCTTTGAAGACTATAGGGCCAAAGGAAATATACTCCGATAACAAAGAGATAGAAGCTTTCTGAGAAACTTCTTTCTGTTCTGTGAAATCATCTCACAGAGTTACAGCTTTCCCCTCAAGAAGCCTTTCGCTAAGACAGTTCTTGTGGAATTGGCAAAGTGATATTTGGAAGCCCATAGAGGGCTACGGTGAAAAAGGAAATATCCTCAGTTGAAATTTCGAAAGAAGCTTTCTGAGAAACTGCTCAGTGTTCTGTTAATTCATCTCACAGAGTTACATCTGTATTTCGTGGATCTCTTTGCTAGCCTTATTTCTGTGGAATCTGAGAACAGATATTTCGGATCCCTTTGAAGACTATAGGGCCAAAGGAAATATCCTCCGATAACAAAGAGAAAGAAGCTTTCTGAGAAACTTCTTTGTGTTCTGTGAAATCATCTCACAGAGTTACAGCTTTCCCTTCAAGAAGCCTTTTGCTAAGACAGTTCTTGTGCAATTGGCAAAGTGATATTTCGAAGCCCATAGAGGGCTATGGTGAAAAAGGAAATATCCTCAGTTGAAATTTCGAAAGAAGCTTTCTGAGAAACTGCTTAGTGTTCTGTTAATTCATCTCACAGAGTTACATCTGTATTTCGTGGATCTCTTTGCTAGCCTTATTTCTGTGGTATCTGAGAACAGACATTTCGGATCCCTTTGAACACTATAGGGCCAAAGGAAATATCCTCCGATAACAAAGAGAAAGAAGCTTTCTGTGAAACTGCTTTGTGTTCTGCGAAATCATCTCACAGAGTTACAGCTTTCCCCTCAAGAAGCCTTTCGCTAAGACAGTTCTTGTGGAATTGGCAAAGTAATATTTGGAAGCCCGTAGAGGGCTATGGTGAAAAAGGAAATATCCTCTGATGAAATCTGGAAAGAAACTTTCTGAGATACTGCTTAGTGTTCTGTTAATTAATCTCACAGAGTTACATCTTTATTTCGAGGATCTCTTTGCTAGTCTTATTTCTGTGGAATCTGAGAACAGATATTTCGGATCGCTTTGAAGACTATAGGGCCAAAGGAAATATCCTCAGATAACACAGAGAAAGAAGCTTTCTGAGAAACTTCTTTGTGTTCTGTGAAATCATCTGACAGAGTTACAGCTTTCCCCTCAAGAAGCCTTTCGCTAACACAGTTCTTGTGGAATTGGAAAGTGATATTTGGAATCCCATAGTGGGCTATGGTTTAAAAGGGAATATCCTCTGATGAAATCTGGAAAGAAGCTTTCTGATAAACTGCTTAGTGTTCTGTTAATTCATCTAACAAAGTTACATCTGTATTTCGTGGATCTCTTTGCTAGCCTTATTTCTGTGGAATCTGAGAACAGATATTTCGGATCGCTTTGAAGACTATAGGGCCAAAGGAAATATCCTCCGATAACAAAGAGAAAGAAGCTTTCTGAGAAACTTCTTTGTGTTCTTTGAAATCATCTCACAGAGTTACAGCTTTCCCTTCAAGATGCCTTTCGCTAAGACAGTTCTTGTGGAATTGGCAAAGTGATATTTGGAACCCCTTTGAGGGCTATGGTGAAAAAGGAAATATCCTCAGTTGAAATTTCGAAAGAAGCTTTCTGAGAAGTTGCTTAGTGTTCTGTTAATTCATCTCACAGTGTTACATCTGTATTTCGTGGATCTCTTTGCTAGCCTTATTTCTGTGGAATCTGAGAACAGATATTTCGGATCCCTTTGAAGACTATAGAGCCAAAGGAAATATCCTCCGATAACAAAGAGAAAGAAGCTTTCTGAGAAACTTCTTTGTGTTCTGTGAAATCATCTCACAGAGTTACAGCTTTCCCGTCAAGAAGCCTTTCGCTAAGACAGTTCTTGTGGAATTGGCAAAGTGATATTTGGAAGCCCTTAGAGGGCTATGGTGAAAAAGGAAATATCCTCAGATGAAATCTGGAAAGAAGCTTTCTGAGAAACTGCTCAGTGTTCTTTTAATTCGTCTCACAGAGTTACATCTGTATTTCGTGGATCTCTTTGCTAGACTTATTTCTGTGGAATCTGAGAACACATATTTTGGATCCCTTTGAAGACTATAGGGCCAAAGGAAATATACTCCGATAGCAAAGAGATAGAAGCTTTCTGAGAAACTTCTTTCTGTTCTGTGAAATCATGTCACAGAGTTACAGCTTTCCCCTCAAGAAGCCTTTCGCTAAGACAGTTCTTGTGGAATTGGCAAAGTGATATTAGGAAGCCCATAGAGGGCTATGGTGAAAAAGGAAATATCCTCAGTTGAAATTTCGAAAGAAGCTTTCTGAGAAACTGCTCAGTGTTCTGTTAATTCATCTCACAGAGTGACATCTGTATTTCGTGGATCTCTTTGCTAGCCTTATTTCTGTGGAATCTGAGAACAGATATTTCGGATCCCTTTGAAGACTATAGGGCCAAAGGAAATATCCTCCGATAACAAAGAGAAAGAAGCTGTCTGAGAAACTTCTTTGTGTTCTGTGAAATCATCTCACAGAGTTACAGCTTTCCCTTCAAGAAGCCTTTCGCTAAGACAGTTCTTGTGCAATTGGCAAAGTGATATTTCGAAGCCCATAGAGGGCTATGGTGAAAAAGGAAATATCCTCAGTTGAAATTTCGAAAGAAGCTTTCTGAGAAACTGCTTAGTGTTCTGTTAATTCATCTCACAGAGTTACATCTGTATTTCGTGGATCTCTTTGCTAGCCTTATTTCTGTGGAATCTGAGAACAGATATTTCGGATCCCTTTGAACACTATAGGGCCAAAGGAAATATCCTCCGATAACAAAGAGAAAGAAGCTTTCTGTGAAACTGCTTTGTGTTCTGCGAAATCATCTCACAGAGTTACAGCTTTCCCCTCAAGAAGCCTTTCGCTAAGACAGTTCTTGTGGAATTGGCAAAGTGATATTTGGAAGCCCGTAGAGGGCTATGGTGAAAAAGGAAATATCCTCTGATGAAATCTGGAAAGAAACTTTCTGAGATACTGCTTAGTGTTCTGTTAATTAATCTCACAGAGTTACATCGTTATTTCGAGGATCTCTTTGCTAGCCTTATTTCTGTGGAATCTGAGAACAGATATTTCGGATCGCTTTGAAGACTATAGGGCCAAAGGAAATATCCTCAGATAACAAAGAGAAAGAAGCTTTCTGAGAAACTTCTTTGTGTTCTGTGAAATCATCTCACAGAGTTACAGCTTTCCCCTCAAGAAGCCTTTCGCTAACACAGTTTTTTTGGAATTGGAAAGTGATATTTAGAAGCCCATAGTGGGCTATGGTGAAAAAGGGAATATCCTCTGATGAAATCTGGAAAGAAGCTTTCTGATAAACTGCTTAGTGTTCTGTTAATTCATCTAACAAAGTTACATCTGTATTTCGTGGATCTCTTTGCTAGCCTTATTTCTGTGGAATCTGAGAACAGATATTTCGGATCGCTTTGAAGACTATAGGGCCAAAGGAAATATCCTCCGATAACAAAGAGAAAGAAGCTTTCTGAGAAACTTCTTTGTGTTCTTTGAAATCATCTCACAGAGTTACAGCTTTCCCTTCAAGAAGCCTTTCGCTAAGACAGTTCTTGTGGAATTGGCAAAGTGATATTTGGAATCCCGTAGAGGGCTATGGTGAAAAAGGAAATATCCTCTGATGAAATCTGGAAAGAAACTTTCTGAGATACTGCTTAGTGTTCTGTTAATTAATCTCACAGAGTTACATCTTTATTTCGAGGATCTCTTTGCTAGCCTTATTTCTGTGGAATCTGAGAACAGATATTTCGGATCGCTTTGAAGACTATAGGGCCAAAGGAAATATCCTCAGATAACAAAGAGAAAGAAGCTTTCTGAGAAACTTCTTTGTGTTCTGTGAAATCATCTGACAGAGTTACAGCTTTCCCCTCAAGAAGCCTTTCGCTAACACAGTTCTTTTGGAATTGGAAAGTGATATTTGGAAGCCCATAGTGGGCTATGGTGAAAAAGGGAATATCCTCTGATGAAATCTGGAAAGAAGCTTTCTGATAAACTGCTTAGTGTTCTGTTAATTCATCTAACAAAGTTACATCTGTATTTCGTGGATCTCTTTGCTAGCCTTATTTCTGTGGAATCTGAGAACAGATATTGCGGATCGCTTTGAAGACTATAGGGCCAAAGGAAATATCCTCCGATAACAAAGAGAAAGAAGCTTTCTGAGAAACTTCTTTGTGTTCTTTGAAATCATCTCACAGAGTTACAGCTTTCCCTTCAAGATGCCTTTCGCTAAGACAGTTCTTGTGGAATTGGCAAAGTGATATTTGGAACCCCTTAGAGGGCTATGGTGAAAAAGGAAATATCCTCAGTTGAAATTTCGAAAGAAGCTTTCTGAGAAACTGCTTAGTGTTCTGTTAATTCATCTCACAGTGTTACATCTGTATTTCGTGGATCTCTTTGCTAGCCTTATTTCTGTGGAATCTGAGAACAGATATTTCGGATCCCTTTGAAGACTATAGAGCCAAAGGAAATATCCTCCGATAACAAAGAGAAAGAAGCTTTCTGAGAGACTTCTTTGTGTTCTGTGAAATCATCTCACAGAGTTACAGCTTTCCCGTCAAGAAGCCTTTCGCTAAGACAGTTCTTGTGGAATTGGCAAATTGATATTTGGAAGCCCTTAGAGGGCTATGGTGAAAAAGGAAATATCCTCAGATGAAATCTGGAAAGAAGCTTTCTGAGAAACTGCTCAGTGTTCTTTTAATTCGTCTCACAGAGTTACATCTGTATTTCGTGGATCTCTTTGCTAGACTTATTTCTGTGGAATCTGAGAACACATATTTCGGATCCCTTTGAAGACTATAGGGCCAAAGGAAATATACTCCGATAGCAAAGAGATAGAAGCTTTCTGAGAAACTTCTTTCTCTTCTGTGAAATCATGTCACAGAGTTACAGCTTTCCCCTCAAGAAGCCTTTCGCTAAGACAGTTCTTGTGGAATTGGCAAAGTGATATTTGGAAGCCCATAGAGGGCTATGGTGAAAAAGGAAATATCCTCAGTTGAAATTTCGAAAGAAGCTTTCTGAGAAACTGCTCAGTGTTCTGTTAATTCATCTCACAGAGTTACATGTTTATTTCGTGGATCTCTTTGCTAGCCTTATTTCTGTGGAATCTGAGAACAGATATTTCGGATCCCTTTGAAGACTATAGGGCCAAAGGAAATATCCTCCGATAACAAAGAGAAAGAAGCTTTCTGAGAAACTTCTTTGTGTTCTGTGAAATCATCTCACAGAGTTACAGCTTTCTCCTCAAGAAGCCATTCGCTAAGACAGTTCTTGTGGAATTGGCAAAGTGATATTTGGAAGCCCATAGAGGGCTATGGTGAAAAAGGAAATATCCTCAGATGGAATCTGGTAAGAAGCTTTCTGAGAAACTGCTTAGTGTTCTGTTAATTCATCTCACAGAGTTACATGTTTATTTCGTGGATCTCTTTGCTAGCCTTATTTCTGTGGAATCTGAGAACAGATATTTCAGATCCCATTGAAGACTCTAGGGCCAAAGGAAATATCCTTCGATAACAAAGAGAAAGAAGCTTTCTGAGAAACTTCTTTGTGTTCTGTGAAATCATCTCACAGAGTTACAGCTTTCCCCTCAAGAAGCCTTTCGCTAACACAGTTTTTTTGGAATTGGAAAGTGATATTTAGAAGCCCATAGTGGGCTATGGTGAAAAAGGGAATATCCTCTGATGAAATCTGGAAAGAAGCTTTCTGATAAACTGCTTAGTGTTCTGTTAATTCATCTAACAAAGTTACATCTGTATTTCGTGGATCTCTTTGCTAGCCTTATTTCTGTGGAATCTGAGAACAGATATTTCGGATCGCTTTGAAGACTATAGGGCCAAAGGAAATATCCTCCGATAACAAAGAGAAAGAAGCTTTCTGAGAAACTTCTTTGTGTTCTTTGAAATCATCTCACAGAGTTACAGCTTTCCCTTCAAGAAGCCTTTCGCTAAGACAGTTCTTGTGGAATTGGCAAAGTGATATTTGGAATCCCGTAGAGGGCTATGGTGAAAAAGGAAATATCCTCTGATGAAATCTGGAAAGAAACTTTCTGAGATACTGCTTAGTGTTCTGTTAATTAATCTCACAGAGTTACATCTTTATTTCGAGGATCTCTTTGCTAGCCTTATTTCTGTGGAATCTGAGAACAGATATTTCGGATCGCTTTGAAGACTATAGGGCCAAAGGAAATATCCTCAGATAACAAAGAGAAAGAAGCTTTCTGAGAAACTTCTTTGTGTTCTGTGAAATCATCTGACAGAGTTACAGCTTTCCCCTCAAGAAGCCTTTCGCTAACACAGTTCTTTTGGAATTGGAAAGTGATATTTGGAAGCCCATAGTGGGCTATGGTGAAAAAGGGAATATCCTCTGATGAAATCTGGAAAGAAGCTTTCTGATAAACTGCTTAGTGTTCTGTTAATTCATCTAACAAAGTTACATCTGTATTTCGTGGATCTCTTTGCTAGCCTTATTTCTGTGGAATCTGAGAACAGATATTGCGGATCGCTTTGAAGACTATAGGGCCAAAGGAAATATCCTCCGATAACAAAGAGAAAGAAGCTTTCTGAGAAACTTCTTTGTGTTCTTTGAAATCATCTCACAGAGTTACAGCTTTCCCTTCAAGATGCCTTTCGCTAAGACAGTTCTTGTGGAATTGGCAAAGTGATATTTGGAACCCCTTAGAGGGCTATGGTGAAAAAGGAAATATCCTCAGTTGAAATTTCGAAAGAAGCTTTCTGAGAAACTGCTTAGTGTTCTGTTAATTCATCTCACAGTGTTACATCTGTATTTCGTGGATCTCTTTGCTAGCCTTATTTCTGTGGAATCTGAGAACAGATATTTCGGATCCCTTTGAAGACTATAGAGCCAAAGGAAATATCCTCCGATAACAAAGAGAAAGAAGCTTTCTGAGAGACTTCTTTGTGTTCTGTGAAATCATCTCACAGAGTTACAGCTTTCCCGTCAAGAAGCCTTTCGCTAAGACAGTTCTTGTGGAATTGGCAAATTGATATTTGGAAGCCCTTAGAGGGCTATGGTGAAAAAGGAAATATCCTCAGATGAAATCTGGAAAGAAGCTTTCTGAGAAACTGCTCAGTGTTCTTTTAATTCGTCTCACAGAGTTACATCTGTATTTCGTGGATCTCTTTGCTAGACTTATTTCTGTGGAATCTGAGAACACATATTTCGGATCCCTTTGAAGACTATAGGGCCAAAGGAAATATACTCCGATAGCAAAGAGATAGAAGCTTTCTGAGAAACTTCTTTCTCTTCTGTGAAATCATGTCACAGAGTTACAGCTTTCCCCTCAAGAAGCCTTTCGCTAAGACAGTTCTTGTGGAATTGGCAAAGTGATATTTGGAAGCCCATAGAGGGCTATGGTGAAAAAGGAAATATCCTCAGTTGAAATTTCGAAAGAAGCTTTCTGAGAAACTGCTCAGTGTTCTGTTAATTCATCTCACAGAGTTACATGTTTATTTCGTGGATCTCTTTGCTAGCCTTATTTCTGTGGAATCTGAGAACAGATATTTCGGATCCCTTTGAAGACTATAGGGCCAAAGGAAATATCCTCCGATAACAAAGAGAAAGAAGCTTTCTGAGAAACTTCTTTGTGTTCTGTGAAATCATCTCACAGAGTTACAGCTTTCTCCTCAAGAAGCCATTCGCTAAGACAGTTCTTGTGGAATTGGCAAAGTGATATTTGGAAGCCCATAGAGGGCTATGGTGAAAAAGGAAATATCCTCAGATGGAATCTGGTAAGAAGCTTTCTGAGAAACTGCTTAGTGTTCTGTTAATTCATCTCACAGAGTTACATGTTTATTTCGTGGATCTCTTTGCTAGCCTTATTTCTGTGGAATCTGAGAACAGATATTTCAGATCCCATTGAAGACTCTAGGGCCAAAGGAAATATCCTTCGATAACAAAGAGAAAGAAGCTTTCTGAGAAACTTCTTTGTGTTCTGTGAAATCATCTCACAGAGTTACAGCTTTCCCCTCAAGAAGCCTTTCGCTAACACAGTTTTTTTGGAATTGGAAAGTGATATTTAGAAGCCCATAGTGGGCTATGGTGAAAAAGGGAATATCCTCTGATGAAATCTGGAAAGAAGCTTTCTGATAAACTGCTTAGTGTTCTGTTAATTCATCTAACAAAGTTACATCTGTATTTCGTGGATCTCTTTGCTAGCCTTATTTCTGTGGAATCTGAGAACAGATATTTCGGATCGCTTTGAAGACTATAGGGCCAAAGGAAATATCCTCCGATAACAAAGAGAAAGAAGCTTTCTGAGAAACTTCTTTGTGTTCTTTGAAATCATCTCACAGAGTTACAGCTTTCCCTTCAAGAAGCCTTTCGCTAAGACAGTTCTTGTGGAATTGGCAAAGTGATATTTGGAATCCCGTAGAGGGCTATGGTGAAAAAGGAAATATCCTCTGATGAAATCTGGAAAGAAACTTTCTGAGATACTGCTTAGTGTTCTGTTAATTAATCTCACAGAGTTACATCTTTATTTCGAGGATCTCTTTGCTAGCCTTATTTCTGTGGAATCTGAGAACAGATATTTCGGATCGCTTTGAAGACTATAGGGCCAAAGGAAATATCCTCAGATAACAAAGAGAAAGAAGCTTTCTGAGAAACTTCTTTGTGTTCTGTGAAATCATCTGACAGAGTTACAGCTTTCCCCTCAAGAAGCCTTTCGCTAACACAGTTCTTTTGGAATTGGAAAGTGATATTTGGAAGCCCATAGTGGGCTATGGTGAAAAAGGGAATATCCTCTGATGAAATCTGGAAAGAAGCTTTCTGATAAACTGCTTAGTGTTCTGTTAATTCATCTAACAAAGTTACATCTGTATTTCGTGGATCTCTTTGCTAGCCTTATTTCTGTGGAATCTGAGAACAGATATTTCGGATCGCTTTGAAGACTATAGGGCCAAAGGAAATATCCTCCGATAACAAAGAGAAAGAAGCTTTCTGAGAAACTTCTTTGTGTTCTTTGAAATCATCTCACAGAGTTACAGCTTTCCCTTCAAGAAGCCTTTCGCTAAGACAGTTCTTGTGGAATTGGCAAAGTGATATTTGGAATCCCGTAGAGGGCTATGGTGAAAAAGGAAATATCCTCTGATGAAATCTGGAAAGAAACTTTCTGAGATACTGCTTAGTGTTCTGTTAATTAATCTCACAGAGTTACATCTTTATTTCGAGGATCTCTTTGCTAGCCTTATTTCTGTGGAATCTGAGAACAGATATTTCGGATCGCTTTGAAGACTATAGGGCCAAAGGAAATATCCTCAGATAACAAAGAGAAAGAAGCTTTCTGAGAAACTTCTTTGTGTTCTGTGAAATCATCTGACAGAGTTACACCTTTCCCCTCAAGAAGCCTTTCGCTAACACAGTTCTTTTGGAATTGGAAAGTGATATTTGGAAGCCCATAGTGGGCTATGGTGAAAAAGGGAATATCCTCTGATGAAATCTGGAAAGAAGCTTTCTGATAAACTGCTTAGTGTTCTGTTAATTCATCTAACAAAGTTACATCTGTATTTCGTGGATCTCTTTGCTAGCCTTATTTCTGTGGAATCTGAGAACAGATATTTCGGATCCCTTTGAAGACTATAGAGCCAAAGGAAATATCCTCCGATAACAAAGAGAAAGAAGCTTTCTGAGAGACTTCTTTGTGTTCTGTGAAATCATCTCACAGAGTTACAGCTTTCCCGTCAAGAAGCCTTTCGCTAAGACACTTCTTGTGGAATTGGCAAATTGATATTTGGAAGCCCTTAGAGGGCTATGGTGAAAAAGGAAATATCCTCAGATGAAATCTGGAAAGAAGCTTTCTGAGAAACTGCTCAGTGTTCTTTTAATTCGTCTCACAGAGTTACATCTGTATTTCGTGGATCTCTTTGCTAGACTTATTTCTGTGGAATCTGAGAACACATATTTCGGATCCCTTTGAAGACTATAGGGCCAAAGGAAATATACTCCGATAGCAAAGAGATAGAAGCTTTCTGAGAAACTTCTTTCTCTTCTGTGAAATCATGTCACAGAGTTACAGCTTTCCCCTCAAGAAGCCTTTCGCTAAGACAGTTCTTGTGGAATTGGCAAAGTGATATTTGGAAGCCCATAGAGGGCTATGGTGAAAAAGGAAATATCCTCAGTTGAAATTTCGAAAGAAGCTTTCTTAGAAACTGCTCAGTGTTCTGTTAATTCATCTCACAGAGTTACATGTTTATTTCGTGGATCTCTTTGCTAGCCTTATTTCTGTGGAATCTGAGAACAGATATTTCGGATCCCTTTGAAGACTATAGGGCCAAAGGAAATATCCTCCGATAACAAAGAGAAAGAAGCTTTCTGAGAAACTTCTTTGTGTTCTGTGAAATCATCTCACAGAGTTACAGCTTTCTCCTCAAGAAGCCATTCGCTAAGACAGTTCTTGTGGAATTGGCAAAGTGATATTTGGAAGCCCATAGAGGGCTATGGTGAAAAAGGAAATATCCTCAGATGGAATCTGGAAAGAAGCTTTCTGAGAAACTGCTTAGTGTTCTGTTAATTCATCTCACAGAGTTACATGTTTATTTCGTGGATCTCTTTGCTAGCCTTATTTCTGTGGAATCTGAGAACAGATATTTCAGATCCCATTGAAGACTCTAGGGCCAAAGGAAATATCCTTCGATAACAAAGAGAAAGAAGCTTTCTGAGAAACTTCTTTGTGTTCTGTGAAATCATCTCACAGAGTTACAGCTTTCCCCTCAGGAAGCCTTTCGCTAAGACAGTTCTTGTGGAATTGGCAAACGGATATTTGGAAGCCCATAGAGGCCTATGGTGAAAAAGGAAATATCCTAAGATGAAATCTGGAAAGAAGCTTTCTGAGACACTGCTTAGTGTTCTGTTAACTCATCTCACAGAGTTACATGTGTATTTCGTGGATCTCTTTGCTAGCCTTATTTCTGTGGAATCTGAGAACAGATATTTCGGATCCCTTTGAAGACTATAGGGCCAAAGGAAATATCCTCCGATAACAAAGAGAAAGAAGCTTTCTGAGAAACTTCTTTGTGTTCTGTGAAATCATCTCACAGAGTTACAGCTTTCTCCTCAAGAAGCCTTTCGCTAAGACAGTTCTTGTGGAATTGGGAAAGTGATATTTGGAAGCCCATAGAGGGCTATGGTGAAAAAGGAAATATCCTCAGATGAAATCTGGAAAGAAGCTTTCTGAGAAACTGCTTAGTGTTCTGTGAATTCATCTCACAGAGTTACATCTGTATTTCGTGGATCTCTTTGCTAGCCTTATTTCTGTGGAATCTGAGAACAGATATTTCGGATCCCTTTGAAGACTATAGGGCCAAAGGAAATATCCTCCGATAACAAAGAGAAAGAAGCTTTCAGAGAAACTGCTTAGTGTTCTGTTAATTCATCTCACAGAGTTACATCTGTATTTCCTGGATCTCTTTGCTAGCCTTATTTCTGTGGAATCTGAGAACAGATATTTCGGATCCCTTTGAAGACTATAGGGCCAAAGGAAATATCCTGCGATAACAAAGAGAAAGAAGATTTCTGAGAAACTTCTTTGTGTTCTGTGAAATCATCTCACAGAGTTACAGCTTTCCCCTCAAGAAGCCTTTCGCCAAGACAGTTCTTGTGGAATTGGCAAAGTGATATTTGGAAGCCCATAGAGGGCTATGGTGAAAAAGGAAATATACTCAGATGAAGTCTGGAAAGAAGCTTTCTGAGAAACAGCTCTGTGAATTGTGACTTCCACTCACAGAGTTACATCTGTATTTCATGGATCTCTTTGCTAGCCTTATTTCTGTGGAATCTGAGTACAGATATTTCGGATCCCTTTGAAGACTATAGGGCCAAAGGAAATATCCTGCGATAACAAAGAGAAAGAAGCTTTCTGAGAAACTTCTTTGTGTTCTGTGAAATCATCTCACAGAGTTACCGCTTTCCCCTCAAGAAGCCTTTCGCTAAGACAGTACTTGTGGAATTGGCAAAGTGATATTTGGAAACCCATAGAGGCCTACGGTGAAAAAGGAAATATCCTCAGATGAAATCTGGAAAGAAGCTTTCTGAGAGACTGCTTAGTGTTCTCTTATTTCATCTCACAGAGTTACATCTGTAGTTCGTGGATCTCTTTGCTAGCCTTATTTCTGTGGAATCTGAGAACAGATATTTCGGATCCCTTTGAAGACTATAGGGCCAAAGGAAATATCCTCTGATAACAAAGAGAAAGAAGCTTTCTGAGAAACTTCTTTGTGTTCGGTGAAATCATCTCAAAGAGTTACAGCTTTCCCCTCAAGAAGCCTTTCGCTAAGACAGTTCTTGTGGAATTGGCAAAGTGATATTTGGAAGCCCATAGAGGGCTATGGTGAAAAAGGAAATATCCTCAGATGAAATCTGGAAAGAAGCTTTCTGAGAAACTGCTTAGTGTTCTGTCAATTCATCTCACAGAGTTACATCTGTATTTCGTGGATCTCTTTGCTAGCCTTATTTCTGTGGAATCTGAGAACAGATATTTCGGATCCCTTTGAAGACTATAGGGCCAAAGGAAATATCCTAAGATAACAAAGAGAAAGAAGCTTTCTGAGAAACTTCTTTGTGTTCTGTGAAATCATCTCACAGAGTTACAGCTTTCCCCTCAAGAAGCCTTTCGCTAAGACAGTTCTTGTGGAATTGGCAAAGTGATATTTGGAAGCCCATAGAGGGCTATGGTGAAAAAGGAAATATCCTCAGATGAAATCTGGAAAGAAGCTTTCTGAGAAACTGCTTAGGGTTCTGTGAATTCATCTCACAGAGTTACATCTGTATTTCGTGGATCTCTTTGCTAGCCTTATTTCTGTGGAATCTGAGAACAGATATTTCGGATCCTTTTGAAGACTATAGGGCCAAAGGAAATATCCTCCGATAACAAAGAGAAAGAAGCTTTCTGAGAAACTTCTTTGTGTTCTGTGAAATCATCTCACAGAGTTACAGCTTTCCCCTCAAGAAGCCTTTCGCTAAGACAGTTCTTGTGGAATTGGCAAAGTGATATTTGGAAGCCCATAGAGGGTTATGGTGAAAAAGGAAATATCCTCAGATGAAATCTGGAAAGAAGCTTTCTGAGAAACTGCTCTGTGATGTGTGACTACCACTCAGAGAGTTACATGTGTATTTCACGGATCTCTTGGCTAGCCTTATTTCTGTGGAATCTGAGAACAGATATTTCGGATCCCTTTGAAGACTATAGGGCCAAAGGAAATATCCTGCGATAACAAAGAGAAAGAAGATTTCTGAGAAACTTCTTTGTGTTCTGTGAAATCATCTCACAGAGTTACAGCTTTCCCCTCAAGAAGCCTTTCGCCAAGACAGTTCTTGTGGAATTGGCAAAGTGATATTTGGAAGCCCATAGAGGGCTATGGTGAAAAAGGAAATATCCTCAGATGAAATCTGGAAAGAAGCTTTCTGAGAAACAGCTCTGTGAATTGTGACTTCCACTCACTGAGTTACATCTGTATTTCATGGATCTCTTTGCTAGCCTTATTTCTGTGGAATCTGAGTACAGATATTTCGGATCCCTTTGAAGACTATAGGGCCAAAGGAAATATCCTGCGATAACAAACAGAAAGAAGCTTTCTGAGAAACTTCTTTGTGTTCTGTGAAATCATCTCACAGAGTTACCGCTTTCCCCTCAAGAAGCCTTTCGCTAAGACAGTACTTGTGGAATTGGCAAAGTGATATTTGGAAGCCCATAGAGGCCTAAGGTGAAAATGGAAATATCCTCAGATGAAATTTGGAAAGAAGCTTTCTGAGAAACTGCTTAGTGTTCTGTTAATTCATCTCACAGAGTTACATGTGTATTTCGTGGATCTCTTTGCTAGCCTTATTTCTGTGGAATCTGAGAACAGATATTTCGGATCCCTTTGAAGACTATAGGGCCAAAGGAAATATCCACCGATAACAAAGAGAAAGAAGCTTTCTGAGAAACTTCTTTGTGTTCTGTGAAATCATCTCACAGAGTTACAGCTTTCTCCTCAAGAAGCCTTTCGCTAAGACAGTTCTTGTGGAATTGGCAAAGTGATATTTGGAAGCCCTTAGAGGGCTATGGTGAAAAAGGAAATATCCTCAGATGAAATCTGGAAAGAAGCTTTCTGAGAAACTGCTTAGTGTTCTGTGAATTCATCTCACAGAGTTACATCTGTATTTCGTGGATCTCTTTGCTAGCCTTATTTCTGTGGAATCTGAGAAAAGATATTTCGGATCCCTTTGAAGACTGTAGGGCCAAAGGAAATATCCTCCGATAACAAAGAGAAAGAAGCTTTCTGAGAAACTTCTTTGTGTTCTGTGAAATCATCTCACAGAGTTACAGCTTTCCCCTCAAGAAGCCTTTCGCTAAGACAGTTCTTGTGGAATTGGCAACGTGATATTTGGAAGCCCATAGAGGCCTATGGTGAAAAAGGAAATATCCTCAGATGAAATCTGGAAAGAAGCTTTCTGAGAAACTGCTTAGTGTTCTGTGAATTCATCTCACAGAGTTACATCTGTATTTCGTGGATCTCTTTGCTAGCCTTATTTCTGTGGAATCTGAGAACAGATATTTCGGATCCCTTTGAAGACTATAGGGACAAAGGAAATATCCTCCGATAACAAAGAGAAAGAAGCTTTCTGAGAAAGTTCTTTGTGTTCTGTGAAATCATCTCACAGAGTTACAGCTTTCCCCTCAAGAAGCCTTTCGCTAAGACAGTTCTTTTGGAATTGGCAAAGTGATATTTGGAAGCCCATAGAGGGCTATGGTGAAAAAGGAAATATCCTCAGATGAAATCTGGAAAGAAGCTTTCTGAGAAACTGCTCTGTGATGTGTGACTACCACTCAGAGAGTTACATGTGTATTTCACGGATCTCTTTGCTAGCCTTATTTCTGTGGAATCTGAGAACAGATATTTCGGATCCCTTTGAAGACTATAGGGCCAAAGGAAATATCCTCCGATATCAAAGAGAAAGAAGCTTTCTGAGAAACTTCTTTGTGTTCTGTGAAATCATCTCACAGAGTTACAGCTTTCCCCTCAAGAAGCCTTTCGCTAAGACAGTTCTTGTGGAATTGGGAAAGTGATATTTGGAAGCCCATAGAGGGCTATGGTGAAAAAAAAAATATCCTCAGATGAAATCTGGAAAGAAGCTTTCTGAGAAACTGCTTAGTGTTCTGTCAATTCATCTCACAGAGTTACATCTGTATTTCGTGGATCTCTTTGCTAGCCTTATTTCTGTGGAATCTGAGAACAGATATTTCGGATCCCTTTGAAGACTATAGGGCCACAGGAAATATCCTCCGATAACAAAGAGAAAGAAGCTTTCTGAGAAACTTCTTTGTGTTCTGTGAAATCATCTCACAGAGTTACAGCTTTCCCCTCAAGAAGCCTTTCGCTAAGACAGTTCTTGTGGAATTGGCAAAGTGATATTTGGAAGCCCATAGAGGGCTATGGTGAAAAAGGAAATATCCTCAGATGAAATCTGGAAAGAAGCTTTCTGAGAAACTGCTAAGTGTTCTGTGAATTCATCTCACAGAGTTACATCTGTATTTCGTGGATCTCTTTGCTAGCCTTATTTCTGTGGAATCTGAGAACAGATATTTCGGATCCCTTTGAAGACTATAGGGCCAAAGGAAATATCCTCCGATAACAAAGAGAAAGAAGCTTTCTGAGAAACTTCTTTGTGTTCTGTGAAATCATCTCACAGAGTTACAGCTTTCCCCTCAAGAAGCCTTTCGCTAAGACAGTTCTTGTGGAATTGGCAAAGTGATATTTGGAAGCCCATAGAGGGCTATGGTGAAAAAGGAAATATCCTCAGATGAAATCTGGAAAGAAGCTTTCTGAGAAACTGCTCTGTGATGTGTGACTTCTACTCAGAGAGTTACATCTGTATTTCACGGATCTCTGTGCTAGACTTATTTCTGTGGAATCTGAGAACAGATATTTCCGATCCCTATGAAGACTATAGGGCCAAAGGAAATATCCTCGGATAACTAAGAGAAAGAAGCTTTCTGAGAAACTTCTTTGTGTTCTGTGAAATCATCTCACAGAGTTACAGCTTTCCCCTCAAGAAGCCTTTCGCTAAGACAGTTCTTGTGGAATTGGCAAAGTGATATTTGGAAGCCCATAGAGGGCTATGGTGAAAAAGGAAATATACTCAGATGAAGTCTGGAAAGAAGCTTTCTGAGAAACAGCTCTGTGAATTGTGACTTCCACTCACAGAGTTACATCTGTATTTCATGGATCTCTTTGCTAGCCTTATTTCTGTGGAATCTGAGTACAGATATTTCGGATCCCTTTGAAGACTATAGGGCCAAAGGAAATATCCTGCGATAACAAAGAGAAAGAAGCTTTCTGAGAAACTTCTTTGTGTTCTGTGAAATCATCTCACAGAGTTACCGCTTTCCCCTCAAGAAGCCTTTCGCTAAGACAGTACTTGTGGAATTGGCAAAGTGATATTTGGAAACCCATAGAGGCCTACGGTGAAAAAGGAAATATCCTCAGATGAAATCTGGAAAGAAGCTTTCTGAGAGACTGCTTAGTGTTCTCTTATTTCATCTCACAGAGTTACATCTGTAGTTCGTGGATCTCTTTGCTAGCCTTATTTCTGTGGAATCTGAGAACAGATATTTCGGATCCCTTTGAAGACTATAGGGCCAAAGGAAATATCCTCTGATAACAAAGAGAAAGAAGCTTTCTGAGAAACTTCTTTGTGTTCGGTGAAATCATCTCAAAGAGTTACAGCTTTCCCCTCAAGAAGCCTTTCGCTAAGACAGTTCTTGTGGAATTGGCAAAGTGATATTTGGAAGCCCATAGAGGGCTATGGTGAAAAAGGAAATATCCTCAGATGAAATCTGGAAAGAAGCTTTCTGAGAAACTGCTTAGTGTTCTGTCAATTCATCTCACAGAGTTACATCTGTATTTCGTGGATCTCTTTGCTAGCCTTATTTCTGTGGAATCTGAGAACAGATATTTCGGATCCCTTTGAAGACTATAGGGCCAAAGGAAATATCCTAAGATAACAAAGAGAAAGAAGCTTTCTGAGAAACTTCTTTGTGTTCTGTGAAATCATCTCACAGAGTTACAGCTTTCCCCTCAAGAAGCCTTTCGCTAAGACAGTTCTTGTGGAATTGGCAAAGTGATATTTGGAAGCCCATAGAGGGCTATGGTGAAAAAGGAAATATCCTCAGATGAAATCTGGAAAGAAGCTTTCTGAGAAACTGCTTAGGGTTCTGTGAATTCATCTCACAGAGTTACATCTGTATTTCGTGGATCTCTTTGCTAGCCTTATTTCTGTGGAATCTGAGAACAGATATTTCGGATCCTTTTGAAGACTATAGGGCCAAAGGAAATATCCTCCGATAACAAAGAGAAAGAAGCTTTCTGAGAAACTTCTTTGTGTTCTGTGAAATCATCTCACAGAGTTACAGCTTTCCCCTCAAGAAGCCTTTCGCTAAGACAGTTCTTGTGGAATTGGCAAAGTGATATTTGGAAGCCCATAGAGGGTTATGGTGAAAAAGGAAATATCCTCAGATGAAATCTGGAAAGAAGCTTTCTGAGAAACTGCTCTGTGATGTGTGACTACCACTCAGAGAGTTACATGTGTATTTCACGGATCTCTTGGCTAGCCTTATTTCTGTGGAATCTGAGAACAGATATTTCGGATCCCTTTGAAGACTATAGGGCCAAAGGAAATATCCTGCGATAACAAAGAGAAAGAAGATTTCTGAGAAACTTCTTTGTGTTCTGTGAAATCATCTCACAGAGTTACAGCTTTCCCCTCAAGAAGCCTTTCGCCAAGACAGTTCTTGTGGAATTGGCAAAGTGATATTTGGAAGCCCATAGAGGGCTATGGTGAAAAAGGAAATATCCTCAGATGAAATCTGGAAAGAAGCTTTCTGAGAAACAGCTCTGTGAATTGTGACTTCCACTCACAGAGTTACATCTGTATTTCATGGATCTCTTTGCTAGCCTTATTTCTGTGGAATCTGAGTACAGATATTTCGGATCCCTTTGAAGACTATAGGGCCAAAGGAAATATCCTGCGATAACAAACAGAAAGAAGCTTTCTGAGAAACTTCTTTGTGTTCTGTGAAATCATCTCACAGAGTTACCGCTTTCCCCTCAAGAAGCCTTTCGCTAAGACAGTACTTGTGGAATTGGCAAAGTGATATTTGGAAGCCCATAGAGGCCTAAGGTGAAAATGGAAATATCCTCAGATGAAATTTGGAAAGAAGCTTTCTGAGAAACTGCTTAGTGTTCTGTTAATTCATCTCACAGAGTTACATGTGTATTTCGTGGATCTCTTTGCTAGCCTTATTTCTGTGGAATCTGAGAACAGATATTTCGGATCCCTTTGAAGACTATAGGGCCAAAGGAAATATCCACCGATAACAAAGAGAAAGAAGCTTTCTGAGAAACTTCTTTGTGTTCTGTGAAATCATCTCACAGAGTTACAGCTTTCTCCTCAAGAAGCCTTTCGCTAAGACAGTTCTTGTGGAATTGGCAAAGTGATATTTGGAAGCCCTTAGAGGGCTATGGTGAAAAAGGAAATATCCTCAGATGAAATCTGGAAAGAAGCTTTCTGAGAAACTGCTTAGTGTTCTGTGAATTCATCTCACAGAGTTACATCTGTATTTCGTGGATCTCTTTGCTAGCCTTATTTCTGTGGAATCTGAGAAAAGATATTTCGGATCCCTTTGAAGACTGTAGGGCCAAAGGAAATATCCTCCGATAACAAAGAGAAAGAAGCTTTCTGAGAAACTTCTTTGTGTTCTGTGAAATCATCTCACAGAGTTACAGCTTTCCCCTCAAGAAGCCTTTCGCTAAGACAGTTCTTGTGGAATTGGCAACGTGATATTTGGAAGCCCATAGAGGCCTATGGTGAAAAAGGAAATATCCTCAGATGAAATCTGGAAAGAAGCTTTCTGAGAAACTGCTTAGTGTTCTGTGAATTCATCTCACAGAGTTACATCTGTATTTCGTGGATCTCTTTGCTAGCCTTATTTCTGTGGAATCTGAGAACAGATATTTCGGATCCCTTTGAAGACTATAGGGACAAAGGAAATATCCTCCGATAACAAAGAGAAAGAAGCTTTCTGAGAAAGTTCTTTGTGTTCTGTGAAATCATCTCACAGAGTTACAGCTTTCCCCTCAAGAAGCCTTTCGCTAAGACAGTTCTTTTGGAATTGGCAAAGTGATATTTGGAAGCCCATAGAGGGCTATGGTGAAAAAGGAAATATCCTCAGATGAAATCTGGAAAGAAGCTTTCTGAGAAACTGCTCTGTGATGTGTGACTACCACTCAGAGAGTTACATGTGTATTTCACGGATCTCTTTGCTAGCCTTATTTCTGTGGAATCTGAGAACAGATATTTCGGATCCCTTTGAAGACTATAGGGCCAAAGGAAATATCCTCCGATATCAAAGAGAAAGAAGCTTTCTGAGAAACTTCTTTGTGTTCTGTGAAATCATCTCACAGAGTTACAGCTTTCCCCTCAAGAAGCCTTTCGCTAAGACAGTTCTTGTGGAATTGGGAAAGTGATATTTGGAAGCCCATAGAGGGCTATGGTGAAAAAAAAAAATATCCTCAGATGAAATCTGGAAAGAAGCTTTCTGAGAAACTGCTTAGTGTTCTGTCAATTCATCTCACAGAGTTACATCTGTATTTCGTGGATCTCTTTGCTAGCCTTATTTCTGTGGAATCTGAGAACAGATATTTCGGATCCCTTTGAAGACTATAGGGCCACAGGAAATATCCTCCGATAACAAAGAGAAAGAAGCTTTCTGAGAAAGTTCTTTGTGTTCTGTGAAATCATCTCACAGAGTTACAGCTTTCCCCTCAAGAAGCCTTTCGCTAAGACAGTTCTTGTGGAATTGGCAAAGTGATATTTGGAAGCCCATAGAGGGCTATGGTGAAAAAGGAAATATCCTCAGATGAAATCTGGAAAGAAGCTTTCTGAGAAACTGCTAAGTGTTCTGTGAATTCATCTCACAGAGTTACATCTGTATTTCGTGGATCTCTTTGCTAGCCTTATTTCTGTGGAATCTGAGAACAGATATTTCGGATCCCTTTGAAGACTATAGGGCCAAAGGAAATATCCTCCGATAACAAAGAGAAAGAAGCTTTCTGAGAAACTTCTTTGTGTTCTGTGAAATCATCTCACAGAGTTACAGCTTTCCCCTCAAGAAGCCTTTCGCTAAGACAGTTCTTGTGGAATTGGCAAAGTGATATTTGGAAGCCCATAGAGGGCTATGGTGAAAAAGGAAATATCCTCAGATGAAATCTGGAAAGAAGCTTTCTGAGAAACTGCTCTGTGATGTGTGACTTCTACTCAGAGAGTTACATCTGTATTTCACGGATCTCTGTGCTAGCCTTATTTCTGTGGAATCTGAGAACAGATATTTCCGATCCCTATGAAGACTATAGGGCCAAAGGAAATATCCTCGGATAACTAAGAGAAAGAAGCTTTCTGAGAAACTTCTTTGTGTTCTGTGAAATCATCTCACAGAGTTACAGCTTTCCCCTCAAGAAGCCTTTCGCTAAGACAGTTCTTGTGGAATTGGCAAAGTGATATTTGGAAGCCCATAGAGGGCTATGGTGAAAAAGGAAATATCCTCAGATGAAATCTGGAAAGAAGCTTTCTGAGAAACTGCTTAGTGTTCTGTGAATTCATCTCACAGAGTTACATCTGTATTTCGTGGATCTCTTTGCTAGCCTTATTTCTGTGGAATCTGAGAACAGATATTTCGGATCCCTTTGAAGACTATAGGGCCAAAGGAAATATCCTCCGATAACAAAGAGAAAGAAGCTTTCAGAGAAACTGCTTAGTGTTCTGTTAATTCATCTCACAGAGTTACATCTGTATTTCCTGGATCTCTTTGCTAGCCTTATTTCTGTGGAATCTGAGAACAGATATTTCGGATCCCTTTGAAGACTATAGGGCCAAAGGAAATATCCTGCGATAACAAAGAGAAAGAAGATTTCTGAGAAACTTCTTTGTGTTCTGTGAAATCATCTCACAGAGTTACAGCTTTCCCCTCAAGAAGCCTTTCGCCAAGACAGTTCTTGTGGAATTGGCAAAGTGATATTTGGAAGCCCATAGAGGGCTATGGTGAAAAAGGAAATATCCTCAGATGAAATCTGGAAAGAAGCTTTCTGAGAAACAGCTCTGTGAATTGTGACTTCCACTCACAGAGTTACATCTGTATTTCATGGATCTCTTTGCTAGCCTTATTTCTGTGGAATCTGAGTACAGATATTTCGGATCCCTTTGAAGACTATAGGGCCAAAGGAAATATCCTGCGATAACAAAGAGAAAGAAGCTTTCTGAGAAACTTCTTTGTGTTCTGTGAAATCATCTCACAGAGTTACCGCTTTCCCCTCAAGAAGCCTTTCGCTAAGACAGTACTTGTGGAATTGGCAAAGTGATATTTGGAAGCCCATAGAGGCCTATGGTGAAAAAGGAAATATCCTCAGATGAAATTTGGAAAGAAGCTTTCTGAGAAACTGCTTAGTGTTCTGTTAATTCATCTCACAGAGTTACATGTGTATTTCGTGGATCTCTTTGCTAGCCTTATTTCTGTGGAATCTGAGAACAGATATTTCGGATCCCTTTGAAGACTATAGGGCCCAAGGAAATATCCACCGATAACAAAGAGAAAGAAGCGTTGTGAGAAACTTCTTTGTGTTTTTTGAAATCATCTCACAGAGTTACAGCTTTCCCCTCAAGAAGCCTTTCGCTAAGACAATTCTTGTGGAATTGGCAAAGTGATATTTGGAAGTCCATAGAGGGCTAGGGTGAAAAAGGAAATATCCTCAGATGAAATCTGGAAAGAAGCTTTCTGAGAAACTGCTCTGTGAATTGTGACTTCCACTCACAGAGTTACATCTGTATTTCGTGGATCTCTTTGCTAGCCTTATTTCTGTGGAATCTGAGAACAGATATTTCGGATACCTTTGAAGACTATAGGGCCAAAGGAAATATCCTCCGATAACTAAGAGAAAGAAGCTTTCTGAGAATCTTCTTTGTGTTCTGTGAAATCATCTCACAGAGTTACCGCTTTCCCCTCAGGAAGCCTTTCGCTAAGACAGTACTTGTGGAATTGGCAAAGTGATATTTGGAAACCCATAGAGGCCTATGGTGAAAAAGGAAATATCCTCAGATGAAATCTGGAAAGAAGCTTTCTAAGAGACTGCTTAGTGTTCTCTTATTTCATCTCACAGAGTTACATCTGTAGTTCGTGGATCTCTTTGCTAGCCTTATTTCTGTGGAATCTGAGAACAGATATTTCGGATCCCTTTGAAGACTATAGGGCCAAAGGAAATATCCTCCGATAACAAAGAGAAAGAAGCTTTCTGAGAAACTTCTTTGTGTTCGGTGAAATCATCTCAAAGAGTTACAGCTTTCCCCTCAAGAAGCCTTTCGCTAAGACAGTTCTTGTGGAATTGGCAAAGTGATATTTGGAAGCCCATAGAGGGCTATGGTGAAAAAGGAAATATCCTCAGATGAAATCTGGAAAGAAGCTTTCTGAGAAACTGCTTAGTGTTCTGTCAATTCATCTCACAGAGTTACATCTGTATTTCGTGGATCTCTTTGCTAGCCTTATTTCTGTGGAATCTGAGAACAGATATTTCGGATCCCTTTGAAGACTATAGGGCCAAAGGAAATATCCTCCGATAACAAAGAGAAAGAAGCTTTCTGAGAAACTTCTTTGTGTTCTGTGAAATCATCTCACAGAGTTACAGCTTTCCCCTCAAGAAGCCTTTCGCTAAGACAGTTCTTGTGGAATTGGCAAAGTGATATTTGGAAGCCCATAGAGGGCTATGGTGAAAAAGGAAATATCCTCAGATGAAATCTGGAAAGAAGCTTTCTGAGAAACTGCTCTGTGATGTGTGACTACCACTCAGAGAGTTACATGTGTATTTCACGGATCTCTTTGCTAGCCTTATTTCTGTGGAATCTGAGAACAGATATTTCGGATCCCTTTGAAGACTATAGGGCCAAAGGAAATATCCTCCGATAACAAAGAGAAAGAAGCTTTCTGAGAAACTTCTTTGTGTTCGGTGAAATCATCTCACAGAGTTACAGCTTTCCCCTCAAGAAGCCTTTCGCTAAGACAGTTCTTGTGGAATTGGCAAAGTGATATTTGGAAGCCCATAGAGGGCTATGGTGAAAAAGGAAATATCCTCTGATGAAATCTGGAAAGAAGTTTTTTAGAAACTGCTTAGTGTTCTGTTAATTCATCTCACAGAGTTACATGTGTATTTCGTGGATCTCTTTCCTAGCCTTATTTCTGTGGAATCTGAGAACAGATATTTCGGATCCCTTGGAAGACTATAGGGCCAGGGGAAATATCCTCCAAGAACAAAGAGAAGGATGCTTTCTGAGAATGTTCTTTGGTTCTGTGAAATCATCTCACAGAGTTACAGCTTTCCCCTCAAGAAGCCTTTCGCTAAGACAGTTCTAGTGGAATTGGCAAAGTGATATTTTGAAGCCCTTAGAGGGCTATGGTGAAAAAGGAAATATCCTCTGATGAAATCTGGAAAGAAGCTTTCTGAGAAACTGCTTAGTGTTCTCTTAATTCTTCTCACAGAGTTACATGTGTATTTCGTGGATTTCTTTGCTAGCCTTATTTCTGTGGAATCTGAGAACAGATATTTCGGATCCCTTTGAAGACTATAGGGCCAAAGGAAATATCCTCCGATAACAAAGAGAAAGAAGCTTTCTGAGAAACTTCTTTGTGTTCTGTAAAATCATCTCACAGAGTTACAGCTTTCCCCTCAAGAAGCCTTTCGCTAAGACAGTTCTTGTGGAATTGGCAAAGTGATATTTGGAAGCCCATAGAGGGCTATGGTGAAAAAGGAAATATCCTCAGATGAAATCTGGAAAGAAGTTTCTGAGAAACTGCTCTGTGATGTGTGACTTTCACTCACAGAGTTACATCTGTATTTCGTGGATCGCTTTGCTAGCCTTATTTCTGTGGAATCTGAGAACAGATATTTCGGATCCCTTTGAACACTATAGGGCCAAAGGAAATATCTTCCGATAACAAAGAGAAAGAAGCTTTCTGAGAAACTTCTTTGTGTTTTGTGAAATCATCTCACAGAGTTACAGCTTTCCCCTCAAGAAGCCTTTCGCTAAGACAGTTCTTGTGGAATTGGCAAAGTGATATTTGGAAGCCCATAGAGGGCTATGGTGAAAAAGGAAATATCCTCAGATGAAATCTGGAAAGAAGCTTTCTGAGAGACTGCTTAGTGTTCTGTTAATTCATCTCACAGAGTTACATGTGTATTTCGTGGATCTCTTTGCTAGCCTTATTTCTGTGGAATCTGAGAACAGATATTTCGGATCCCTTTGAAGACTATAGGGCCAAGGGAAATATCCTCCAAGAACAAAGAAAAGGAAGCTTTCTGAGAATGTTCTTTGGTTCTGTGAAATCATCTCACAGAGTTACAGTTTTCCCCTCAAGAAGCCTTTCACTAAGACAGTTCTTGTGGAATTGGCAAAGAGATATTTGGAAGCCCATAGAGGGCTATGGTGAAAAAGGAAATATCCTCAGATGAAATCTGGAAAGAAGCTTTCTGAGAAACTGCTTAGTGTTCTGTTAATTCATCTCACAGAGTTACATCTGTATTTCGTGGATCTCTTTGCTAGCCTTATTTCTGTGGAATCTGAGAACAGATATTTCGGATCCCTTTGAAGACTCTAGGGCCAAAGGAAATATCCTCCGATAAAAAAGAGAAGGAAGCTTTCTGAGAAACTTCTTTGTGTTCTGTGAAATCATCTCACAGAGTTACAGCTTTCCCCTCAAGAAGCCTTTCGCTAAGACAGTTCTTGTGGAATTGGCAAAGTGATATTTGGAAGCCCATAGAGGGCTATGGTGAAAAAGGAAATATCCTCAGATGAAACCTGGAAAGAAGCTTTCTGAGAAACTGCTCTGTGATGTGTGACATGCACTCACAGAGTTACATCTGTATTTCGTGGATCTCTTTGCTAGCCTTATTTCTGTGGAATCTGAGAAGAGATATTTCGGATCCCTTTGAAGACTATAGGGCCAAAGGAAATATCCTCCGATAACAAAGAGAAAGAAGCTTTCTGAGAAACTTCTTTGTGTTCTGTGAAATCATCTCACAGAGTTACAGCTTTCCCCTCAAGAAGCCTTTCGCTAAGTCAGTTCTTGTGGAATTGGCAAAGTGATATTTTGAAGCCCTTAGAGGGCTATGGTGAAAAAGGAAATATCCTCAGATGAAATCTGGAAAGAAGCTTTCTGAGAAACTGCTTAGTGTTCTCTTAATTCATCTCACAGAGTTACATGTGTGTTTCGTGGATTTCTTTGCTAGCCTTATTTCTGTGGAATCTGAGAACAGATATTTCGGATCCCTTTGAAGACTATAGGGCCAAAGGAAATATCCTCCGATAACAAAGAGAAAGAAGCTTTCTGAGAAACTTCTTTGTGTTCTGTGAAATCATCTCACAGAGTTATAGCTTTCCCCTCAAGAAGCCTTTCGCTAAGACAGTTCTTTTGGAATTGGCAAAGTGATATTTGGAAGCCCATAGAGGGCTATGGTGAAAAAGGAAATATCCTCAGATGAAATCTGGAAAGAAGCTTTCTGAGAAACTGCTCTGTGATGTGTGACTTCCACTCACAGAGTTACATCTGTATTTCGTGGATCTCTTTGCTAGCCTTATTTCTGTGGAATCTGAGAACAGATATTTCGGATCCCTTTGAAGACTATAGGGCCAAAGGAAATATCCTAAGATAACAAAGAGAAAGAAGCTTTCTGAGAAACTTCTTTGTGTTCTGTGAAATCATCTCACAGAGTTACAGCTTTCCCCTCAAGAAGCCTTTCGCTAAGACAGTTCTTGTGGAATTGGCAAAGTGATATTTGGAAGCCCATAGAGGGCTATGGTGAAAAAAAAAATATCCTCAGATGAAATCTGGAAAGAAGCTTTCTGAGAAACTGCACTGTGATGTGTGACTACCACTCAGAGAGTTACATGTGTTTTTCACGGATCTCTTTGAAAGCCTTATTTCTGTGGAATCTGAGAACAGATATTTCGGATCCCTTTGAAGACTATAGGGCCAAAGGAAATATCCTCCGATAACAAAGAGAAAGAAGCTTTCTGAGAAACTACTTTGTGTTCTGTGAAATCATCTCACAGAGTTACAGCTTTCCCCTCAAGAAGCCTTTCGCTAAGACAGTTCTTGTGGAATTGGCAAAGTGATATTTGGAAGCCCATAGAGGGCTATGGTGAAAAAGGAAATATCCTCAGATGAAATCTGGAAAGAAGCTTTCTGAGAAACTGCTAAGTGTTCTGTTAATTCATCTCACAGAGTTACATCTGTATTTCGTGGATCTCTTTGCTAGCCTTATTTCTGTGGAATCTGAGAACAGATATTTCGGATCCCTTTGAAGACTATAGGGCCAAAGGAAATATCCTGCGATAACAAAGAGAAAGAAGCTTTCTGATAAACTTCTTTGTGTTCTGTGAAATCATCTCACAGAGTTACAGCTTTCCCCTCAAGAAGCCTTTCGCTAAGACAGTTCTTGTGGAATTGGCAAAGTGATATTTGGAAGCCCATAGAGGGCTATGGTGAAAAAGGAAATATCCTCAGATGAAATCTGGAAAGAAGCTTTGTGAGAAACTGCTCTGTGATGTGTGACTTCTACTCAGAGAGTTACATCTGTATTTCACGGATCTCTGTGCTAGCCTTATTTCTGTGGAATCTGAGAACAGATATTTCCGATCCCTATGAAGACTATAGGGCCAAAGGAAATATCCTCGGATAACTAAGAGAAGGAAGCTTTCTGAGAAACTTCTTTGTGTTCTGTGAAATCATCTCACAGAGTTACAGCTTTCCCCTCAAGAAGCCTTTCGCTAAGACAGTTCTTGTGGAATTGGCAAAGTGATATTTGGAAGCCCATAGAGGGCTATGGTGAAAAAGGAAATATCCTCAGAAGAAATCTGCAAAGAAGCTTTCTGAGAAACTGCTCTGTGATGTGTGACTTGCACTCACAGAGTTACATCTGTATTTCGTGGATCTCTTTGCTAGCCTTATTTCTGTGGAATCTGAGAACAGATATTTCGGATCCCTTTGAAGACTATAGGGCCAAAGGAAATATCCTCCGATAACAAAGAGAAAGAAGCTTTCTGAGAAACTTCTTTGTGTTCTGTGAAATCATCTCACAGAGTTACAGCTTTCTCCTCAAGAAGCCTTTCGCTAAGACAGTTCTTGTGGAATTGGCAAAGTGATATTTGGAAGCCCATAGAGGGCTATGGTGAAAAAGGAAATATCCTCAGATGAAATCTGGAAAGAAGCTTTCTGAGAAACTGCTTAATGTTCTGTGAATTCATCTCACAGAGTTACATCTGTATTTCGTGGATCTCTTTGCTAGCCTTATTTCTGTGGAATCTGAGAACAGATATTTCGGATCCCTTTGAAGACTATAGGGCCAAAGGAAATATCCTCCGATAACAAAGAGAAAGAAGCTTTCAGAGAAACTGCTTAGTGTTCTGTTAATTCATCTCACAGAGTTACATCTGTATTTCCTGGATCTCTTTGCTAGCCTTATTTCTGTGGAATCTGAGAACAGATATTTCGGATCCCTTTGAAGACTATAGGGCCAAAGGAAATATCCTGCGATAACAAAGAGAAAGAAGATTTCTGAGAAACTTCTTTGTGTTCTGTGAAATCATCTCACAGAGTTACAGCTTTCCCCTCAAGAAGCCTTTCGCCAAGACAGTTCTTGTGGAATTGGCAAAGTGATATTTGGAAGCCCATAGAGGGCTATGGTGAAAAAGGAAATATCCTGAGATGAAATCTGGAAAGAAGCTTTCTGAGAAACAGCTCTGTGAATTGTGACTTCCACTCACAGAGTTACATCTGTATTTCATGGATCTCTTTGCTAGCCTTATTTCTGTGGAATCTGAGTACAGATATTTCGGATCCCTTTGAAGACTATAGGGCCAAAGGAAATATCCTGCGATAACAAAGAGAAAGAAGCTTTCTGAGAAACTTCTTTGTGTTCTGTGAAATCATCTCACAGAGTTACCGCTTTCCCCTCAAGAAGCCTTTCGCTAAGACAGTACTTGTGGAATTGGCAAAGTGATATTTGGAAGCCCATAGACGCCTATGGTGAAAAAGGAAATATCCTCAGATGAAATTTGGAAAGAAACTTTTTGAGAAACTGCTTAGTGTTCTGTTAATTCATCTCACAGAGTTACATCTGTATTTCGTGGATCTCTTTGCTAGCCTTATTTCTGTGGAATCTGAGAACAGATATTTCGGATCCCTTTGAAGTCTATAGGGCCAAAGGAAATATCCTCCGATAACAAAGAGAAAGAAGCTTTCTGAGAAACTTCTTTGTGTTCTGTGAAATCATCTCACAGAGTTACAGCTTTCTCCTCAAGAAGCCTTTCGCTAAGACAGTTCTTGTGGAATTGGCAAAGTTATATTTGGAAGCCCATAGAGGGCTATGGTGAAAAAGGAAATATCCTCAGATGAAATCTGGAAAGAAGCCTTCTGAGAAACTGCTTAGTGTTCTGTGAATTCATCTCACAGAGTTACATCTGTATTTCGTTTATCTCTTTGCTAGCCTTATTTCTGTGGAATCTGAGAACAGATATTTCGGATCCCTTTGAAGACTATAGGGACAAAGGAAATATCCTCCGATAACAAAGAGAAAGAAGCTTTCTGAGAAAGTTCTTTGTGTTCTGTGAAATCATCTCACAGAGTTACAGCTTTCCCCTCAAGAAGCCTTTCGCTAAGACAGTTCTTGTGGAATTGGCAAAGTGATATTTGGAAGCCCATAGAGGGCTATGGTGAAAAAGGAAATATCCTCAGATGAAATCTGGAAAGAAGCTTTCTGAGAAACTGCTCTGTGATGTGTGACTATCACTCAGAGAGTTACATGTGTATTTCACGGATCTCTTTGCTAGCCTTATTTCTGTGGAATCTGAGAACAGATATTTCGGATCCCTTTGAAGACTATAGGGCCAAAGGAAATATCCTCCGATATCAAAGAGAAAGAAGCTTTCTGAGAAACTTCTTTGTGTTCTGTGAAATCATCTCACAGAGTTACAGCTTTCCCCTCAAGAAGCCTTTCGCTAAGACAGTTCTTGTGGAATTGGCAAAGTGATATTTGGAAGCCCATAGAGGGCTATGGTGAAAAAAAAAATATCCTCATATGAAATCTGGAAAGAAGCTTTCTGAGAAACTGCTTAGTGTTCTGTCAATTCATCTCACAGAGTTACATCTGTATTTCGTGGATCTCTTTGCTAGCCTTATTTCTGTGGAATCTGAGAACAGATATTTCGGATCCCTTTGAAGACTATAGGGCCAAAGGAAATATCCTCCGATAACAAAGAGAAAGAAGCTTTCTGAGAAACTTCTTTGTGTTCTGTGAAATCATCTCACAGAGTTACAGCATTCCCCTCAAGAAGCCTTTCGCTAAGACAGTTCTTGTGGAATTGGCAAAGTGATATTTGGAAGCCCTTAGAGGGCTATGGTGAAAAAGGAAATATCCTCAGATGAAATCTGGAAAGAAGCTTTCTGAGAAACTGCTCTGTGATGTGTGACTTCTACTCAGAGAGTTACATCTGTATTTCAGGGATCTCTGTGCTAGCCTTATTTCTGTGGAATCTGAGAACAGATATTTCCGATCCCTATGAAGACTATAGGGCCAAAGGAAATATCCTCGGATAACTAAGAGAAAGAAGCTTTCTGAGAAACTTCTTTGTGTTCTGTGAAATCATCTCACAGAGTTACAGCTTTCCCCTCAAGAAGCCTTTCGCTAAGACAGTTCTTATGGAATTGGTAAAGTGATATTTGGAAGCCCATAGAGGGCTATGGTGAAAAAGGAAATATCCTCAGAAGAAATCTGCAAAGAAGCTTTCTGAGAAACTGCTCTGTGATGTGTGACTTACACTCACAGAGTGACATCTGTATTTCGAAGATCTCTTCGCTAGCCTTATTTCTGTGGAATCTGAGAACAGATATTTCGGATCCCTTTGAAGACTATAGGGCCAAAGGAAATATCCTCCGATAACAAAGAGAAAGAAACTTTCTGAGAAACTTCTTTGTGTTCTGTGAAATCATCTCACAGAGTTACAGCTTTCTCCTCAAGAAGCCTTTCGCTAAGACAGTTCTTGTGGAATTGGCAAAGTGATATTTGGAAGCCCATAGAGGGCTATGGTGAAAAAGGAAATATCCTCAGATGAAATCTGGAAAGAAGCTTTCTGAGAAACTGCTTAGTGTTCTGTTAATTCATCTCACAGAGTTACATCTGTATTTCGTGGATCTCTTTGCTAGCCTTATTTCTGTGGAATCTGAGAACAGATATTTCGGATCCCTTTGAAGTCTATAGGGCCAAAGGAAATATCCTCCGATAACAAAGAGAAAGAAGCTTTCTGAGAAACTTCTTTGTGTTCTGTGAAATCATCTCACAGAGTTACAGCTTTCTCCTCAAGAAGCCTTTCGCTAAGACAGTTCTTGTGGAATTGGCAAAGTTATATTTGGAAGCCCATAGAGGGCTATGGTGAAAAAGGAAATATCCTCAGATGAAATCTGGAAAGAAGCCTTCTGAGAAACTGCTTAGTGTTCTGTGAATTCATCTCACAGAGTTACATCTGTATTTCGTGGATCTCTTTGCTAGCCTTATTTCTGTGGAATCTGAGAACAGATATTTCGGATCCCTTTGAAGACTATAGGGACAAAGGAAATATCCTCCGATAACAAAGAGAAAGAAGCTTTCTGAGAAAGTTCTTTGTGTTCTGTGAAATCATCTCACAGAGTTACAGCTTTCCCCTCAAGAAGCCTTTCGCTAAGACAGTTCTTGTGGAATTGGCAAAGTGATATTTGGAAGCCCATAGAGGGCTATGGTGAAAAAGGAAATATCCTCAGATGAAATCTGGAAAGAAGCTTTCTGAGAAACTGCTCTGTGATGTGTGACTATCACTCAGAGAGTTACATGTGTATTTCACGGATCTCTTTGCTAGCCTTATTTCTGTGGAATCTGAGAACAGATATTTCGGATCCCTTTGAAGACTATAGGGCCAAAGGAAATATCCTCCGATATCAAAGAGAAAGAAGCTTTCTGAGAAACTTCTTTGTGTTCTGTGAAATCATCTCACAGAGTTACAGCTTTCCCCTCAAGAAGCCTTTCGCTAAGACAGTTCTTGTGGAATTGGCAAAGTGATATTTGGAAGCCCATAGAGGGCTATGGTGAAAAAAAAAATATCCTCATATGAAATCTGGAAAGAAGCTTTCTGAGAAACTGCTTAGTGTTCTGTCAATTCATCTCACAGAGTTACATCTGTATTTCGTGGATCTCTTTGCTAGCCTTATTTCTGTGGAATCTGAGAACAGATATTTCGGATCCCTTTGAAGACTATAGGGCCAAAGGAAATATCCTCCGATAACAAAGAGAAAGAAGCTTTCTGAGAAACTTCTTTGTGTTCTGTGAAATCATCTCACAGAGTTACAGCATTCCCCTCAAGAAGCCTTTCGCTAAGACAGTTCTTGTGGAATTGGCAAAGTGATATTTGGAAGCCCTTAGAGGGCTATGGTGAAAAAGGAAATATCCTCAGATGAAATCTGGAAAGAAGCTTTCTGAGAAACTGCTCTGTGATGTGTGACTTCTACTCAGAGAGTTACATCTGTATTTCAGGGATCTCTGTGCTAGCCTTATTTCTGTGGAATCTGAGAACAGATATTTCCGATCCCTATGAAGACTATAGGGCCAAAGGAAATATCCTCGGATAACTAAGAGAAAGAAGCTTTCTGAGAAACTTCTTTGTGTTCTGTGAAATCATCTCACAGAGTTACAGCTTTCCCCTCAAGAAGCCTTTCGCTAAGACAGTTCTTATGGAATTGGTAAAGTGATATTTGGAAGCCCATAGAGGGCTATGGTGAAAAAGGAAATATCCTCAGAAGAAATCTGCAAAGAAGCTTTCTGAGAAACTGCTCTGTGATGTGTGACTTACACTCACAGAGTGACATCTGTATTTCGAAGATCTCTTCGCTAGCCTTATTTCTGTGGAATCTGAGAACAGATATTTCGGATCCCTTTGAAGACTATAGGGCCAAAGGAAATATCCTCCGATAACAAAGAGAAAGAAACTTTCTGAGAAACTTCTTTGTGTTCTGTGAAATCATCTCACAGAGTTACAGCTTTCTCCTCAAGAACCCTTTCGCTAAGACAGTTCTTGTGGAATTGGCAAAGTGATATTTGGAAGCCCATAGAGGGCTATGGTGAAAAAGGAAATATCCTCAGATGAAATCTGGAAAGAAGCTTTCTGAGAAACTGCTTAGTGTTCTGTGAATTCATCTCACAGAGTTACATCTGTATTTCGTGGATCTCTTTGCTAGCCTTATTTCTGTGGAATCTGAGAACAGATATTTCGGATCCCTTTGAAGACTATAGGGCCAAAGGAAATATCCTCCGATAACAAAGAGAAAGAAGCTTTCAGAGAAACTGCTTAGTGTTCTGTTAATTCATCTCACAGAGTTACATCTGTATTTCCTGGATCTCTTTGCTAGCCTTATTTCTGTGGAATCTGAGAACAGATATTTCGGATCCCTTTGAAGACTATAGGGCCAAAGGAAATATCCTGCGATAACAAAGAGAAAGAAGATTTCTGAGAAACTTCTTTGTGTTCTGTGAAATCATCTCACAGAGTTACAGCTTTCCCCTCAAGAAGCCTTTCGCTTAGACAGTTCTTTTGGAATTGGCAAAGTGATATTTGGAAGCCCATAGAGGGCTATGGTGAAAAAGGAAATATCCTCAGATGAAATCTGGAAAGAAGCTTTCTGAGAAACTGCTAAGTGTTCTGTTAATTCATCTCACAGAGTTACATCTGTATTTCGTGGATCTCTTTGCTAGCCTTATTTCTGTGGAATCTGAGAACAGATATTTCGGATCCCTTTGAAGACTATAGGGCCAAAGGAAATATCCTGCGATAACAAAGAGAAAGAAGCTTTCTGATAAACTTCTTTGTGTTCTGTGAAATCATCTCACAGAGTTACAGCTTTCCCCTCAAGAAGCCTTTCGCTAAGACAGTTCTTGTGGAATTGGCAAAGTGATATTTCGAAGCCCTTAGAGGGCTATGGTGAAAAAGGAAATATCCTCAGATGAAATCTGGAAAGAAGCTTTCTGAGAAACTGCTCTGTGATGTGTGACTTCTACTCAGAGAGTTACATCTGTATTTCACGGATCTCTGTGCTAGCCTTATTTCTGTGGAATCTGAGAACAGATATTTCCGATCCCTATGAAGACTATAGGGCCAAAGGAAATATCCTCGGATAACTAAGAGAAAGAAGCTTTCTGAGAAACTTCTTTGTGTTCTGTGAAATCATCTCACAGAGTTACAGCTTTCCCCTCAAGAAGCCTTTCGCTAAGACAGTTCTTATGGAATTGGCAAAGTGATATTTGGAAGCCCATAGAGGGCTATGGTGAAAAAGGAAATATCCTCAGAAGAAATCTGCAAAGAAGCTTTCTGAGAAACTGCTCTGTGATGTGTGACTTGCACTCACAGAGTGACATCTGTATTTCGTGGATCTCTTTGCTAGCCTTATTTCTGTGGAATCTGAGAACAGATATTTCGGATCCCTTTGAAGACTATAGGGCCAAAGGAAATATCCTGCGATAACAAAGAGAAAGAAGCTTTCTGATAAACTTCTTTGTGTTCTGTGAAATCATCTCACAGAGTTACAGCTTTCTCCTCAAGAAGCCTTTCGCTAAGACAGTTCTTGTGGAATTGGCAAAGTGATATTTGGAAGCCCATAGAGGGCTATGGTGAAAAAGGAAATATCCTCAGATGAAATCTGGAAAGAAGCTTTCTGAGAAACTGCTTAATGTTCTGTGAATTCATCTCACAGAGTTATATCTGTATTTCGTGGATCTCTTTGCTAGCCTTATTTCTGTGGAATCTGAGAACAGATATTTCGGATCCCTTTGAAGACTATAGGGCCAAAGGAAATATCCTCCGATAACAAAGAGAAAGAAGCTTTCAGAGAAACTGCTTAGTGTTCTGTTAATTCATCTCACAGAGTTACATCTGTATTTCCTGAATCTCTTTGCTAGCCTTATTTCTGTGGAATCTGAGAACAGATATTTCGGATCCCTTTGAAGACTATAGGGCCAAAGGAAATATCCTGCGATAACAAAGAGAAAGAAGATTTCTGAGAAACTTCTTTGTGTTCTGTGAAATCATCTCACAGAGTTACAGCTTTCCCCTCAAGAAGCCTTTCGCCAAGACAGTTCTTGTGGAATTGGCAAAGTGATATTTGGAAGCCCATAGAGGGCTATGGTGAAAAAGGAAATATCCTGAGATGAAATCTGGAAAGAAGCTTTCTGAGAAACAGCTCTGTGAATTGTGACTTCCACTCACAGAGTTACATCTGTATTTCATGGATCTCTTTGCTAGCCTTATTTCTGTGGAATCTGAGTACAGATATTTCGGATCCCTTTGAAGACTATAGGGCCAAAGGAAATATCCTGCGATAACAAAGAGAAAGAAGCTTTCTGAGAAACTTCTTTGTGTTCTGTGAAATCATCTCACAGAGTTACCGCTTTCCCCTCAAGAAGCCTTTCGCTAAGACAGTACTTGTGGAATTGGCAAAGTGATATTTGGAAGCCCATAGACGCCTATGGTGAAAAAGGAAATATCCTCAGATGAAATTTGGAAAGAAACTTTCTGAGAAACTGCTTAGTGTTCTGTTAATTCATCTCACAGAGTTACATCTGTATTTCGTGGATCTCTTTGCTAGCCTTATTTCTGTGGAATCTGAGAACAGATATTTCGGATCCCTTTGAAGTCTATAGGGCCAAAGGAAATATCCTCCGATAACAAAGAGAAAGAAGCTTTCTGAGAAACTTCTTTGTGTTCTGTGAAATCATCTCACAGAGTTACAGCTTTCTCCTCAAGAAGCCTTTCGCTAAGACAGTTCTTGTGGAATTGGCAAAGTTATATTTGGAAGCCCATAGAGGGCTATGGTGAAAAAGGAAATATCCTCAGATGAAATCTGGAAAGAAGCCTTCTGAGAAACTGCTTAGTGTTCTGTGAATTCATCTCACAGAGTTACATCTGTATTTCGTGGATCTCTTTGCTAGCCTTATTTCTGTGGAATCTGAGAACAGATATTTCGGATCCCTTTGAAGACTATAGGGACAAAGGAAATATCCTCCAATAACAAAGAGAAAGAAGCTTTCTGAGAAAGTTCTTTGTGTTCTGTGAAATCATCTCACAGAGTTACAGCTTTCCCCTCAAGAAGCCTTTCGCTAAGACAGTTCTTGTGGAATTGGCAAAGTGATATTTGGAAGCCCATAGAGGGCTATGGTGAAAAAGGAAATATCCTCAGATGAAATCTGGAAAGAAGCTTTCTGAGAAACTGCTCTGTGATGTGTGACTATCACTCAGAGAGTTACATGTGTATTTCACGGATCTCTTTGCTAGCCTTATTTCTGTGGAATCTGAGAACAGATATTTCGGATCCCTTTGAAGACTATAGGGCCAAAGGAAATATCCTCCGATATCAAAGAGAAAGAAGCTTTCTGAGAAACTTCTTTGTGTTCTGTGAAATCATCTCACAGAGTTACAGCTTTCCCCTCAAGAAGCCTTTCGCTAAGACAGTTCTTGTGGAATTGGCAAAGTGATATTTGGAAGCCCATAGAGGGCTATGGTGAAAAAAAAAATATCCTCATATGAAATCTGGAAAGAAGCTTTCTGAGAAACTGCTTAGTGTTCTGTCAATTCATCTCACAGAGTTACATCTGTATTTCGTGGATCTCTTTGCTAGCCTTATTTCTGTGGAATCTGAGAACAGATATTTCGGATCCCTTTGAAGACTATAGGGCCAAAGGAAATATCCTCCGATAACAAAGAGAAAGAAGCTTTCTGAGAAACTTCTTTGTGTTCTGTGAAATCATCTCACAGAGTTACAGCATTCCCCTCAAGAAGCCTTTCGCTAAGACAGTTCTTGTGGAATTGGCAAAGTGATATTTGGAAGCCCTTAGAGGGCTATGGTGAAAAAGGAAATATCCTCAGATGAAATCTGGAAAGAAGTTTTCTGAGAAACTGCTCTGTGATGTGTGACTTCTACTCAGAGAGTTACATCTGTATTTCAGGGATCTCTGTGCTAGCCTTATTTCTGTGGAATCTGAGAACAGATATTTCCGATCCCTATGAAGACTATAGGGCCAAAGGAAATATCCTCGGATAACTAAGAGAAAGAAGCTTTCTGAGAAACTTCTTTGTGTTCTGTGAAATCATCTCACAGAGTTACAGCTTTCCCCTCAAGAAGCCTTTCGCTAAGACAGTTCTTATGGAATTGGTAAAGTGATATTTGGAAGCCCATAGAGGGCTATGGTGAAAAAGGAAATATCCTCAGAAGAAATCTGCAAAGAAGCTTTCTGAGAAACTGCTCTGTGATGTGTGACTTACACTCACAGAGTGACATCTGTATTTCGAAGATCTCTTCGCTAGCCTTATTTCTGTGGAATCTGAGAACAGATATTTCGGATCCCTTTGAAGACTATAGGGCCAAAGGAAATATCCTCCGATAACAAAGAGAAAGAAACTTTCTGAGAAACTTCTTTGTGTTCTGTGAAATCATCTCACAGAGTTACAGCTTTCTCCTCAAGAAGCCTTTCGCTAAGACAGTTCTTGTGGAATTGGCAAAGTGATATTTGGAAGCCCATAGAGGGCTATGGTGAAAAAGGAAATATCCTCAGATGAAATCTGGAAAGAAGCTTTCTGAGAAACTGCTTAGTGTTCTGTGAATTCATCTCACAGAGTTACATCTGTATTTCGTGGATCTCTTTGCTAGCCTTATTTCTGTGGAATCTGAGAACAGATATTTCGGATCCCTTTGAAGACTATAGGGCCAAAGGAAATATCCTCCGATAACAAAGAGAAAGAAGCTTTCAGAGAAACTGCTTAGTGTTCTGTTAATTCATCTCACAGAGTTACATCTGTATTTCCTGGATCTCTTTGCTAGCCTTATTTCTGTGGAATCTGAGAACAGATATTTCGGATCCCTTTGAAGACTATAGGGCCAAAGGAAATATCCTGCGATAACAAAGAGAAAGAAGATTTCTGAGAAACTTCTTTGTGTTCTGTGAAATCATCTCACAGAGTTACAGCTTTCCCCTCAAGAAGCCTTTCGCTTAGACAGTTCTTTTGGAATTGGCAAAGTGATATTTGGAAGCCCATAGAGGGCTATGGTGAAAAAGGAAATATCCTCAGATGAAATCTGGAAAGAAGCTTTCTGAGAAACTGCTAAGTGTTCTGTTAATTCATCTCACAGAGTTACATCTGTATTTCGTGGATCTCTTTGCTAGCCTTATTTCTGTGGAATCTGAGAACAGATATTTCGGATCCCTTTGAAGACTATAGGGCCAAAGGAAATATCCTGCGATAACAAAGAGAAAGAAGCTTTCTGATAAACTTCTTTGTGTTCTGTGAAATCATCTCACAGAGTTACAGCTTTCCCCTCAAGAAGCCTTTCGCTAAGACAGTTCTTGTGGAATTGGCAAAGTGATATTTCGAAGCCCTTAGAGGGCTATGGTGAAAAAGGAAATATCCTCAGATGAAATCTGGAAAGAAGCTTTCTGAGAAACTGCTCTGTGATGTGTGACTTCTACTCAGAGAGTTACATCTGTATTTCACGGATCTCTGTGCTAGCCTTATTTCTGTGGAATCTGAGAACAGATATTTCCGATCCCTATGAAGACTATAGGGCCAAAGGAAATATCCTCGGATAACTAAGAGAAAGAAGCTTTCTGAGAAACTTCTTTGTGTTCTGTGAAATCATCTCACAGAGTTACAGCTTTCCCCTCAAGAAGCCTTTCGCTAAGACAGTTCTTATGGAATTGGCAAAGTGATATTTGGAAGCCCATAGAGGGCTACGGTGAAAAAGGAAATATCCTCAGAAGAAATCTGCAAAGAAGCTTTCTGAGAAACTGCTCTGTGATGTGTGACTTGCACTCACAGAGTGACATCTGTATTTCGTGGATCTCTTTGCTAGCCTTATTTCTGTGGAATCTGAGAACAGATATTTCGGATCCCTTTGAAGACTATAGGGCCAAAGGAAATATCCTCCGATAACAAAGAGAAAGAAGCTTTCAGAGAAACTGCTTAGTGTTCTGTTAATTCATCTCACAGAGTTACATCTGTATTTCCTGGATCTCTTTGCTAGCCTTATTTCTGTGGAATCTGAGAACAGATATTTCGGATCCCTTTGAAGACTATAGGGCCAAAGGAAATATCCTGCGATAACAAAGAGAAAGAAGATTTCTGAGAAACTTCTTTGTGTTCTGTGAAATCATCTCACAGAGTTACAGCTTTCCCCTCAAGAAGCCTTTCGCCAAGACAGTTCTTGTGGAATTGGCAAAGTGATATTTGGAAGCCCATAGAGGGCTATGGTGAAAAAGGAAATATCCTCAGATGAAATCTGGAAAGAAGCTTTCTGAGAAACAGCTCTGTGAAATGTGACTTCCACTCACAGAGTTACATCTGTATTTCATGGATCTCTTTGCTAGCCTTATTTCTGTGGAATCTGAGTACAGATATTTCGGATCCCTTTGAAGACTATAGGGCCAAAGGAAATATCCTGCGATAACAAAGAGAAAGAAGCTTTCTGAGAAACTTCTTTGTGTTCTGTGAAATCATCTCACAGAGTTACCGCTTTCCCCGCAAGAAGCCTTTCGCTAAGACAGTACTTGTGGAATTGGCAAAGTGATATTTGGAAGCCCATAGAGGCCTATGGTGAAAAAGGAAATATCCTCAGATGAAATTTGGAAAGAAGCTTTCTGAGAAACTGCTTAGTGTTCTGTTAATTCATCTCACAGAGTTACATGTGTATTTCGTGGATCTCTTTGCTAGCCTTATTTCTGTGGAATCTGAGAACAGATATTTCGGATCCCTTTGAAGACTATAGGGCCCAAGGAAATATCCACCGATAACAAAGAGAAAGAAGCGTTCTGAGAAACTTCTTTGTGTTTTTTGAAATCATCTCACAGAGTTACAGCTTTCTCCTCAAGAAGCCTTTCGCTAAGACAGTTCTTGTGGAATTGGCAAAGTGATATTTGGAAGCCCATAGAGGGCTATGGTGAAAAAGGAAATATCCTCAGATGAAATCTGGAAAGAAGCCTTCTGAGAAACTGCTTAGTGTTCTGTGAATTCATCTCACAGAGTTACATCTGTATTTCGTGGATCTCTTTGCTAGCCTTATTTCTGTGGAATCTGAGAACAGATATTTCGGATCCCTTTGAAGACTATAGGGACAAAGGAAATATCCTCCGATAACAAAGAGAAAGAAGCTTTCTGAGAAACTTCTTTGTGTTCTGTGAAATCATCTCACAGAGTTACAGCTTTCCCCTCAAGAAGCCTTTCGCTAAGACAGTTCTTGTGGAATTGGCAAAGTGATATTTGGAAGCCCATAGAGGGCTATGGTGAAAAAGGAAATATCCTCAGATGAAATCTGGAAAGAAGCTTTCTGAGAAACTGCTCTGTGATGTGTGACTATCACTCAGAGAGTTACATGTGTATTTCACGGATCTCTTTGCTAGCCTTATTTCTGTGGAATCTGAGAACAGATATTTCGGATCCCTTTGAAGACTATAGGGCCAAAGGAAATATCCTCCGATATCAAAGAGAAAGAAGCTTTCTGAGAAACTTCTTTGTGTTCTGTGAAATCATCTCACAGAGTTACAGCTTTCCCCTCAAGAAGCCTTTCGCTAAGACAGTTCTTGTGGAATTGGCAAAGTGATATTTGGAAGCCCATAGAGGGCTATGGTGAAAAAAAAAATATCCTCATATGAAATCTGGAAAGAAGCTTTCTGAGAAACTGCTTAGTGTTCTGTCAATTCATCTCACAGAGTTACATCTGTATTTCGTGGATCTCTTTGCTAGCCTTATTTCTGTGGAATCTGAGAACAGATATTTCGGATCCCTTTGAAGACTATAGGGCCAAAGGAAATATCCTCCGATAACAAAGAGAAAGAAGCTTTCTGAGAAAGTTCTTTGTGTTCTGTGAAATCATCTCACAGAGTTACAGCTTTCCCCTCAAGAAGCCTTTCGCTAAGACAGTTCTTGTGGAATTGGCAAAGTGATATTTGGAAGCCCATAGAGGGCTATGGTGAAAAAAAAAATATCCTCAGATGAAATCTGGAAAGAAGCTTTCTGAGAAACTGCACTGTGATGTGTGACTACCACTCAGAGAGTTACATGTGTTTTTCACGGATCTCTTTGCAAGCCTTATTTCTGTGGAATCTGAGAACAGATATTTCGGATCCCTTTGAAGACTATAGGGCCAAAGGAAATATCCTCCGATAACAAAGAGAAAGAAGCTTTCTGAGAAACTTCTTTGTGTTCTGTGAAATCATCTCACAGAGTTACAGCTTTCCCCTCAAGAAGCCTTTCGCTAAGACAGTTCTTGTGGAATTGGCAAAGTGATATTTGGAAGCCCATAGAGGGCTATGGTGAAAAAGGAAATATCCTCAGATGAAATCTGGAAAGAAGCTTTCTGAGAAACTGCTAAGTGTTCTGTTAATTCATCTCACAGAGTTACATCTGTATTTCGTGGATCTCTTTGCTAGCCTTATTTCTGTGGAATCTGAGAACAGATATTTCGGATCCCTTTGAAGACTATAGGGCCAAAGGAAATATCCTGCGATAACAAAGAGAAAGAAGCTTTCTGAGAAACTTCTTTGTGTTCTGTGAAATCATCTCACAGAGTTACAGCATTCCCCTCAAGAAGCCTTTCGCTAAGACAGTTCTTGTGGAATTGGCAAAGTGATATTTGGAAGCCCTTAGAGGGCTATGGTGAAAAAGGAAATATCCTCAGATGAAATCTGGAAAGAAGCTTTCTGAGAAACTGCTCTGTGATGTGTGACTTCTACTCAGAGAGTTACATCTGTATTTCAGGGATCTCTGTGCTAGCCTTATTTCTGTGGAATCTGAGAACAGATATTTCCGATCCCTATGAAGACTATAGGGCCAAAGGAAATATCCTCGGATAACTAAGAGAAAGAAGCTTTCTGAGAAACTTCTTTGTGTTCTGTGAAATCATCTCACAGAGTTACAGCTTTCCCCTCAAGAAGCCTTTCGCTAAGACAGTTCTTATGGAATTGGCAAAGTGATATTTGGAAGCCCATAGAGGGCTATGGTGAAAAAGGAAATATCCTCAGAAGAAATCTGCAAAGAAGCTTTCTGAGAAACTGCTCTGTGATGTGTGACTTCCACTCACAGAGTGACATCTGTATTTCGAAGATCTCTTTGCTAGCCTTATTTCTGTGGAATCTGAGAACAGATATTTCGGATCCCTTTGAAGACTATAGGGCCAAAGGAAATATCCTCCGATAACAAAGAGAAAGAAACTTTCTGAGAAACTTCTTTGTGTTCTGTGAAATCATCTCACAGAGTTACAGCTTTCTCCTCAAGAAGCCTTTCGCTAAGACAGTTCTTGTGGAATTGGCAAAGTGATATTTGGAAGCCCATAGAGGGCTATGGTGAAAAAGGAAATATCCTCAGATGAAATCTGGAAAGAAGCTTTCTGAGAAACTGCTTAGTGTTCTGTGAATTCATCTCACAGAGTTACATCTGTATTTCGTGGATCTCTTTGCTAGCCTTATTTCTGTGGAATCTGAGAACAGATATTTCGGATCCCTTTGAAGACTATAGGGCCAAATTAAATATCCTCCGATAACAAAGAGAAAGAAGCTTTCAGAGAAACTGCTTAGTGTTCTGTTAATTCATCTCACAGAGTTACATCTGTATTTCCTGGATCTCTTTGCTAGCCTTATTTCTGTGGAATCTGAGAACAGATATTTCGGATCCCTTTGAAGACTATAGGGCCAAAGGAAATATCCTGCGATAACAAAGAGAAAGAAGATTTCTGAGAAACTTCTTTGTGTTCTGTGAAATCATCTCACAGAGTTACAGCTTTCCCCTCAAGAAGCCTTTCGCTAAGACAGTTCTTTTGGAATTGGCAAAGTGATATTTGGAAGCCCATAGAGGGCTATGGTGAAAAAGGAAATATCCTCAGATGAAATCTGGAAAGAAGCTTTCTGAGAAACTGCTAAGTGTTCTGTTAATTCATCTCACAGAGTTACATCTGTATTTCGTGGATCTCTTTGCTAGCCTTATTTCTGTGGAATCTGAGAACAGATATTTCGGATCCCTTTGAAGACTATAGGGCCAAAGGAAATATCCTGCGATAACAAAGAGAAAGAAGCTTTCTGAGAAACTTCTTTGTGTTCTGTGAAATCATCTCACAGAGTTACAGATTTCCCCTCAAGAAGCCTTTCGCTAAGACAGTTCTTGTGGAATTGGCAAAGTGATATTTCGAAGCCCTTAGAGGGCTATGGTGAAAAAGGAAATATCCTCAGATGAAATCTGGAAAGAAGCTTTCTGAGAAACTGCTCTGTGATGTGTGACTTCTACTCAGAGAGTTACATCTGTATTTCACGGATCTCTGTGCTAGCCTTATTTCTGTGGAATCTGAGAACAGATATTTCCGATCCCTATGAAGACTATAGGGCCAAAGGAAATATCCTCGGATAACTAAGAGAAAGAAGCTTTCTGAGAAACTTCTTTGTGTTCTGTGAAATCATCTCACAGAGTTACAGCTTTCCCCTCAAGAAGCCTTTCGCTAAGACAGTTCTTAGGGAATTGGCAAAGTGATATTTGGAAGCCCATAGAGGGCTATGGTGAAAAAGGAAATATCCTCAGAAGAAATCTGCAAAGAAGCTTTCTGAGAAACTGCTCTGTGATGTGTGACTTGCACTCACAGAGTGACATCTGTATTTCGTGGATCTCTTTGCTAGCCTTATTTCTGTGGAATCTGAGAACAGATATTTCGGATCCCTTTGAAGACTATAGGGCCAAAGGAAATATCCTCCGATAACAAAGAGAAAGAAGCTTTCAGAGAAACTGCTTAGTGTTCTGTTAATTCATCTCACAGAGTTACATCTGTATTTCCTGGATCTCTTTGCTAGCCTTATTTCTGTGGAATCTGAGAACAGATATTTCGGATCCCTTTGAAGACTATAGGGCCAAAGGAAATATCCTGCGATAACAAAGAGAAAGAAGATTTCTGAGAAACTTCTTTGTGTTCTGTGAAATCATCTCACAGAGTTACAGCTTTCCCCTCAAGAAGCCTTTCGCTAAAACAGTTCTTGTGGAATTGGCAAAGTGATATTTGGAAGCCCATAGAGGGCTGTGGTGAAAAAGGAAATATCCTCAGATGAAATCTGGAAAGAAGCTTTCTGAGAAACTGCTCTGTGAATTGTGACTTCCACTCACAGAGTTACATCTATATTTCGTGGATCTCTTTGCTAGCCTTATTTCTGTGGAATCTGAGAACAGATATTTCGGATACCTTTGAAGAGTATAGGGCCAAAGGAAATATCCTCCGATAACTAAGAGAAAGAAGCTTTCTGAGAAACTTCTTTGTGTTCTGTGAAATCATCTCACAGAGTTACCGCTTTCCCCTCAAGAAGCCTTTCGCTAAGACAGTACTTGTGGAATTGGCAAAGTGATATTTGGAAACCCATAGAGGCCTATTGTGAAAAAGGAAATATCCTCAGATGAAATCTGGAAAGAAGCTTTCTGAGAGACTGCTTAGTGTTCTCTTATTTCATCTCACAGAGTTACATCTTTAGTTCGTGGATCTCTTTGCTAGCCTTATTTCTGTGGAATCTGAGAACAGATATTTCGGATCCCTTTGAAGACTATAGGGCCAAAGGAAATATCCTAAGATAACAAAGAGAAAGAAGCTTTCTGAGAAACTTCTTTGTGTTCTGTGAAATCATCTCACAGAGTTACAGCTTTCCCCTCAAGAAGCCTTTCGCTAAGACAGTTCTTGTGGAATTGGCAAAGTGATATTTGGAAGCCCATAGAGGGCTATGGTGAAAAAGGAAATATCCTCAGATGAAATCTGGAAAGAAGCTTTCTGAGAAACTGCTTAGTGTTCTGTCAATTCATCTCACAGAGTTACATCTGTATTTCGTGGATCTCTTTGCTAGCCTTATTTCTGTGGAATCTGAGAACAGATATTTCGGATCCCTTTGAAGACTATAGGGCCAAAGGAAATATCCTCCGCTAACAAAGAGAAAGAAGCTTTCTGAGAAACTTCTTTGTGTTCTGTGAAATCATCTCACAGAGTTACAGCTTTCCCCTCAAGAAGCCTTTCGCTACGACAGTTCTTGTGGAATTGGCAAAGTGATATTTGGAAGCCCATAGAGGGCTATGGTGAAAAAGGAAATATCCTCAGATGAAATCTGGAAAGAAGCTTTCTGAGAAACTGCTCTGTGATGTGTGACTACCACTCAGAGAGTTACATGTGTATTTCACGGATCTCTTTGCTAGCCTTATTTCGGTGGAATCTGAGAACAGATATTTCGGATCCCTTTGAAGACTATAGGGCCAAAGGAAATATCCTCCGATAACAAAGAGAAAGAAGCTTTCTGAGAAACTTCTTTGTGTTCTGTGAAATCATCTCACAGAGTTACAGCTTTCCCCTCAAGAAGCCTTTCGCTAAGACAGTTCTTGTGGAATTGGCAAAGTGATATTTGGAAGCCCATAGAGGGCTATGGTGAAAAAGGAAATATCCTCTGATGAAATCTGGAAAGAAGCTTTCTGAGAAACTGCTTAGTGTTCTGTTAATTCATCTCACAGAGTTACATGTGTATTTCGTGGATCTCTTTGCTAGCCTTATTTCTGTGGAATCTGAGAACAGATATTTCGGATCCCTTGGAAGACTGTAGGGCCAGGGGAAATATCCTCCAAGAACAAAGAGAAGGATGCTTTCTGAGAATGTTCTTTGGTTCTGTGAAATCATCTCACAGAGTTACAGCTTTCCCCTCAAGAAGCCTTTCGCTAAGACAGTTCTAGTGGAATTGGCAAAGTGATATTTGGAAGCCCTTAGAGGGCTATGGTGAAAAAGGAAATATCCTCTGATGAAATCTGGAAAGAAGCTTTCTGAGAAACTGCTTAGTGTTCTCTTAATTCATCTCACAGAGTTACATGTGTATTTCGTGGATTTCTTTGCTAGCCTTATTTCTGTGGAATCTGAGAACAGATATTTCGGATCCCTTTGAAGACTATAGGGCCAAAGGAAATATCCTCCGATAACAAAGAGAAAGAAGCTTTCTGAGAAACTTCTTTGTGTTCTGTGAAATCATCTCACAGAGTTACAGCTTTCCCCTCAAGAAGCCTTTCGCTAAGACAGTTCTTGTGGAATTGGCAAAGTGATATTTGGAAGCCCATAGAGGGCTATGGTGAAAAAGGAAATATCCTCAGATGAAATCTGGAAAGAAGTTTCTGAGAAATTGCTCTGTGATGTGTGACTTTCACTCACAGAGTTACATCTGTATTTCGTGGATCGCTTTGCTAGCCTTATTTCTGTGGAATCTGAGAACAGATATTTCGGATCCCTTTGAACACTATAGGGCCAAAGGAAATATCTTCCGATAACAAAGAGAAAGAAGCTTTCTGAGAAACTTCTTTGTGTTTTGTGAAATCATCTCACAGAGATACAGCTTTCCCCTCAAGAAGCCTTTCGCTAAGACAGTTCTTGTGGAATTGGCAAAGTGATATTTGGAAGCCCATAGAGGGCTATGGTGAAAAAGGAAATATCCTAAGATGAAATCTGGAAAGAAGCTTTATGAGAGACTGCTTAGTGTTCTGTTAATTCATCTCACAGAGTTTCATGTGTATTTCGAGGATCTCTTTGCTAGCCTTATTTCTGTGGAATCTGAGAACAGATATTTCGGATCCCTTTGAAGACTATAGGGCCAAGGGAAATATCCTCCAAGAACAAAGAGAAGGAAGCTTTCTGAGAATGTTCTTTGGTTCTGTGAAATCATCTCACAGAGTTACAGCTTTCCCCTCAAGAAGCCTTTCACTAAGACAGTTCTTGTGGAATTGGCAAAGAGATATTTGGAAGCCCATAGAGGGCTATGGTGAAAAAGGAAATATCCTCAGATGAAATCTGGAAAGAAGCTTTCTGAGAAACTGCTTAGTGTTCTGTTAATTCATCTCACAGAGTTACATCTGTATTTCGTGGATCTCTTTGCTAGCCTTATTTCTGTGGAATCTGAGAACAGATATTTCGGATCCCTTTGAAGACTCTAGGGCCAAAGGAAATATCCTCCGATAACAAAGAGAAGGAAGCTTTCTGAGAAACTTCTTTGTGTTCTGTGAAATCATCTCACAGAGTTACAGCTTTCCCCTCAAGAAGCCTTTCGCTAAGACAGTTCTTGTGGAATTGGCAAAGTGATATTTGGAAGCCCATGGAGGGCTATGGTGAAAAAGGAAATATCCTCAGATGAAACCTGGAAAGAAGCTTTCTGAGAAACTGCTCTGTGATGTGTGACATCCACTCACAGAGTTACATCTGTATTTCGTGGATCTCTTTGCTAGCCTTATTTCTGTGGAATCTGAGAAGAGATATTTCGGATCCCTTTGAAGACTATAGGGCCAAAGGAAATATCCTCCGATAACAAAGAGAAAGAAGCTTTCTGAGAAACTTCTTTGTGTTCTGTGAAATCATCTCACAGAGTTACAGCTTTCCCCTCAAGAAGCCTTTCGCTAAGTCAGTTCTTGTGGAATTGGCAAAGTGATATTTTGAAGCCCTTAGAGGGCTATGGTGAAAAAGGAAATATCCTCTGATGAAATCTGGAAAGAAGCTTTCTGAAAAACTGCTTAGTGTTCTCTTAATTCATCTCACAGAGTTACATGTGTATTTCATGGATTTCTTTGCTAGCCTTATTTCTGTGGAATCTGAGAACAGATATTTCGGATCCCTTTGAAGACTATAGGGCCAAAGGAAATATCCTCCGATAACAAAGAGAAAGAAGCTTTCTGAGAAACTTCTTTGTGTTCTCTGAAATCATCTCACAGAGTTATAGCTTTCCCCTCAAGAAGCCTTTCGCTAAGACAGTTCTTGTGGAATTGGCAAAGTGATATTTGGAAGCCCATAGAGGGCTATGGTGAAAAAGGAAATATCCTCAGATGAAATCTGGAAAGAAGCTTTCTGAGAAACTGCTCCGTGATGTGTGACTTCCACTCACAGAGTTACATCTGTATTTCGTGGATCTCTTTGCTAGCCTTATTTCTGTGGAATCTGAGAACAGATATTTCGGATCCCTTTGAAGACTATAGGGCCAAAGGAAATATCCTCCGCTAACAAAGAGAAAGAAGCTTTCTGAGAAACTTCTTTGTGTTCTGTGAAATCATCTCACAGAGTTACAGCTTTCCCCTCAAGAAGCCTTTCGCTACGACAGTTCTTGTGGAATTGGCAAAGTGATATTTGGAAGCCCATAGAGGGCTATGGTGAAAAAGGAAATATCCTCAGATGAAATCTGGAAAGAAGCTTTCTGAGAAACTGCTCTGTGATGTGTGACTACCACTCAGAGAGTTACATGTGTATTTCACGGATCTCTTTGCTAGCCTTATTTCGGTGGAATCTGAGAACAGATATTTCGGATCCCTTTGAAGACTATAGGGCCAAAGGAAATATCCTCCGATAACAAAGAGAAAGAAGCTTTCTGAGAAACTTCTTTGTGTTCGGTGAAATCATCTCACAGAGTTACAGCTTTCCCCTCAAGAAGCCTTTCGCTAAGACAGTTCTTGTGGAATTGGCAATGTGATATTTGGAAGCCCATAGAGGGCTATGGTGAAAAAGGAAATATCCTCTGATGAAATCTGGAAAGAAGCTTTCTGAGAAACTGCTTAGTGTTCTGTTAATTCATCTCACAGAGTTACATGTGTATTTCGTGGATCTCTTTGCTAGCCTTATTTCTGTGGAATCTGAGAACAGATATTTCGGATCCCTTGGAAGACTGTAGGGCCAGGGGAAATATCCTCCAAGAACAAAGAGAAGGATGCTTTCTGAGAATGTTCTTTGGTTCTGTGAAATCATCTCACAGAGTTACAGCTTTCCCCTCAAGAAGCCTTTCGCTAAGACAGTTCTAGTGGAATTGGCAAAGTGATATTTGGAAGCCCTTAGAGGGCTATGGTGAAAAAGGAAATATCCTCTGATGAAATCTGGAAAGAAGCTTTCTGAGAAACTGCTTAGTGTTCTCTTAATTCATCTCACAGAGTTACATGTGTATTTCGTGGATTTCTTTGCTAGCCTTATTTCTGTGGAATCTGAGAACAGATATTTCGGATCCCTTTGAAGACTATAGGGCCAAAGGAAATATCCTCCGATAACAAAGAGAAAGAAGCTTTCTGAGAAACTTCTTTGTGTTCTGTGAAATCATCTCACAGAGTTACAGCTTTCCCCTCAAGAAGCCTTTCGCTAAGACAGTTCTTGTGGAATTGGCAAAGTGATATTTGGAAGCCCATAGAGGGCTATGGTGAAAAAGGAAATATCCTCAGATGAAATCTGGAAAGAAGTTTCTGAGAAATTGCTCTGTGATGTGTGACTTTCACTCACAGAGTTACATCTGTATTTCGTGGATCGCTTTGCTAGCCTTATTTCTGTGGAATCTGAGAACAGATATTTCGGATCCCTTTGAACACTATAGGGCCAAAGGAAATATCTTCCGATAACAAAGAGAAAGAAGCTTTCTGAGAAACTTCTTTGTGTTTTGTGAAATCATCTCACAGAGATACAGCTTTCCCCTCAAGAAGCCTTTCGCTAAGACAGTTCTTGTGGAATTGGCAAAGTGATATTTGGAAGCCCATAGAGGGCTATGGTGAAAAAGGAAATATCCTAAGATGAAATCTGGAAAGAAGCTTTATGAGAGACTGCTTAGTGTTCTGTTAATTCATCTCACAGAGTTTCATGTGTATTTCGAGGATCTCTTTGCTAGCCTTATTTCTGTGGAATCTGAGAACAGATATTTCGGATCCCTTTGAAGACTATAGGGCCAAGGGAAATATCCTCCAAGAACAAAGAGAAGGAAGCTTTCTGAGAATGTTCTTTGGTTCTGTGAAATCATCTCACAGAGTTACAGCTTTCCCCTCAAGAAGCCTTTCACTAAGACAGTTCTTGTGGAATTGGCAAAGAGATATTTGGAAGCCCATAGAGGGCTATGGTGAAAAAGGAAATATCCTCAGATGAAATCTGGAAAGAAGCTTTCTGAGAAACTGCTTAGTGTTCTGTTAATTCATCTCACAGAGTTACATCTGTATTTCGTGGATCTCTTTGCTAGCCTTATTTCTGTGGAATCTGAGAACAGATATTTCGGATCCCTTTGAAGACTCTAGGGCCAAAGGAAATATCCTCCGATAACAAAGAGAAGGAAGCTTTCTGAGAAACTTCTTTGTGTTCTGTGAAATCATCTCACAGAGTTACAGCTTTCCCCTCAAGAAGCCTTTCGCTAAGACAGTTCTTGTGGAATTGGCAAAGTGATATTTGGAAGCCCATAGAGGGCTATGGTGAAAAAGGAAATATCCTCAGATGAAACCTGGAAAGAAGCTTTCTGAGAAACTGCTCTGTGATGTGTGACATCCACTCACAGAGTTACATCTGTATTTCGTGGATCTCTTTGCTAGCCTTATTTCTGTGGAATCTGAGAAGAGATATTTCGGATCCCTTTGAAGACTATAGGGCCAAAGGAAATATCCTCCGATAACAAAGAGAAAGAAGCTTTCTGAGAAACTTCTTTGTGTTCTGTGAAATCATCTCACAGAGTTACAGCTTTCCCCTCAAGAAGCCTTTCGCTAAGTCAGTTCTTGTGGAATTGGCAAAGTGATATTTTGAAGCCCTTAGAGGGCTATGGTGAAAAAGGAAATATCCTCTGATGAAATCTGGAAAGAAGCTTTCTGAGAAACTGCTTAGTGTTCTCTTAATTCATCTCACAGAGTTACATGTGTATTTCGTGGATTTCTTTGCTAGCCTTATTTCTGTGGAATCTGAGAACAGATATTTCGGATCCCTTTGAAGACTATAGGGCCAAAGGAAATATCCTCCGATAACAAAGAGAAAGAAGCTTTCTGAGAAACTTCTTTGTGTTCTCTGAAATCATCTCACAGAGTTATAGCTTTCCCCTCAAGAAGCCTTTCGCTAAGACAGTTCTTGTGGAATTGGCAAAGTGATATTTGGAAGCCCATAGAGGGCTATGGTGAAAAAGGAAATATCCTCAGATGAAATCTGGAAAGAAGCTTTCTGAGAAACTGCTCCGTGATGTGTGACTTCCACTCACAGAGTTACATCTGTATTTCGTGGATCTCTTTGCTAGCCTTATTTCTGTGGAATCTGAGAACAGATATTTCGGATCCCTTTGAAGACTATAGGGCCAAAGGAAATATCCTAAGATAACAAAGAGAAAGAAGCTTTCTGAGAAACTTCTCTGTGATCTGTGAAATCATCTCACAGAGTTACAGCTTTCCCCTCAAGAAGCCTTTCGCTAAGACAGTGCTTGTGGAATTGGCAAAGTGATATTTGGAAGCCCATAGAGGGCTATGCTGAAAAAGGAAATATCCTCAGATGAAATCTGGAAAGAAGCTTTCTGAGAAACTGCTTAGTGTTCTGTGAATTCATCTCACAGAGTTACATCTGTATTTCGTGGATCTCTTTGCTAGCCTTATTTCTGTGGAATCTGAGAACAGATATTTCGGATCCCTTTGAAGACTATAGGGCCCAAGGAAATATCCACCGATAACAAAGAGAAAGAAGCGTTCTGAGAAACTTCTTAGTGTTTTTTGAAATCATCTCACAGAGTTACAGCTTTCCCCTCAAGAAGCCTTTCGCTAAGACAATTCTTGTGGAATTGGCAAAGTGATATTTGGAAGTCCATAGAGGGCTAGGGTGAAAAAGGAAATATCCTCAGATGAAATCTGGAAAGAAGCTTTCTGAGAAACTGCTTAGTGTTCTGTTAATTCATCTCACAGAGTTACATCTGTATTTCGTGGATCTCCTTGCTAGCCTTATTTCTGTGGAATCTGAGAACAGATATTTCGGATCCCTTTGAAGACTATAGGGCCAAAGTAAATATCCTGCGATAACAAAGAGAAAGAAGATTTCTGAGAAACTTCTTTGTGTTCTGTGAAATCATCTCACAGAGTTACAGCTTTCCCCTCAAGAAGCCTTTCGCTAAAACAGTTCTTGTGGAATTGGCAAAGTGATATTTGGAAGCCCATAGAGGGCTGTGGTGAAAAAGGAAATATCCTCAGATGAAATCTGGAAAGAAGCTTTCTGAGAAACTGCTCTGTGAATTGTGACTTCCACTCACAGAGTTACATCTGTATTTCGTGGATCTCTTTGCTAGCCTTATTTCTGTGGAATCTGAGAACAGATATTTCGGATACCTTTGAAGACTATAGGGCCAAAGGAAATATCCTCCGATAACTAAGAGAAAGAAGCTTTCTGAGAAACTTCTTTGTGTTCTGTGAAATCATCTCACAGAGTTACCGCTTTCCCCTCAAGAAGCCTTTCGCTAAGACAGTGCTTGTGGAATTGGCAAAGTGATATTTGGAAACCCATAGAGGCCTATGGTGAAAAAGGAAATATCCTCAGATGAAATCTGGAAAGAAGCTTTCTGAGAGACTGCTTAGTGTTCTCTTATTTCATCTCACAGAGTTACATCTGTAGTTCGTGGATCTCTTTGCTAGCCTTATTTCTGTGGAATCTGAGAACAGATATTTCGGATCCCTTTGAAGACTATAGGGCCAAAGGAAATATCCTCCGATAACAAAGAGAAAGATGCTTTCTGAGAAACTTCTTTGTGTTCGGTGAAATCATCTCAAAGAGTTACAGCTTTCCCCTCAAGAAGCCTTTCGCTAAGACAGTTCTTGTGGAATTGGCAAAGTGATATTTGGAAGCCCATAGAGGGCTATGGTGAAAAAGGAAATATCCTCAGATGAAATCTGGAAAGAAGCTTTCTGAGAAACTGCTTAGTGTTCTGTCAATTCATCTCACAGAGTTACATCTGTATTTCGTGGATCTCTTTGCTAGCCTTATTTCTGTGGAATCTGAGAACAGATATTTCGGATCCCTTTGAAGACTATAGGGCCAAAGGAAATATCCTAAGATAACAAAGAGAAAGAAGCTTTCTGAGAAACTTCTTTGTGTTCTGTGAAATCATCTCACAGAGTTACAGCTTTCCCCTCAAGAAGCCTTTCGCTAAGACAGTTCTTGTGGAATTGGCAAAGTGATATTTGGAAGCCCATAGAGGGCTATGGTGAAAAAGGAAATATCCTCAGATGAAATCTGGAAAGAAGCTTTCTGAGAAACTGCTTAGTGTTCTGTCAATTCATCTCACAGAGTTACATCTGTATTTCGTGTATCTCTTTGCTAGCCTTATTTCTGTGGAATCTGAGAACAGATATTTCGGATCCCTTTGAAGACTATAGGGCCAAAGGAAATATCCTCCGATAACAAAGAGAAAGAAGCTTTCTGAGAAACTTCTTTGTGTTCTGTGAAATCATCTCACAGAGTTACAGCTTTCCCCTCAAGAAGCCTTTCGCTACGACAGTTCTTGTGGAATTGGCAAAGTGATATTTGGAAGCCCATAGAGGGCTATGGTGAAAAAGGAAATATCCTCAGATGAAATCTGGAAAGAAGCTTTCTGAGAAACTGCTCTGTGATGTGTGACTACCACTCAGAGAGTTACATGTGTATTTCACGGATCTCTTTGCTAGCCTTATTTCTGTGGAATCTGAGAACAGATATTTCGGATTACTTTGAAGACTATAGGGCCAAAGGAAATATCCTCCGATAACAAAGAGAAAGAAGCTTTCTGAGAAACTTCTTTGTGTTCGGTGAAATCATCTCACAGAGTTACAGCTTTCCCCTCAAGAAGCCTTTCGCTAAGACAGTTCTTGTGGAATTGGCAAAGTGATATTTGGAAGCCCATAGAGGGCTATGGTGAAAAAGGAAATATCCTCTGATGAATTCTGGAAAGAAGCTTTCTGAGAAACTGCTTAGTGTTCTGTTAATTCATCTCACAGAGTTACATGTGTATTTCGTGTATCTCTTTGCTAGCCTTATTTCTGTGGAATCTGAGAACAGATATTTCGGATCCCTTGGAAGACTATAGGGCCAGGGGAAATATCCTCCAAGAACAAAGAGAAGGATGCTTTCTGAGAATGTTCTTTGGTTCTGTGAAATCATCTCACAGAGTTACAGCTTTCCCCTCAAGAAGCCTTTCGCTAAGACAGTTCTAGTGGAATTGGCAAAGTGATATTTGGAAGCCCTTAGAGGGCTATGGTGAAAAAGGAAATATCCTCTGATGAAATCTGGAAAGAAGCTTTCTGAGAAACTGCTTAGTGTTCTCTTAATTCATCTCACAGAGTTACATGTGTATTTCGTGGATTTCTTTGCTAGCCTTATTTCTGTGGAATCTGAGAACAGATATTTCGGATCCCTTTGAAGACTATAGGGCCAAAGGAAATATCCTCCGATAACAAAGAGAAAGAAGCTTTCTGAGAAACTTCTTTGTGTTCTGTGAAATCATCTCACAGAGTTACAGCTTTCCCCTCAAGAAGCCTTTCGCTAAGACAGTTCTTGTGGAATTGGCAAAGTGATATTTGGAAGCCCATAGAGGGCTATGGTGAAAAAGGAAATATCCTCAGATGAAATCTGGAAAGAAGTTTCTGAGAAACTGCTCTGTGATGTGTGACTTTCACTCACAGAGTTACATCTGTATTTCGTGGATCGCTTTGCTAGCCTTATTTCTGTGGAATCTTAGAACAGATATTTCGGATCCCTTTGAACACTATAGGGCCAAAGGAAATATCTTCCGATAACAAAGAGAAAGAAGCTTTCTGAGAAACTTCTTTGTGTTTTGTGAAATCATCTCACAGAGATACAGCTTTCCCCTCAAGAAGCCTTTCGCTAAGACAGTTCTTGTGGAATTGGCAAAGTGATATTTGGAAGCCCATAGAGGGCTACGGTGAAAAAGGAAATATCCTAAGATGAAATCTGGAAAGAAGCTTTCTGAGAGACTGCTTAGTGTTCTGTTAATTCATCTCACAGAGTTTCATGTGTATTTCGAGGATCTCTTTGCTAGCCTTATTTCTGTGGAATCTGAGAACAGATATTTCGGATCCCTTTGAAGACTATAGGGCCAAGGGAAATATCCTCCAAGAACAAAGAGAAGGAAGCTTTCTGAGAATGTTCTTTGGTTCTGTGAAATCATCTCACAGAGTTACAGCTTTCCCCTCAAGAAGCCTTTCACTAAGACAGTTCTTGTGGAATTGGCAAAGAGATATTTGGAAGCCCATAGAGGGCTATGGTGAAAAAGGAAATATCCTCAGATGAAATCTGGAAAGAAGCTTTCTGAGAAACTGCTTAGTGTTCTGTTAATTCATCTCACAGAGTTACATCTGTATTTCGTGGATCTCTTTGCTAGCCTTATTTCTGTGGAATCTGAGAACAGATATTTCGGATCCCTTTGAAGACTCTAGGGCCAAAGGAAATATCCTCCGATAACAAAGAGAAGGAAGCTTTCTGAGAAACTTCTTTGTGTTCTGTGAAATCATCTCACAGAGTTACAGCTTTCCCTCAAGAAGCCTTTCGCTAAGACAGTTCTTGTGGAATTGGCAAAGTGATATTTGGAAGCCCATAGAGGGCTATGGTGAAAAAGGAAATATCCTCAGATGAAACCTGGAAAGAAGCTTTCTGAGAAACTGCTCTGTGATGTGTGACATCCACTCACAGAGTTACATCTGTATTTCGTGGATCTCTTTGCTAGCCTTATTTCTGTGGAATATGAGAAGAGATATTTCGGATCCCTTTGAAGACTATAGGGCCAAAGGAAATATCCTCCGATAACAAAGAGAAAGAAGCTTTCTGAGAAACTTCTTTGTGTTCTGTGAAATCATCTCACAGAGTTACAGCTTTCCCCTCAAGAAGCCTTTCGCTAAGTCAGTTCTTGTGGAATTGGCAAAGTGATATTTTGAAGCCCTTAGAGGGCTATGGTGAAAAAGGAAATATCCTCTGATGAAATCTGGAAAGAAGCTTTCTGAGAAACTGCTTAGTGTTCTCTTAATTCATCTCACAGAGTTACATGTGTATTTCGTGGATTTCTTTGCTAGCCTTATTTCTGTGGAATCTGAGAACAGATATTTCGGATCCCTTTGAAGACTATAGGGCCAAAGGAAATATCCTCCGATAACAAAGAGAAAGAAGCTTTCTGAGAAACTTCTTTGTGTTCTGTGAAATCATCTCACAGAGTTATAGCTTTCCCCTCAAGAAGCCTTTCGCTAAGACAGTTCTTGTGGAATTGGCAAAGTGATATTTGGAAGCCCATAGAGGGCTATGGTGAAAAAGGAAATATCCTCAGATGAAATCTGGAAAGAAGCTTTCTGAGAAACTGCTCTGTGATGTGTGACTTCCACTCACAGAGTTACATCTGTATTTCGTGGATCTCTTTGCTAGCCTTATTTCTGTGGAATATGAGAACAGATATTTCGGATCCCTTTGAAGACTATAGGGCCAAAGGAAATATCCTAAGATAACAAAGAGAAAGAAGCTTTCTGAGAAACTTCTTTGTGTTCTGTGAAATCATCTCACAGAGTTACAGCTTTCCCCTCAAGAAGCCTTTCGCTAAGACAGTGCTTGTGGAATTGGCAAAGTGATATTTGGAAGCCCATAGAGGGCTATGCTGAAAAAGGAAATATCCTCAGATGAAATCTGGAAAGAAGCTTTCTGAGAAACTGCTTAGTGTTCTGTGAATTCATCTCAGAGAGTTACATCTGTATTTCGTTGATCTCTTTGCTAGCCTTATTTCTGTGGAATCTGAGAACAGATATTTCGGATCCCTTTGAAGAATATAGGGCCAAAGGAAATATCCTCCGATAACAAAGAGAAAGAAGCTTTCTGGAAAACTTCTTTGTGTTCTGTGAAATCATCTCACAGAGTTACAGCTTTCCCCTCAAGAAGCCTTTCGCTAAGACAGTTCTTGTGGAATTGGCAAAGTGATATTTGGAAGCCCATAGAGGGCTATGGTGAAAAAGGAAATATCCTCAGATGAAATCTGGAAAGAAGCTTTCTGAGAAACTGCTCTGTGATGTGTGACTACCACTCAGAGAGTTACATGTGTATTTCACGGATCTCTTTGCTAGCCTTATTTCTGTGGAATCTGAGAACAGATATTTCGGATCCCTTTGAAGACTATAGGGCCAAAGGAAATATCCTCCGATATCAAAGAGAAAGAAGCTTTCTGAGAAACTTCTTTGTGTTCTGTGAAATCATCTCACAGAGTTACAGCTTTCCCCTCAAGAAGCCTTTCGCTAAGACAGTTCTTGTGGAATTGGCAAAGTGATATTTGGAAGCCCATAGAGGGCTATGGTGAAAAAAAAATATCCTCAGATGAAATCTGGAAAGAAGCTTTCTGAGAAACGGCTTAGTGTTCTGTCAATTCATCTCACAGAGTTACATCTGTATTTCGTGGATCTCTTTGCTAGCCTTATTTCTGTGGAATCTGAGAACAGATATTTCGGATCCCTTTGAAGACTATAGGGCCAAAGGAAATATCCTCCGATAACAAAGAGAAAGAAGCTTTCTGAGAAAGTTCTTTGTGTTCTGTGAAATCATCTCACAGAGTTACAGCTTTCCCCTCAAGAAGCCTTTCGCTAAGACAGTTCTTGTGGAATTGGCAAAGTGATATTTGGAAGCCCATAGAGGGCTATGGTGAAAAAAAAAATATCCTCAGATGAAATCTGGAAAGAAGCTTTCTGAGAAACTGCACTGTGATGTGTGACTACCGCTCAGAGAGTTACATGTGTTTTTCACGGATCTCTTTGCAAGCCTTATTTCTGTGGAATCTGAGAACAGATATTTCGGATCCCTTTGAAGACTATAGGGCCAAAGGAAATATCCTCCGATAACAAAGAGAAAGAAGCTTTCTGAGAAACTTCTTTGTGTTCTGTGAAATCATCTCACAGAGTTACAGCTTTCCCCTCAAGAAGCCTTTCGCTAAGACAGTTCTGGTGGAATTGGCAAAGTGATATTTGGAAGCCCATAGAGGGCTATGGTGAAAAAGGAAATATCCTCAGATGAAATCTGGAAAGAAGCTTTCTGAGAAACTGCTAAGTGTTCTGTTAATTCATCTCACAGAGTTACATCTGTATTTCGTGGATCTCTTTGCTAGCCTTATTTCTGTGGAATCTGAGAACAGATATTTCGGATCCCTTTGAAGACTATAGGGCCAAAGGAAATATCCTGCGATTACAAAGAGAAAGAAGCTTTCTGAGAAACTTCTTTGTGTTCTGTGAAATCATCTCACAGAGTTACAGCTTTCCCCTCAAGAAGCCTTTCGCTAAGACAGTTCTTGTGGAATTGGCAAAGTGATATTTGGAAGCCCCTAGAGGGCTATGGTGAAAAAGGAAATATCCTCAGATGAAATCTGGAAAGAAGCTTTGTGAGAAACTGCTCTGTGATGTGTGACTTCTACTCAGAGAGTTACATCTGTATTTCACGGATCTCTGTGCTAGCCTTATTTCTGTGGAATCTGAGAACAGATATTTCCGATCCCTATGAAGACTATAGGGACAAAGGAAATATCCTCGGATAACTAAGAGAAAGAAGCTTTCTGAGAAACTTCTTTGTGTTCTGTGAAATCATCTCACAGAGTTACAGCTTTCCCCTCAAGAAGCCTTTCGCTAAGACAGTTCTTGTGGAATTGGCAAAGTGATATTTGGAAGCCCATAGAGGGCTATGGTGAAAAAGGAAATAACCTCAGAAGAAATCTGCAAAGAAGCTTTCTGAGAAACTGCTCTGTGATGTGTGACTTGCACTCACAGAGTTACATCTGTATTTCGTGGATCTCTTTGCTAGCCTTATTTCTGTGGAATCTGAGAACAGATATTTCGGATCCCTTTGAAGACTATAGGGCCAAATGAAATATCCTGCGATAACAGAGAGAAAGAAGCTTTCTGAGAAACTTCTTTGTGTTCTGTGAAATCATCTCACAGAGTTACAGCTTTCTCCTCAAGAAGCCTTTCGCTAAGACAGTTCTTGTGGAATTGGCAAAGTGATATTTGGAAGCCCATAGAGGGCTATGGTGAAAAAGGAAATATCCTCAGATGAAATCTGGAAAGAAGCTTTCTGAGAAACTGCTTAGTGTTCTGTGAATTCATCTCACAGAGTTACATCTGTATTTCGTGGATCTCTTTGCTAGCCTTATTTCTGTGGAATCTGAGAACAGATAATTCGGATCCCTTTGAAGACTATAGGGCCAAAGGAAATATCCTCCGATAACAAAGAGAAAGAAGCTTTCAGAGAAACTGCTTAGTGTTCTGTTAATTCATCTCACAGAGTTACATCTGTATTTCGTGGATCTCTTTGCTAGCCTTATTTCTGTGGAATCTGAGTACAGCTATTTCGGATACCTTTGAAGACTATAGGGCCAAAGGAAATATCCTCCGATAACTAAGAGAAAGAAGCTTTCTGAGAAACTTCTTTGTGTTCTGTGAAATCATCTCACAGAGTTACCGCTTTCCCCTCAAGAAGCCTTTCGCTAAGACAGTACTTGTGGAATTGGCAAAGTGATATTTGGAAACCCATAGAGGCCTATGGTGAAAAAGGAAATATCCTCAGATGAAATCTGGAAAGAAGCTTTCTGAGAGACTGCTTAGTGTTCTCTTATTTCATCTCACAGAGTTACATCTGTAGTTCGTGGATCTCTTTGCTAGCCTTATTTCTGTGGAATCTGAGAACAGATATTTCGGATCCCTTTGAAGACTATAGGGCCAAAGGAAATATCCTCCGATAACAAAGAGAAAGAAGCTTTCTGAGAAACTTCTTTGTGTTCGGTGAAATCATCTCAAAGAGTTACAGCTTTCCCCTCAAGAAGCCTTTCGCTAAGACAGTTCTGGTGGAATTGGCAAAGTGATATTTGGAAGCCCATAGAGGGCTATGGTGAAAAAGGAAATATCCTCAGATGAAATCTGGAAAGAAGCTTTCTGTGAAACTGCTTAGTGTTCTGTCAATTCATCTCACAGAGTTACATCTGTATTTCGTGGATCTCTTTGCTAGCCTTATTTCTGTGGAATCTGAGAACAGATATTTCGGATCCCTTTGAAGACTATAGGGCCAAAGGAAATATCCTCCGATAACAAAGAGAAAGAAGCTTTCTGAGAAACTTCTTTGTGTTCTGTGAAATCATCTCACAGAGTTACAGCTTTCCCCTCAAGAAGCCTTTCGCTAAGACAGTTCTTGTGGAATTGGCAAAGTGATATTTGGAAGCCCATAGAGGGCTATGGTGAAAAAGGAAATATCCTCAGATGAAATCTGGAAAGAAGCTTTCTGAGAAACTGCTTAGTGTTCTGCGAATTCATCTCACAGAGTTACATCTGTATTTCGTGGATCTCTTTGCTAGCCTTATTTCTGTGGAATCTGAGAACAGATATTTCGGATCCCTTTGAAGACTATAGGGCCAAAGGAAATATCCTCCGATAACAAAGAGAAAGAAGCTTTCTGAGAAACTTCTTTGTGTTCTGTGAAATCATCTCACAGAGTTACAGCTTTCCCCTCAAGAAGCCTTTCGCTAAGACAGTTCTTGTGGAATTGGCAAAGTGATATTTGGAAGCCCATAGAGGGCTATGGTGAAAAAGGAAATATCCTCAGATGAAATCTGGAAAGAAGCTTTCTGAGAAACTGCTCTGTGATGTGTGACTACCACTCAGAGAGTTACATGTGTATTTCACGGATCTCTTTGCTAGCCTTATTTCTGTGGAATCTGAAAACAGATATTTCGGATCCCTTTGAAGACTAGAGGGCCAAAGGAAATATCCTCCGATAACAAAGAGAAAGAAGCTTTCTGAGAATGTTCTTTGGTTCTGTGAAATCATCTCACAGAGTTACAGCTTTCCCCTCAAGAAGCCTTTCACTAAGACAGTTCTTGTGGAATTGGCAAAGAGACATTTGGAAGCCCATAGAGGGCTATGGTGAAAAAGGAAATATCCTCTGATGAAATCTGGAAAGAAGCTTTCTGTGAAACTGCTTAGTGTTATGTTAATTCATCTCGCAGAGTTACATGTGTATTTCGTGGATCTCTTTGCTCGCCTTATTTCTGTGGAATCTGAGAACAGATATTTCGGATCCCTTGGAAGACTATAGGGCCAGGGGAAATATCCTCCAAGAACAAAGAGAAGGATGCTTTCTGAGAATGTTCTTTGGTTCTGTGAAATCATCTCACAGAGTTACAGCTTTCCCCTCAAGAAGCCTTTCGCTAAGACAGTTCTAGTGGAATTGGCAAAGTGATATTTGGAAGCCCTTAGAGGGCTATGGTGAAAAAGGAAATATCCTCTGATGAAATCTGGAAAGAAGCTTTCTGAGAAACTGCTTAGTGTTCTCTTAATTCATCTCACAGAGTTACATGTGTATTTCGTGGATTTCTTTGCTAGCCTTATTTCTGTGGAATCTGAGAACAGATATTTCGGATCCCTTTGAAGACTATAGGGCCAAAGGAAATATCCTCCGATAACAAAGAGAAAGAAGCTTTCTGAGAAACTTCTTTGTGTTCTGTGAAATCATCTCACAGAGTTACAGCTTTCCCCTCAAGAAGCCTTTCGCTAAGACAGTTCTTGTGGAATTGGCAAAGTGATATTTGGAAGCCCATAGAGGGCTATGGTGAAAAAGGAAATATCCTCAGATGAAATCTGGAAAGAAGTTTCTGAGAAACTGCTCTGTGATGTGTCACTTTCACTCACAGAGTTACATCTGTATTTCGTGGATCGCTTTGCTAGCCTTATTTCTGTGGAATCTGAGAACAGATATTTCGGATCCCTTTGAACACTATAGGGCCAAAGGAAATATCTTCCGATAACAAAGAGAAAGAAGCTTTCTGAGAAACTTCTTTGTGTTTTGTGAAATCATCTCACAGAGTTACAGCTTTCCCCTCAAGAAGCCTTTCGCTAAGACAGTTCTTGTGGAATTGGCAAAGTGATATTTGGAAGCCCATAGAGGGCTATGGTGAAAAAGGAAATATCCTAAGATGAAATCTGGAAAGAAGCTTTCTGAGAGACTGCTTAGTGTTCTGTTAATTCATCTCACAGAGTTACATGTGTATTTCGTGGATCTCTTTGCTAGCCTTATTTCTGTGGAATCGGAGAACAGATATTTCGGATCCCTTTGAAGACTATAGGGCCAAGGGAAATATCCTCCAAGAACAAAGAGAAGGAAGCTTTCTGAGAAAGTTCTTTGGTTCTGTGAAATCATCTCACAGAGTTACAGCTTTCCCCTCAAGAAGCCTTTCACTAAGACAGTTCTTGTGGAATTGGCAAAGAGATATTTGGAAGCCCATAGAGGGCTATGGTGAAAAAGGAAATATCCTCAGATGAAATCTGGAAAGAAGCTTTCTGAGAAACTGCTTAGTGTTCTGTTAATTCATCTCACAGAGTTACATCTGTATTTCGTGGATCTCTTTGCTAGCCTTATTTCTGTGGAATCAGAGAACAGATATTTCGGATCCCTTTGAAGACTCTAGGGCCAAAGGAAATATCCTCCGATAAAAAAGAGAAGGAAGCTTTCTGAGAAACTTCTTTGTGTTCTGTGAAATCATCTCACAGAGTTACAGCTTTCCCCTCAAGAAGCCTTTCGCTAAGACAGTTCTTGAGGAATTGGCAAAGTGATATTTGGAAGCCCTTAGAGGGCTATGGTGAAAAAGGAAATATCCTCAGATGAAACCTGGAAAGAAGCTTTCTGAGAAACTGCTCTGTGATGTGTGACATCCACTCACAGAGTTACATCTGTATTTCGTGGATCTCTTTGCTAGCCTTATTTCTGTGGAATCTGAGAAGAGATATTTCGGATCCCTTTGAAGACTATAGGGCCAAAGGAAATATCCACCGATAACAAAGAGAAAGAAGCTTTCTGAGAAACTTCTCTGTGTTCTGTGAAATCATCTCACAGAGTTACAGCTTTCCCCTCAAGAAGCCTTTCGCTAAGTCAGTTCTTGTCGAATTGGCAAAGTGATATTTTGAAGCCCTTAGAGGGCTATGGTGAAAAAGGAAATATCCTGTGATGAAATCTGGAAAGAAGCTTTCTGAGAAACTGCTTAGTGTTCTCTTAATTCATCTCACAGAGTTACATGTGTATTTCGTGGATTTCTTTGCTAGCCTTATTTCTGTGGAATCTGAGAACAGATATTTCGGATCCCTTTGAAGACTATAGGGACAAAGGAAATATCCTCCGATAACAAAGAGAAAGAAGCTTTCTGAGAAACTTCTTTGTGTTCTGTGAAATCATCTCACAGAGTTATAGCTTTCCCCTCAAGAAGCCTTTCGCTAAGACAGTTCTTGTGGAATTGGCAAAGTGATATTTGGAAGCCCATAGAGGGCTATGGTGAAAAAGGAAATATCCTCAGATGAAATCTGGAAAGAAGCTTTCTGAGAAACTGCTCTGTGATGTGTGACTTCCACTCACAGAGTTACATCTGTATTTCGTGGATCTCTTTGCTAGCCTTATTTCTGTGGAATCTGAGAACAGATATTTCGGATCCCTTTGAAGACTATAGGGCCAAAGGAAATATCCTAAGATAACAAAGAGAAAGAAGCTTTCTGAGAAACTTCTTTGTGTTCTGTGAAATCATCTCACAGAGTTACAGCTTTCCCCTCAAGAAGCCTTTCGCTAAGACAGTTCTTGTGGAATTGGCAAAGTGATATTTGGAAGCCCATAGACGGCCATGCTGAAAAAGGAAATATCCTCAGATGAAATCTGGAAAGAAGCTTTCTGAGAAACTGCTTAGTGTTCTGTGAATTCATCTCACAGAGTTACATCTGTATTTCGTGGATCTCTTTGCTAGCCTTATTTCTGTGGAATCTGAGAACAGATATTTCGGATCCCTTTGAAGACTATAGGGCCAAAGGAAATATCCTCCGATAACAAAGAGAAAGAAGCTTTCTGAGAAACTTCTTTGTGTTCTGTGAAATCATCTCACAGAGTTACAGCTTTCCCCTCAAGAAGCCTTTCGCTAAGACAGATCTTGTGGAATTGGCAAGTGATATTTGGAAGCCCATAGAGGGCTAGGGTGAAAAAGGAAATATCCTCAGATGAAATCTGGAAAGAAGCTTTCTGAGAAACTGCTCTGTGATATGTGACTACCACTCAGAGAGTTACATGTGTATTTCACGGATCTCTTTGCTAGCCTTATTTCGGTGGAATCTGAGAACAGATATTTCGGATCCCTTTGAAGACTATAGGGCCAAAGGAAATATCCTCCGATAACAAAGAGAAAGAAGCTTTCTGAGAAACTTCTTTGTGTTCGGTGAAATCATCTCACAGAGTTACAGCTTTCCCCTCAAGAAGCCTTTCGCTAAGACAGTTCTTGTGGAATTGGCAAAGTGATATTTGGAAGCCCATAGAGGGCTATGGTGAAAAAGGAAATATCCTCAGATGAAATCTGGAAAGAAGCTTTCTGAGAAACTGCTTAGTGTTCTGTCAATTCATCTCACAGAGTTACATCTGTATTTCGTGGATCTCTTTCTAGCCTTATTTCTGTGGAATCTGAGAACAGATATTTCAGATCCCTTTGAAGACTATAGGGACAAAGGAAATATCCTCCGATAACAAAGAGAAAGAAGCTTTCTGAGAAACTTCTTTGTGTTCGGTGAAATCATCTCACAGAGTTACAGCTTTCCCCTCAAGAAGCCTTTCGCTAAGACAGTTCTTGTGGAATTGGCAAAGTGATATTTGGAAGCCCATAGAGGGCTATGGTGAAAAAGGAAATATCCTCAGATGAAATCTGGAAAGAAGCTTTCTGAGAAACTGCTTAGTGTTCTGTGAATTCATCTCACAGAGTTACATCTGTATTTCGTGGATCTCTTTGCTAGCCTTATTTCTGTGGAATCTGAGAACAGATATTTCGGATCCCTTTGAAGACTATAGGGCCAAAGGAAATATCCTCCGATAACAAAGAGAAAGAAGCTTTCTGAGAAACTTCTTTGTGTTCTGTGAAATCATCTCACAGAGTTAAAGCTTTCCCCTCAAGAAGCCTTTCGCTAAGACAGTTCTTGTGGAATTGGCAAAGTGATATTTGGAAGCCCATAGAGGCCTATGGTGATAAAGGAAATATCCTCAGATGAAATCTGGAAAGAAGCTTTCTGAGAAACTGCTCTGTGATGTGTGACTACCACTCAGAGAGTTACATGTGTATTTCACGGATCTCTTTGCTAGCCTTATTTCTGTGGAATCTGAGAACAGATATTTCGGATCCCTTTGAAGACTATAGGGCCAAAGGAAATATCCTCCGATAACAAAGAGAAAGAAGCTTTCTGAGAAACTTCTTTGTGTTCTGTGAAATCATCTCACAGAGTTACAGCTTTCCCCTCAAGAAGCCTTTCGCTAAGACAGTTCTTGTGGAATTGGCAAAGTGATATTTGGAAGCCCATAGAGGGCTATGGTGAAAAAAAAAATATCCTCAGATGAAATCTGGAAAGAAGCTTTCTGAGAAATTGCTTAGTGTTCTGTCAATTCATCTCACAGAGTTACATCTGTATTTCGTGGATCTCTTTGCTAGCCTTATTTCTGTGGAATCTGAGAACAGATATTTCGGATCCCTTTGAAGACTATAGGGCCAAAGGAAATATCCTCCGATAACAAAGAGAAAGAAGCTTTCTGAGAAAGTTCTTTGTGTTCTGTGAAATCATCTCACAGAGTTACAGCTTTCCCCTCAAGAAACCTTTCCCTAAGACAGTTCTTGTGGAATTGGCAAAGTGATATTTGGAAGCCCATAGAGGGCTATGGTGAAAAAAAAAATATCCTCAGATGAAATCTGGAAAGAAGCTTTCTGAGAAACTGCTCTGTGATGTGTGACTACCACTCAGAGAGTTACATGTGTATTTCACGGATCTCTCTGCAAGCCTTATTTCTGTGGAATCTGAGAACAGATATTTCGGATCCCTTTGAAGACTATAGGGCCAAAGGAAATATCCTCCGATAACAAAGAGAAAGAAGCTGTCTGAGAAAGTTCTTTGTGTTCGGTGAAATCATCTCACAGAGTTACAGCTTTCCCCTCAAGAAGCCTTTCGCTAAGACAGTTCTTGTGGAATTGGCAAAGTGATATTTGGAAGCCCATAGAGGGCTATGGTGAAAAAGGAAATATCCTCAGATGAAATCTGGAAAGAAGCTTTCTGAGAAACTGCTTAGTGTTCTGTGAATTCATCTCACAGAGTTACATCTGTATTTCGTGGATCTCTTTGCTAGCCTTATTTCTGTGGAATCTGAGAACAGATATTTCGGATCCCTTTGAAGACTATAGGGCCAAGGGAAATATCCTCCGATAACAAAGAGAAAGAAGCTTTCTGAGAAACTTCTTTGTGTTCTGTGAAATCATCTCACAGAGTTACAGCTTTCCCCTCAAGAAGCCTTTCGCTAAGACAGTTCTTGTGGAATTGGCAAAGTGATATTTGGAAGCCAATAGAGGCCTATGGAGAAAAAGGAAATATCCTCAGATGAAATCTGGAAAGAAGCTTTCTGAGAAACTGCTCTGTGATGTGTGACTTGCACTCACAGAGTTACATCTGTATTTCGTGGATCTCTTTGCTAGCCTTATTTCTGTGGAACCTGAGAACAGATATTTCGGATCCCTTTGAAGACTATAGGGACAAAGGAAATATCCTCCGATAACAAAGAGAAAGAAGCTTTCTGAGAAACTTCTTTGTGTTCTGTGAAATCATCTCACAGAGTTACAGCTTTCCCCTCAAGAAGACTTTCGCTAAGACAGATCTTGTGGAATTGGCAAAGTGATATTTGGAAGCCCATAGAGGGCTATGTTGAAAAAGGAAATATCCTCAGATGAAATCTGGAAAGAAGCTTTCTGAGAAACTGCTCTGTGAATTGTGACTTCCACTCACAGAGTTACTTCTGTATTTCATGGATCTCTTTGCTAGCCTTATTTCTGTGGAATCTGAGTACAGATATTTCGGATCCCTTTGAAGACTATAGGGCCAAAGGAAATATCCTCCGATAACAAAGAGAAAGAAGCTTTCTGAGAAATTTCTTTGTGTTCTGTGAAATCATCTCACAGAGTTACCGCTTTCCCCTCAAGAAGCCTTTCGCTAAGACAGTACTTATGGAATTGGCAAAGTGATATTTGGAAGCCCATAGAGGCCTATGGTGAAAAAGACAATATGCTCAGATGAAAACTGGAAAGAAGCTTTCTGAGAAACTGCTTAGTGTTCTGTGAATTCATCTCACAGAGTTACATCTGTATTTCGTGGATCTCTTTGCTAGCCTTATTTCTTTGGAATCTGAGAACATATATTTCGGATCCCTTTGAAGACTATAGGGACAAAGGAAATATCCTCCGATAACAAAGAGAAAGAAGCTTTCTGAGAAAGTTCTTTGTGTTCTGTGAAATCATCTCACAGAGTTACAGCTTTCCCCTCAAGAAGCCTTTCGCTAAGACAGTTCTTGTGGAATTGGCAAAGTGATATTTGGAAGCCCATAGAGGGCTATGGTGAAAAAGGAAATATCCTCAGAAGAAATCTGGAAAGAAGCTTTCTGAGAAACTGCTCTGTGATGTGTGACTACCACTCAGAGAGTTACATGTGTATTTCACGGATCTCTTTGATAGCCTTATTTCTGTGGAATCTGAGAACAGATATTTCGGATCCCTTTGAAGACTATAGGGCCAAAGGAAATATCCTCCGATAACAAAGAGAAAGAAGCTTTCTGAGAAACTTCTTTGTGTTCTGTGAAATCATCTCACAGAGTTACAGCTTTCCCCTCAAGAAGCCTTTCGCTAAGACAGTTCTTGTGGAATTGGCAAAGTGATATTTGGAAGCCCATAGAGGCCTATGGTGAAAAAGGAAATATCCTAGATGAAATCTGGAAAGAAGCTTTCTGAGAAACTGCTTAGTGTTCTGTGAATTCATCTCACAGAGTTACATCTGTATTTCGTGGATCTCTTTGCTAGCCTTATTTCTGTGGAATCTGAGAACAGATATTTCGGATCCCTTTGAAGACTATGGGGCCAAAGGAAATATCCTCCGATAACAAAGAGAAAGAAGCTTTCTGAGAAACTTCTTTGTGTTCTGTGAAATCATCTCACAGAGTTACAGCTTTCCCCTCAAGAAGGCTTTCGCTAAGACAGTTCTTGTGGAATTGGCAAAGTGATATTTGGAAGCCCATAGAGGGCTATGGTGAAAAAGGAAATATCCTCAGATGAAATCTGGAAAGAAGCTTTCTGAGAAACTGCTCTGTGATGTGTGACTACCACTCAGAGAGTTACATCTGTATTTCACGGATCTCTGTGCTAGCCTTATTTCTGTGGAATCTGAGAACAGATATTTCGGATCCCTTTGAAGACTATAGGGCCAAAGGAAATATCCTCCGATAACAAACAGAAAGAAGCTTTCTGAGAAACTTCTTTGTGTTCTGTGAAATCATCTCACAGAGTTACAGCTTTCCCCTCAAGAAGCCTTTCGCTAAGACAGTTCTTGTGGAATTGGCAAAGTGATATTTGGAAGCCCATAGAGGCCTATGGTGAAAAAGGAAATATCCTCAGATGAAATCTGGAAAGAAGCTTTCTGAGAAACTGCTCAGTGTTCTGTCAATTCATCACACCGAGTTTCATCTGTATTTCGTGGATCTCTTTGCTAGCCTTATTTCTGTGGAATCTGAGAACAGATATTTCGGATCCCTTTGAAGACTATAGGGCCAAAGGAAATATCCTCCGATAACAAAGAGAAAGAAGCTTTCTGAGAAAGTTCTTTGTGTTCTGTGAAATCATCTCACAGAGTTACAGCTTTCCCCTCAAGAAGCCTTTCGCTAAGACAGTTCTTGTGGAATTGGCAAAGTGATATTTGGAAGCCCATAGAGGGCTATGGTGAAAAAAAAAATATCCTCAGATGAAATCTGGAAAGAAGCTTTCTGAGAAACTGCTCTGTGATGTGTGACTACCACTCAGAGAGTTACATGTGTATTTCACGGATCTCTTTGCAAGCCTTATTTCTGTGGAATCTGAGAACAGATATTTCGGATCCCTTTGAAGACTATAGGGCCAAAGGAAATATCCTCGGATAACAAAGAGAAAGAAGCTTTCTGAGAAACTTCTTTGTGTTCTGTGAAATCATCTCACAGAGTTACAGCTTTCCCCTCAAGAAGCCTTTCGCTAAGACAGTTCTTGTGGAATTGGCAAAGTGATATTTGGAAGCCCATAGAGGGCTATGGTGAAAAAGGAAATATCCTCAGATGAAATCTGGAAAGAAGCTTTCTGAGAAACTGCTAAGTGTTCTATTAATTCATCTAACAGAGTTACATCTGTATTTCGTGTATCTCTTTGCTAGCCTTATTTCTGTGGAATCTGAGAACAGATATTTCGGATCCCTTTGAAGACTATAGGGCCAAAGGAAATTTCCTGCGATAACAAAGAGAAAGAAGCTTTCTGAGAAACTTCTTTGTGTTCTGTGAAATCATCTCACAGAGTTACAGCTTTCCCCTCAAGAAGCCTTTCGCTAAGACAGTTCTTGTGGAATTGGCAAAGTGATATTTGGAAGCCCATAGAGGGCTATGGTGAAAAAGGAAATATCCTCAGATGAAATCTGGAAAGAAGCTTTGTGAGAAACTGCTCTGTGATGTGTGACTTCCACTCAGAGAGTTACATCTGTATTTCACGGATCTCTGTGCTACCCTTATTTCTGTGGAATCTGAGAACAGATATTTCGGATCCCTATGAAGACTATAGGGCCAAAGGAAATATCCTCGGATAACTAAGAGAAAGAAGCTTTCTGAGAAACTTCTTTGTGTACTGTGAAATCATCTCACAGAGTTACAGCTTTCCCCTCAAGAAGTCTTTCGCTAAGACAGTTCTTGTGGAATTGGCAAAGTGATATTTGGAAGCCCATAGAGGGCTATGGTGAAAAAGGAAATATCCTCAGAAGAAATCTGCAAAGAAGCTTTCTGAGAAACTGCTCTGTGATGTGTGACTTGCACTCACAGAGTTACATCTGTATTTCGTGGATCTCTTTGCTAGCCTTATTTCTGTGGAATCTGAGAACAGATATTTCGGATCCCTTTGAAGATTATAGGGACAAAGGAAATATCCTAAGATAACAAAGAGAAAGAAGCTTTCTGAGAAACTTCTTTGTGTTCGGTGAAATCATCTCACAGAGTTACAGCTTTCCCCTCAAGAAGACTTTCGCTAAGACAGATCTTGTGGAATTGGCAAAGTGATATTTGGAAGCCCATAGAGGGCTACGGTGAAAAAGGAAATATCCTCAGATGAAATCTGGAAAGAAGCTTTCTGAGAAACTGCTCTGTGAATTGTGACTTCCACTCACAGAGTTACTTCTGTATTTCATGGATCTCTTTGCTAGCCTTATTTCTGTGGAATCTGAGAACAGATATTTCGGATCCCTTTGAAGACTATAGGGCCAAAGGAAATATCCTCCGATATCAAAGAGAAAGAAGCTTTCTGAGAAAGTTCTTTGTGTTCTGTGAAATCATCTCACAGAGTTACAGCTTTCCCCTCAAGAAACCTTTCGCTAAGACAGTTCTTGTGGAATTGGCAAAGTGATATTTGGAAGCCCATAGAGGGCTATGGTGAAAAAAAAAATATCCTCAGATGAAATCTGGAAAGAAGCTTTCTGAGAAACTGCTCTGTGATGTGTGACTACCACTCAGAGAGTTACATGTGTATTTCACGGATCTCTTTGCAAGCCTTATTTCTGTGGAATCTGAGAACAGATATTTCGGATCCCTTTGAAGACTATAGGGCCAAAGGAAATATCCTCCGATAACAAAGAGAAAGAAGCTGTCTGAGAAAGTTCTTTGTGTTCGGTGAAATCATCTCACAGAGTTACAGCTTTCCCCTCAAGAAGCCTTTCGCTAAGACAGTTCTTGTGGAATTGGCAAAGTGATATTTGGAAGCCCATAGAGGGCTATGGTGAAAAAGGAAATATCCTCAGATGAAATCTGGAAAGAAGCTTTCTGAGAAACTGCTTAGTGTTCTGTGAATTCATCTCACAGAGTTACATCTGTATTTCGTGGATCTCTTTGCTAGCCTTATTTCTGTGGAATCTGAGAACAGATATTTCGGATCCCTTTGAAGACTATAGGGCCAAAGGAAATATCCTCCGATAACAAAGAGAAAGAAGCTTTCTGAGAAACTTCTTTGTGTTCTGTGAAATCATCTCACAAAGTTACAGCTTTCCCCTCAAGAAGCCTTTCGCTAAGACAGTTCTTGTGGAATTGGCAAAGTGATATTTGGAAGCCCATAGAGGCCTATGGTGAAAAAGGAAATATCCTCAGATGAAATCTGGAAAGAAGCTTTCTGAGAAACTGCTCTGTGATGTGTGACTTGCACTCACAGAGTTACATCTGTATTTCGTGGATCTCTTTGCTAGCCTTATTTCTGTGGAATCTGAGAACAGATATTTCGGATCCCTTTGAAGACTATAGGGACAAAGGAAATATCCTCCGATAACAAAGAGAAAGAAGCTTTCTGAGAAACTTCTTTGTGTTCTGTGAAATCATCTCACAGAGTTACAGCTTTCCCCTCAAGAAGACTTTCGCTAAGACAGATCTTGTGGAATTGGCAAAGTGATATTTGGAAGCCCATAGAGGGCTATGTTGAAAAAGGAAATATCCTCAGATGAAATCTGGAAAGAAGCTTTCTGAGAAACTGCTCTGTGAATTGTGACTTCCACTCACAGAGTTACTTCTGTATTTCATGGATCTCTTTGCTAGCCTTATTTCTGTGGAATCTGAGTACAGATATTTCGGATCCCTTTGAAGACTATAGGGCCAAAGGAAATATCCTCCGATAACAAAGAGAAAGAAGCTTTCTGAGAAATTTCTTTGTGTTCTGTGAAATCATCTCACAGAGTTACCGCTTTCCCCTCAAGAAGCCTTTCGCTAAGACAGTACTTATGGAATTGGCAAAGTGATATTTGGAAGCCCATAGAGGCCTATGGTGAAAAAGACAATATGCTCAGATGAAAACTGGAAAGAAGCTTTCTGAGAAACTGCTTAGTGTTCTGTGAATTCATCTCACAGAGTTACATCTGTATTTCGTGGATCTCTTTGCTAGCCTTATTTCTTTGGAATCTGAGAACATATATTTCGGATCCCTTTGAAGACTATAGGGACAAAGGAAATATCCTCCGATAACAAAGAGAAAGAAGCTTTCTGAGAAAGTTCTTTGTGTTCTGTGAAATCATCTCACAGAGTTACAGCTTTCCCCTCAAGAAGCCTTTCGCTAAGACAGTTCTTGTGGAATTGGCAAAGTGATATTTGGAAGCCCATAGAGGGCTATGGTGAAAAAGGAAATATCCTCAGATGAAATCTGGAAAGAAGCTTTCTGAGAAACTGCTCTGTGATGTGTGACTACCACTCAGAGAGTTACATGTGTATTTCACGGATCTCTTTGATAGCCTTATTTCTGTGGAATCTGAGAACAGATATTTCGGATCCCTTTGAAGACTATAGGGCCAAAGGAAATATCCTCCGATAACAAAGAGAAAGAAGCTTTCTGAGAAACTTCTTTTGGTTCTGTGAAATCATCTCACAGAGTTACAGCTTTCCCCTCAAGAAGCCTTTCGCTAAGACAGTTCTTGTGGAATTGGCAAAGTGATATTTGGAAGCCCATAGAGGCCTATGGTGAAAAAGGAAATATCCTAGATGAAATCTGGAAAGAAGCTTTCTGAGAAACTGCTTAGTGTTCTGTGAATTCATCTCACAGAGTTACATCTGTATTTCGTGGATCTCTTTGCTAGCCTTATTTCTGTGGAATCTGAGAACAGATATTTCGGATCCCTTTGAAGACTATGGGGCCAAAGGAAATATCCTCCGCTAACAAAGAGAAAGAAGCTTTCTGAGAAACTTCTTTGTGTTCTGTGAAATCATCTCACAGAGTTACAGCTTTCCCCTCAAGAAGCCTTTCGCTAAGACAGTTCTTGTGGAATTGGCAAAGTGATATTTGGAAGCCCATAGAGGGCTATGGTGAAAAAGGAAATATCCTCAGATGAAATCTGGAAAGAAGCTTTCTGAGAAACTGCTCTGTGATGTGTGACTACCACTCAGAGAGTTACATCTGTATTTCACGGATCTCTGTGCTAGCCTTATTTCTGTGGAATCTGAGAACAGATATTTCGGATCCCTTTGAAGACTATAGGGCCAAAGGAAATATCCTCCGATAACAAAGAGAAAGAAGCTTTCTGAGAAACTTCTTTGTGTTCGGTGAAATCATCTCACAGAGTTACAGCTTTCCCCTCAAGAAGCCTTTCGCTAAGACAGTTCTTGTGGAATTGGCAAAGTCATATTTGGAAGCCCATAGAGGGCTATGGTGAAAAAGGAAATATCCTCAGATGAAATCTGGAAAGAAGCTTTCTGAGAAACTGCTTAGTGTTCTGTCAATTCATCTCACAGAGTTACATCTGTATTTCGTGGATCTCTTTGCTAGCCTTATTTCTGTGGAATCTGAGAACAGATATTTCGGATCCCTTTGAAGACTATAGGGCCAAAGGAAATATCCTCCGATAACAAAGAGAAAGAAGCTTTCTGAGAAACTTCTTTGTGTTCCGTGAAATCATCTCACAGAGTTACAGCTTTCCCCTCAAGAAGCCTTTCGCTAAGACAGTTCTTGTGGAATTGGCAAAGTGATATTTGGAAGCCCATAGAGGCCTATGGTGAAAAAGGAAATATCCTCAGATGAAATCTGGAAAGAAGCTTTCTGAGAAACTGCTTAGTGTTCTGTGAATTCATCTCACAGAGTTACATCTGTATTTCGTGGATCTCTTTGCTAGCCTTATTTCTGTGGAATCTGAGAACAGATATTTCGGATCCCTTTGAAGACTATAGGGCCAAAGGAAATATCCTCCGATAACAAAGAGAAAGAAGCTTTCTGAGAAAGTTCTTTGTGTTCTGTGAAATCATCTCACAGAGTTACAGCTTTCCCCTCAAGAAGCCTTTCGCTAAGACAGTTCTTGTGGAATTGGCAAAGTGATATTTGGAAGCCCATAGAGGGCTATGGTGAAAAAAAAAATATCCTCAGATGAAATCTGGAAAGAAGCTTTCTGAGAAACTGCTCTGTGATGTGTGACTACCACTCAGAGAGTTACATGTGTTTTCACGGATCTCTTTGCAAGCCTTATTTCTGTGGAATCTGAGAACAGATATTTCGGATCCCTTTGAAGACTATAGGGCCAAAGGAAATATCCTCCGATAACAAAGAGAAAGAAGCTTTCTGAGAAACTTCTTTGTGTTCTGTGAAATCATCTCACAGAGTTACAGCTTTCCCCTCAAGAAGCCTTTCGCTAAGACAGTTCTTGTGGAATTGGCAAAGTGATATTTGGAAGCCCATAGAGGGCTATGGTGAAAAAGGAAATATCCTCAGATGAAATCTGGAAAGAAGCTTTCTGAGAAACTGCTAAGTGTTCTATTAATTCATCTCACAGAGTTACATCTGTATTTCGTGGATCTCTTTGCTAGCCTTATTTCTGTGGAATCTGAGAACAGATATTTCGGATCCCTTTGAAGACTATAGGGCCAAAGGAAATATCCTGCGATAACAAAGAGAAAGAAGCTTTCTGAGAAACTTCTTTGTGTTCTGTGAAATCATCTCACAGAGTTACAGCTTTCCCCTCAAGAAGCCTTTCGCTAAGACAGTTCTTGTGGAATTGGCAAAGTGATATTTGGAAGCCCATAGAGGGCTATGGTGAAAAAGGAAATATACTCAGATGAAATCTGGAAAGAAGCTTTGTGAGAAACTGCTCTGTGATGTGTGACTTCCACTCAGAGAGTTACATCTGTATTTCACGGATCTCTGTGCTACCCTTATTTCTGTGGAATCTGAGAACAGATATTTCGGATCCCTATGAAGACTATAGGGCCAAAGGAAATATCCTCGGATAACTAAGAGAAAGAAGCTTTCTGAGAAACTTCTTTGTGTACTGTGAAATCATCTCACAGAGTTACAGCTTTCCCCTCAAGAAGTCTTTCGCTAAGACAGTTCTTGTGGAATTGGCAAAGTGATATTTGGAAGCCCATAGAGGGCTATGGTGAAAAAGGAAATATCCTCAGAAGAAATCTGCAAAGAAGCTTTCTGAGAAACTGCTCTGTGATGTGTGACTTGCACTCACAGAGTTACATCTGTATTTCGTGGATCTCTTTGCTAGCCTTATTTCTGTGGAATCTGAGAACAGATATTTCGGATCCCTTTGAAGACTATAGGGACAAAGGAAATACCCTAAGATAACAAAGAGAAAGAAGCTTTCTGAGAAACTTCTTTGTGTTCGGTGAAATCATCTCACAGAGTTACAGCTTTCCCCTCAAGAAGACTTTCGCTAAGACAGATCTTGTGGAATTGGCAAAGTGATATTTGGAAGCCCATAGAGGGCTACGGTGAAAAAGGAAATATCCTCAGATGAAATCTGGAAAGAAGCTTTCTGAGAAACTGCTCTGTGAATTGTGACTTCCACTCACAGAGTTACTTCTGTATTTCATGGATCTCTTTGCTAGCCTTATTTCTGTGGAATCTGAGAACAGATATTTCGGATCCCTTTGAAGACTATAGGGCCAAAGGAAATATCCTCCGATAACAAAGAGAAAGAAGCTTTCTGAGAAACTTCTTTGTGTTCGGTGAAATCATCTCACAGAGTTACAGCTTTCCCCTCAAGAAGCCTTTCGCTAAGACAGTTCTTGTGGAATTGGCAAAGTGATATTTGGAAGCCCATAGAGGGCTATGGTGAAAAAGGAAATATCCTCAGATGAAATCTGGAAAGAAGCTTTCTGAGAAACTGCTAAGTGTTCTGTTAATTCATCTCACAGAGTTACATCTGTATTTCGTGGATCTCTTTGCTAGCCTTATTTCTGTGGAATCTGAGAACAGATATTTCGGATCCCTTTGAAGACTATAGGGCCAAAGGAAATATCCTGCGATAACAAAGAGAAAGAAGATTTCTGAGAAACTTCTTTGTGTTCTGTGAAATCATCTCACAGAGTTACAGCTTTCCCCTCAAGAAGCCTTTCGCTAAGACAGTTCTTGTGGAATTGGCAAAGTGATATTTGGAAGCCCATAGAGGGCTATGGTGAAAAAGGAAATATCCTCAGATGAAATCTGGAAAGAAGCTTTGTGAGAAACTGCTCTGTGATGTGTGACTTCCACTCAGAGAGTTACATCTGTATTTCACGGATCTCTGTGCTACCCTTATTTCTGTGGAATCTGAGAACAGATATTTCGGATCCCTATGAAGACTATAGGGCCAAAGGAAATATCCTCGGATAACTAAGAGAAAGAAGCTTTCTGAGAAACTTCTTTGTGTACTGTGAAATCATCTCACAGAGTTACAGCTTTCCCCTCAAGAAGTCTTTCGCTAAGACAGTTCTTGTGGAATTGGCAAAGTGATATTTGGAAGCCCATAGAGGGCTATGGTGAAAAAGGAAATATCCTCAGAAGAAATCTGCAAAGAAGCTTTCTGAGAAACTGCTCTGTGATGTGTGACTTGCACTCACAGAGTTACATCTGTATTTCGTGGATCTCTTTGCTAGCCTTATTTCTGTGGAATCTGAGAACAGATATTTCGGATCCCTTTGAAGACTATAGGGACAAAGGAAATATCCTAAGATAACAAAGAGAAAGAAGCTTTCTGAGAAACTTCTTTGTGTTCGGTGAAATCATCTCACAGAGTTACAGCTTTCCCCTCAAGAAGACTTTCGCTAAGACAGATCTTGTGGAATTGGCAAAGTGATATTTGGAAGCCCATAGAGGGCTACGGTGAAAAAGGAAATATCCTCAGATGAAATCTGGAAAGAAGCTTTCTGAGAAACTGCTCTGTGAATTGTGACTTCCACTCACAGAGTTACTTCTGTATTTCATGGATCTCTTTGCTAGCCTTATTTCTGTGGAATCTGAGAACAGATATTTCGGATCCCTTTGAAGACTATAGGGCCAAAGGAAATATCCTCCGATAACAAAGAGAAAGAAGCTTTCTGAGAAACTTCTTTTTGTTCGGTGAAATCATCTCACAGAGTTACAGCTTTCCCCTCAAGAAGCCTTTCGCTAAGACAGTTCTTGTGGAATTGGCAAAGTGATATTTGGAAGCCCTAGAGGGCTAAGGTGAAAAAGGAAATATCCTCAGATGAAATCTGGAAAGAAGTTTCTGAGAAACTGCTTAGTGTTCTGTGAATTCATCTCACAGAGTTACATCTGTATTTCGTGGATCTCTTTGCTAGCCTTATTTCTGTGGAATCTGAGAACAGATATTTCGGATCCCTTTGAGGACTATAGGGCCAAAGGAAATATCCTCCGATAACAAAGAGAAAGAAGCTTTCTGAGAAACTTCTTTGTGTTCTGTGAAATCATCTCACAGAGTTACAGCTTTCCCCTCAAGAAGCCTTTCGCTAAGACAGTTCTTGTGGAATTGGCAAAGTGATATTTGGAAGCCCATAGAGGCCTATGGTGAAAAAGGAAATATCCTCAGATGAAATCTGGAAAGAAGCTTTCTGAGAAACTGCTTAGTGTTCTGTGAATTCATCTCACAGAGTTACATCTGTATTTCGTGGATCTCTTTGCTAGCCTTATTTCTGTGGAATCTGAGAACAGATATTTCGGATCCCTTTGAAGACTATAGGGCCAAAGGAAATATCCTCCGATAACAAACAGAAAGAAGCTTTCTGAGAAACTTCTTTGTGTTCTGTGAAATCATCTCACAGAGTTACAGCTTTCCCCTCAAGAAGCCTTTCGCTAAGACAGTTCTTGTGGAATTGGCAAAGTGATATTTGGAAGCCCATAGAGGCCTATGGTGAAAAAGGAAATATCCTCAGATGAAATCTGGAAAGAAGCTTTCTGAGAAACTGCTCAGTGTTCTGTCAATTCATCACACCGAGTTTCATCTGTATTTCGTGGATCTCTTTGCTAGCCTTATTTCTGTGGAATCTGAGAACAGATATTTCGGATCCCTTTGAAGACTATAGGGCCAAAGGAAATATCCTCCGATAACAAAGAGAAAGAAGCTTTCTGAGAAAGTTCTTTGTGTTCTGTGAAATCATCTCACAGAGTTACAGCTTTCCCCTCAAGAAGCCTTTCGCTAAGACAGTTCTTGTGGAATTGGCAAAGTGATATTTGAAAGCCCATAGAGGGCTATGGTGAAAAAAAAAATATCCTCAGATGAAATCTGGAAAGAAGCTTTCTGAGAAACTGCTCTGTGATGTGTGACTACCACTCAGAGAGTTACATGTGTATTTCACGGATCTCTTTGCAAGCCTTATTTCTGTGGAATCTGAGAACAGATATTTCGGATCCCTTTGAAGACTATAGGGCCAAAGGAAATATCCTCGGATAACAAAGAGAAAGAAGCTTTCTGAGAAACTTCTTTGTGTTCTGTGAAATCATCTCACAGAGTTACAGCTTTCCCCTCAAGAAGCCTTTCGCTAAGACAGTTCTTGTGGAATTGGCAAAGTGATATTTGGAAGCCCATAGAGGGCTATGGTGAAAAAGGAAATATCCTCAGATGAAATCTGGAAAGAAGCTTTCTGAGAAACTGCTAAGTGTTCTATTAATTCATCTCACAGAGTTACATCTGTATTTCGTGGATCTCTTTGCTAGCCTTATTTCTGTGGAATCTGAGAACAGATATTTCGGATCCCTTTGAAGACTATAGGGCCAAAGGAAATATCCTGCGATAACAAAGAGAAAGAAGCTTTCTGAGAAACTTCTTTGTGTTCTGTGAAATCATCTCACAGAGTTACAGCTTTCCCCTCAAGAAGCCTTTCGCTAAGACAGTTCTTGTGGAATTGGCAAAGTGATATTTGGAAGCCCATAGAGGGCTATGGTGAAAAAGGAAATATCCTCAGATGAAATCTGGAAAGAAGCTTTGTGAGAAACTGCTCTGTGATGTGTGACTTCCACTCAGAGAGTTACATCTGTATTTCACGGATCTCTGTGCTACCCTTATTTCTGTGGAATCTGAGAACAGATATTTCGGATCCCTATGAAGACTATAGGGCCAAAGGAAATATCCTCGGATAACTAAGAGAAAGAAGCTTTCTGAGAAACTTCTTTGTGTACTGTGAAATCATCTCACAGAGTTACAGCTTTCCCCTCAAGAAGTCTTTCGCTAAGACATTTCTTGTGGAATTGGCAAAGTGATATTTGGAAGCCCATAGAGGGCTATGGTGAAAAAGGAAATATCCTCAGAAGAAATCTGCAAAGAAGCTTTCTGAGAAACTGCTCTGTGATGTGTGACTTGCACTCACAGAGTTACATCTGTATTTCGTGGATCTCTTTGCTAGCCTTATTTCTGTGGAATCTGAGAACAGATATTTCGGATCCCTTTGAAGACTATAGGGACAAAGGAAATATCCTAAGATAACAAAGAGAAAGAAGCTTTCTGAGAAACTTCTTTGTGTTCGGTGAAATCATCTCACAGAGTTACAGCTTTCCCCTCAAGAAGACTTTCGCTAAGACAGATCTTGTGGAATTGGCAAAGTGATATTTGGAAGCCCATAGAGGGCTACGGTGAAAAAGGAAATATCCTCAGATGAAATCTGGAAAGAAGCTTTCTGAGAAACTGCTCTGTGAATTGTGACTTCCACTCACAGAGTTACTTCTGTATTTCATGGATCTCTTTGCTAGCCTTATTTCTGTGGAATCTGAGAACAGATATTTCGGATCCCTTTGAAGACTATAGGGCCAAAGGAAATATCCTCCGATAACAAAGAGAAAGAAGCTTTCTGAGAAAGTTCTTTGTGTTCTGTGAAATCATCTCACAGAGTTACAGCTTTCCCCTCAAGAAACCTTTCGCTAAGACAGTTCTTGTGGAATTGGCAAAGTGATATTTGGAAGCCCATAGAGGGCTATGGTGAAAAAAAAAATATCCTCAGATGAAATCTGGAAAGAAGCTTTCTGAGAAACTGCTCTGTGATGTGTGACTTGCACTCACAGAGTTACATCTGTATTTCGTGGATCTCTTTGCTAGCCTTATTTCTGTGGAATCTGAGAACAGATATTTCGGATCCCTTTGAAGACTATAGGGACAAAGGAAATATCCTCCGATAACAAAGAGAAAGAAGCTTTCTGAGAAACTTCTTTGTGTTCTGTGAAATCATCTCACAGAGTTACAGCTTTCCCCTCAAGAAGACTTTCGCTAAGACAGATCTTGTGGAATTGGCAAAGTGATATTTGAAAGCCCATAGAGGGCTATGTTGAAAAAGGAAATATCCTCAGATTTAATCTGGAAAGAAGCTTTCTGAGAAACTGCTCTGTGAATTGTGACTTCCACTCACAGAGTTACTTCTGTATTTCATGGATCTCTTTGCTAGCCTTATTTCTGTGGAATCTGAGTACAGATATTTCGGATCCCTTTGAAGACTATAGGGCCAAAGGAAATATCCTCCGATAACAAAGAGAAAGAAGCTTTCTGATAAATTTCTTTGTGTTCTGTGAAATCATCTCACAGAGTTACCGCTTTCCCCTCAAGAAGCCTTTCGCTAAGACAGTACTTATGGAATTGGCAAAGTGATATTTGGAAGCCCATAGAGGCCTATGGTGAAAAAGACAATATGCTCAGATGAAAACTGGAAAGAAGCTTTCTGAGAAACTGCTTAGTGTTCTGTGAATTCATCTCACAGAGTTACATCTGTATTTCGTGGATCTCTTTGCTAGCCTTATTTCTTTGGAATCTGAGAACATATATTTCGGATCCCTTTGAAGACTATAGGGACAAAGGAAATATCCTCCGATAACAAAGAGAAAGAAGCTTTCTGAGAAAGTTCTTTGTGTTCTGTGAAATCATCTCACAGAGTTACAGCTTTCCCCTCAAGAAGCCTTTCGCTAAGACAGTTCTTGTGGAATTGGCAAAGTGATATTTGGAAGCCCATAGAGGGCTATGGTGAAAAAGGAAATATCCTCAGATGAAATCTGGAAAGAAGCTTTCTGAGAAACTGCTCTGTGATGTGTGACTACCACTCAGAGAGTTACATGTGTATTTCACGGATCTCTTTGATAGCCTTATTTCTGTGGAATCTGAGAACAGATATTTCGGATCCCTTTGAAGACTATAGGGCCAAAGGAAATATCCTCCGATAACAAAGAGAAAGAAGCTTTCTGAGAAACTTCTTTGTGTTCTGTGAAATCATCTCACAGAGTTACAGCTTTCCCCTCAAGAAGCCTTTCGCTAAGACATTTCTTGTGGAATTGGCAAAGTGATATTTGGAAGCCCATAGAGGCCTATGGTGAAAAAGGAAATATCCTAGATGAAATCTGGAAAGAAGCTTTCTGAGAAACTGCTTAGTGTTCTGTGAATTCATCTCACAGAGTTACATCTGTATTTCGTGGATCTCTTTGCTAGCCTTATTTCTGTGGAATCTGAGAACAGATATTTCGGATCCCTTTGAAGACTATGGGGCCAAAGGAAATATCCTCCGCTAACAAAGAGAAAGAAGCTTTCTGAGAAACTTCTTTGTGTTCTGTGAAATCATCTCACAGAGTTACAGCTTTCCCCTCAAGAAGCCTTTCGCTAAGACAGTTCTTGTGGAATTGGCAAAGTGATATTTGGAAGCCCATAGAGGGCTATGGTGAAAAAGGAAATATCCTCAGATGAAATCTGGAAAGAAGCTTTCTGAGAAACTGCTCTGTGATGTGTGACTACCACTCAGAGAGTTACATCTGTATTTCACGGATCTCTGTGCTAGCCTTATTTCTGTGGAATCTGAGAACAGATATTTCGGATCCCTTTGAAGACTATAGGGCCAAAGGAAATATCCTCCGATAACAAAGAGAAAGAAGCTTTCTGAGAAACTTCTTTGTGTTCGGTGAAATCATCTCACAGAGTTACAGCTTTCCCCTCAAGAAGCCTTTCGCTAAGACAGTTCTTGTGGAATTGGCAAAGTGATATTTGGAAGCCCATAGAGGGCTATGGTGAAAAAGGAAATATCCTCAGATGAAATCTGGAAAGAAGCTTTCTGAGAAACTGCTTAGTGTTCTGTCAATTCATCTCACAGAGTTACATCTGTATTTCGTGGATCTCTTTGCTAGCCTTATTTCTGTGGAATCTGAGAACAGATATTTCGGATCCCTTTGAAGACTATAGGGCCAAAGGAAATATCCTCCGATAACAAAGAGAAAGAAGCATTCTGAGAAACTTCTTTGTGTTCCGTGAAATCATCTCACAGAGTTACAGCTTTCCCCTCAAGAAGCCTTTCGCTAAGACAGTTCTTGTGGAATTGGCAAAGTGATATTTGGAAGCCCATAGAGGCCTATGGTGAAAAAGGAAATATCCTCAGATGAAATCTGGAAAGAAGCTTTCTGAGAAACTGCTTAGTGTTCTGTGAATTCATCTCACAGAGTTACATCTGTATTTCGTGGATCTCTTTGCTAGCCTTATTTCTGTGGAATCTGAGAACAGATATTTCGGATCCCTTTGAAGACTATAGGGCCAAAGGAAATATCCTCCGATAACAAACAGAAAGAAGCTTTCTGAGAAACTTCTTTGTGTTCTGTGAAATCATCTCACAGATTTACAGCTTTCCCCTCAAGAAGCCTTTCGCTAAGACAGTTCTTGTGGAATTGGCAAAGTGATATTTGGAAGCCCATAGAGGCCTATGGTGAAAAAGGAAATATCCTCAGATGAAATCTGGAAAGAAGCTTTCTGAGAAACTGCTCAGTGTTCTGTCAATTCATCTCACCGAGTTACATCTGTATTTCGTGGATCTCTTTGCTAGCCTTATTTCTGTCTAATCTGAGAACAGATATTTCGGATCCCTTTGAAGACTATAGGGCCAAAGGAAATATCCTCCGATAACAAAGAGAAAGAAGCTTTCTGAGAAAGTTCTTTGTGTTCTGTGAAATCATCTCACAGAGTTACAGCTTTCCCCTCAAGAAGCCTTTCGCTAAGACAGTTCTTGTGGAATTGGCAAAGTGATATTTGGAAGCCCATAGAGGGCTATGGTGAAAAAAAAAATATCCTCAGATGAAATCTGGAAAGAAGCTTTCTGAGAAACTGCTCTGTGATGTGTGACTACCACTCAGAGAGTTACATGTGTTTTCACGGATCTCTTTGCAAGCCTTATTTCTGTGGAATCTGAGAACAGATATTTCGGATCCCTTTGAAGACTATAGGGCCAAAGGAAATATCCTCCGATAACAAAGAGAAAGAAGCTTTCTGAGAAACTTCTTTGTGTTCTGTGAAATCATCTCACAGAGTTACAGCTTTCCCCTCAAGAAGCCTTTCGCTAAGACAGTTCTTGTGGAATTGGCAAAGTGATATTTGGAAGCCCATAGAGGGCTATGGTGAAAAAGGAAATATCCTGAGATGAAATCTGGAAAGAAGCTTTCTGAGAAACTGCTAAGTGTTCTGTTAATTCATCTCACGGAGTTACATCTGTATTTCGTGGATCTCTTTGCTAGCCTTATTTCTGTTCAATCTGAGAACAGATATTTCGGATCCCTTTGAAGACTATAGGGCCAAAGGAAATATCCTGCGATAACAAAGAGAAAGAAGCTTTCTGAGAAACTTCTTTGGGTTCTGTGAAATCATCTCACAGAGTTACAGCTTTCCCCTCAAGAAGCCTTTCGCTAAGACAGTTCTTGTGGAATTGGCAAAGTGATATTTGGAAGCCCATAGAGGGCTATGGTGAAAAAGGAAATATCCTCAGATGAAATCTGGAAAGAAGCTTTGTGAGAAACTGCTCTGTGATGTGTGACTTCCACTCAGAGAGTTACATCTGTATTTCACGGATCTCTGTGCTAGCCTTATTTCTGTGGAATCTGAGAACAGATATTTCGGATCCCTATGAAGACTACAGGGCCAAAGGAAATATCCTCGGATAACTAAGAGAAAGAAGCTTTCTGAGAAACTTCTTTGTGTTCTGTGAAATCATCTCACAGAGTTACAGCTTTCCCCTCAAGAAGCCTTTCGCTAAGACAGTTCTTGTGGAATTGGCAAAGTGATATTTGGAAGCCCATAGAGGGCTATGGTGAAAAAGGAAATATCCTCAGATGAATTCTGGAAAGAAGCTTTCTGAGAAACTGCTTAGTGTTCTGTCAATTCATCTCACAGAGTTACATCTGTATTTCGTGGATCTCTTTGCTAGCCTTATTTCTGTGGAATCTGAGAACAGATATTTCGGATCACTTTGAAGACTATAGGGCCAAAGGAAATATCCTAAGATAACAAAGAGAAAGAAGCTTTCTGAGAAACTTCTTTGTGTTCTGTGAAATCATCTCACAGAGTTACAGCTTTCCCCTCAAGAAGCCTTTCGCTAAGACAGTTCTTGTGGAATTGGCAAAGTGATATTTGGAAACCCATAGAGGGCTATGGTGAAAAAGGAAATATCCTCAGATGAAATCTGGAAAGAAGCTTTCTGAGAAACTGCTTAGTGTTCTGTGAATTCATCTCACAGAGTTACATCTGTATTTCGTGGATCTCTTTGCTAGCCTTATTTCTGTGGAATCTGAGAACAGATATTTCGGATCCCTTTGAAGACTATAGGGCCAAAGGAAATATCCTCCGATAACAAATAGAAATAAGCTTTCTGAGAAAGTTCTTTGTGTTCGGTGAAATCATCTCACAGAGTTACAGCTTTCCCCTCAAGAAGCCTTTCGCTAAGACAGTTCTTGTGGAATTGGCAAAGTGATATTTGGAACCCCTAGAGGCCTATGGTGAAAAAGGAAATATCCTCAGATGAAATCTGGAAAGAAGCTTTCTGAGAAACTGCTTAGTGTTCTGTGAATTCATCTCACAGAGTTACATGTGTATTTCGTGGATCTCTTTGCTAGCCTTATTTCTGTGGAATCTGAGAACAGATATTTCGGATCCCTTTGAAGACTATAGGGACAAAGGAAATATCCTCCGATAACAAAGAGAAAGAAGCTTTCTGAGAAAGTTCTTTGTGTTCTGTGAAATCATCTCACAGAGTTACAGCTTTCCCCTCAAGAAGCCTTTCGCTAAGACAGTTCTTGTGGAATTGGCAAAGTGATATTTGGAAGCCCATAGAGGGCTATGGTGAAAAAGGAAATATCCTCAGATGAAATCTGGAAAGAAGCTTTCTGAGAAACTGCTCTGTGATGTGTGACTACCACTCAGAGAGTTACATGTGTATTTCACGGATCTCTTTGCTAGCCTTATTTCTGTGGAATCTGAGAACAGATATTTCGGATCCCTTTGAAGACTATAGGGCCAAAGGAAATATCCTCCGATAACAAAGAGAAAGAAGCTTTCTGAGAAACTTCTTTGTGTTCTGTGAAATCATCTCACAGAGTTACAGCTTTCCCCTCAAGAAGCCTTTCGCTAAGACAGTTCTTGTGGAATTGGCAAAGTGATATTTGGAAGCCCATAGAGGGCTATGGTGAAAAAGGAAATATCCTCAGATGAAATCTGGAAAGAAGCTTTCTGAGAAACTGCTAAGTGTTCTGTTAATTCATCTCACAGAGTTACATCTGTATTTCGTGGATCTCTTTGCTAGCCTTATTTCTGTGGAATCTGAGAACAGATATTTCGGATCCCTTTGAAGACTATAGGGCCAAAGGAAATATCCTGCGATAACAAAGAGAAAGAAGCTTTCTGAGAAACTTCTTTGTGTTCTGTGAAATCATCTCACAGAGTTACAGCTTTCCCCTCAAGAAGCCTTTCGCTAAGACAGTTCTTGTGGAATTGGCAAAGTGATATTTGGAAGCCCATAGAGGGCTATGGTGAAAAAGGAAATATCCTCAGATGAAATCTGGAAAGAAGCTTTGTGAGAAACTGCTCTGTGATGTGTGACTTCCACTCAGAGAGTTACATCTGTATTTCACGGATCTCTGTGCTAGCCTTATTTCTGTGGAATCTGAGAACAGATATTTCGGATCCCTTTGAAGACTATAGGGCCAAAGGAAATATCCTCTGATAACAAAGAGAAAGAAGCTTTCTGAGAAACTTCCTTGTGTTCGGTGAAATCATCTCACACAGTTACAGCTTTCCCCTCAAGAAGCCTTTCGCTAAGACAGTTCTTGTGGAATTGGCAAAGTGATATTTGGAAGCCCATAGAGGGCTATGGTGAAAAAGGAAATATCCTCAGATGAAATCTGGAAAGAAGCTTTCTGAGAAACTGCTTAGTGTTCTGTCAATTCATCTCACAGAGTTACATCTGTATTTCGTGGATCTCTTTGCTAGCCTTATTTCTGTGGAATCTGAGAACAGATATTTCGGATCCCTTTGAAGACTATAGGGCCAAAGGAAATATCCTCTGATAACAAAGAGAAAGAAGCTTTCTGAGAAACTTCTTTGTGTTCTGTGAAATCATCTCACAGAGTTACAGCTTTCCCCTCAAGAAGCCTTTCGCTAAGACAGTTCTTGTGGAATTGGCAATGTGATATTTGGAAGCCCATAGAGGCCTATGGTGAAAAAGGAAATATCCTCAGATGAAATCTGGAAAGAAGCTTTCTGAGAAACTGCTTAGTGTTCTGTGAATGCATCTCACAGAGTTACATCTGTATTTCGTGGATCTCTTTGCTAGCCTTATTTCTGTGGAATCTGAGAACAGATATTTCGGATCCCTTTGAAGACTATAGGGCCAAAGGAAATATCCTCCGACAACAAAGAGAAAGAAGCTTTCTGAGAAAGTTCTTTGTGTTCTGTGAAATCATCTCACAGAGTTACAGCTTTCCCCTCAAGAAGCCTTTCGCTAAGACAGTTCTTGTGGAATTGGCAAAGTCATATTTGGAAGCCCAAAGAGGGCTATGGTGAAAAAAAAAATATCCTCAGATGAAATCTGCAAAGAAGCTTTCTGAGAAACTGCTCTGTGATGTGTGACTACCACTCAGAGAGTTTCATGTGTATTTTACGGATCTCTTTGCTAGCCTTATTTCTGTGGAATCTGAGAACAGATATTTCGGATCCCTTTGAAGACTATAGGGACAAAGGAAATATCCTCCGATAACAAAGAGAAAGAAGCTTTCTGAGAAAGTTCTTTGTGTTCTGTGAAATCATCTCACAGAGTTACAGCTTTCCCCTCAAGAAGCCTTTCGCTAAGACAGTTCTTGTGGAATTGGCAAAGTGATATTTGGAAGCCCATAGAGGGCTATGGTGAAAGAGGAAATATCCTCAGATGAAATCTGGAAAGAAGCTTTCTGAGAAACTGCTCTGTGATGTGTGACTACCACTCAGAGAATTACATGTGTATTTCACGGATCTCTTTGATAGCCTTATTTCTGTGGAATCTGAGAACAGATATTTCGGATCCCTTTGAAGACTATAGGGCCAAAGGAAATATCCTCCGCTAACAAAGAGAAAGAAGCTTTCTGAGAAACTTCTTTGTGTTCGGTGAAATCATCTCACAGAGTTACAGCTTTCCCCTCAAGAAGCCTTTCGCTAAGACAGTTCTTGTGGAATTGGCAAAGTGATATTTGGAAGCCCATAGAGGGCTATGGTGAAAAAGGAAATATCCTCAGATGAAATCTGGAAAGAAGCTTTCTGAGAAACTGCTTAGTGTTCTGTGAATTCATCTCACAGAGTTACATCTGTATTTCGTGGATCTCTTGGCTAGCCTTATTTCTGTGGAATCTGAGAACAGATATTTCGGATCCCTTTGAAGACTATAGGGCCAAAGGAAATATCCTCTGATAACAAAGAGAAAGAAGCTTTCTGAGAAACTTCCTTGTGTTCGGTGAAATCATCTCACAGAGTTACAGCTTTCCCCTCAAGAAGCCTTTCGCTAAGACAGTTCTTGTGGAATTGGCAAAGTGATATTTGGAAGCCCATAGAGGGCTATGGTGAAAAAGGAAATATCCTCAGATGAAATCTGGAAAGAAGCTTTCTGAGAAACTGCTTAGTGTTCTGTCAATTCATCTCACAGAGTTACATCTGTATTTCGTGGATCTCTTTGCTAGCCTTATTTCTGTGGAATCTGAGAACAGATATTTCGGATCCCTTTGAAGACTATAGGGCCAAAGGAAATATCCTCTGATAACAAAGAGAAAGAAGCTTTCTGAGAAACTTCTTTGTGTTCTGTGAAATCATCTCACAGAGTTACAGCTTTCCCCTCAAGAAGCCTTTCGCTAAGACAGTTCTTGTGGAATTGGCAAAGTGATATTTGGAAGCCCATAGAGGCCTATGGTGAAAAAGGAAATATCCTCAGATGAAATCTGGAAAGAAGCTTTCTGAGAAACTGCTTAGTGTTCTGTGAATGCATCTCACAGAGTTACATCTGTATTTCGTGGATCTCTTTGCTAGCCTTATTTCTGTGGAATCTGAGAACAGATATTTCGGATCCCTTTGAAGACTATAGGGCCAAAGGAAATATCCTCCGACAACAAAGAGAAAGAAGCTTTCTGAGAAAGTTCTTTGTGTTCTGTGAAATCATCTCACAGAGTTACAGCTTTCCCCTCAAGAAGCCTTTCGCTAAGACAGTTCTTGTGGAATTGGCAAAGTGATATTTGGAAGCCCAAAGAGGGCTATGGTGAAAAAAAAAATATCCTCAGAAGAAATCTGCAAAGAAGCTTTCTGAGAAACTGCTCTGTGATGTGTGACTACCACTCAGAGAGTTTCATGTGTATTTTACGGATCTCTTTGCTAGCCTTATTTCTGTGGAATCTGAGAACAGATATTTCGGATCCCTTTGAAGACTATAGGGCCAAAGGAAATATCCTCCGATAACAAAGAGAAAGAAGCTTTCTGAGAAACTTCTTTGTGTTCTGTGAAATCATCTCACAGAGTTACAGATTTCCCCTCAAGAAGCCTTTCGCTAAGACAGTTCTTGTGGAATTGGCAAAGTGATATTTGGAAGCCCATAGAGGGCTATGGTGAAAAAGGAAATATCCTCAGATGAAATCTGGAAAGAAGCTTTCTGAGAAACTGCTCTGTGAATTGTGATTTCCACTCACAGAGTTACTTCTGTATTTCATGGATCTCTTTGCTAGCCTTATTTCTGTGGAATCTGAGTACAGATATTTCGGATCCCTTTGAAGACTATAGGGCCAAAGGAAATATCCTCCGATAACAAAGAGAAAGAAGCTTTCTGAGAAATTTCTTTGTGTTCTTTGAAATCATCTCACAGAGTTACCGCTTTCCCCTCAAGAAGCCTTTCGCTAAGACAGTACTTATGGAATTGGCAAAGTGATATTTGGAAGCCCATAGAGGCCTATGGTGAAAAAGGCAATATCCTCAGATGAAATCTGGAAAGAAGCTTTCTGAGAAACTGCTTAGTGTTCTGTGAATTCATCTCACAGAGTTACATCTGTATTTCGTGGATCTCTTTGCTAGCCTTATTTCTTTGGAATCTGAGAACATATATTTCGGATCCCTTTGAAGACTATAGGGACAAAGGAAATATCCTCCGATAACAAAGAGAAAGAAGCTTTCTGAGAAAGTTCTTTGTGTTCTGTGAAATCATCTCACAGAGTTACAGCTTTCCCCTCAAGAAGCCTTTCGCTAAGACAGTTCTTGTGGAATTGGCAAAGTGATATTTGGAAGCCCATAGAGGGCTATGGTGAAAAAGGAAATATCCTCAGATGAAATCTGGAAAGAAGCTTTCTGAGAAACTGCTTAGTGTTCTGTGAATTCATCTCACAGAGTTACATCTGTATTTCGTGGATCTCTTTGCTAGCCTTATTTCTGTGGAATCTGAGAACAGATATTTCGGATCCCTTTGAAGACTATAGGGACAAAGGAAATATCCTCCGATAACAAAGAGAAAGAAGCTTTCTGAGAAAGTTCTTTGTGTTCTGTGATATCATCTCACAGAGTTACAGCTTTCCCCTCAAGAAGCCTTTCGCTAAGCCAGTTCTTGTGGAATTGGCAAAGTGATATTTGGAAGCCCATAGAGGGCTATGGTGAAAAAGGAAATATCCTCAGATGAAATCTGGAAAGAAGCTTTCTGAGAAACTGCTCTGTGATGTGTGACTACCACTCAGAGAGTTACATGTGTATTTCACGGATCTCTTTGCTAGCCTTATTTCTGTGGAATCTGAGAACAGATATTTCGGATCCCTTTGAAGACTATAGGGCCAAAGGAAATATCCTCCGATAACAAAGAGAAAGAAGCTTTCTGAGAAACTTCTTTGTGTTCTGTGAAATCATCTCACAGAGTTACAGCTTTCCCCTCAAGAAGCCTTTCGCTAAGACAGTTCTTGTGGAATTGGCAAAGTGATATTTGGAAGCCCATAGAGGGCTATGGTGAAAAAGGAAATATCCTCAGATGAAATCTGGAAAGAAGCTTTCTGAGAAACTGCTAAGTGTTCTGTTAATTCATCTCACGGAGTTACATCTGTATTTCGTGGATCTCTTTGCTAGCCTTATTTCTGTTCAATCTGAGAACAGATATTTCGGATCCCTTTGAAGACTATAGGGCCAAAGGAAATATCCTGCGATAACAAAGAGAAAGAAGCTTTCTGAGAAACTTCTTTGTGTTCTGTGATATCATCTCACAGAGTTACAGCTTTCCCCTCAAGAAGCCTTTCGCTAAGACAGTTCTTGTGGAATTGGCAAAGTGATATTTGGAAGCCCATAGAGGGCTATGGTGAAAAAGGAAATATCCTCAGATGAAATCTGGAAAGAAGCTTTGTGAGAAACTGCTCTGTGATGTGTGACTTCCACTCAGAGAGTTACATCTGTATTTCACGGATCTCTGTGCTAGCCTTATTTCTGTGGAATCTGAGAACAGATATTTCGGATCCCTATGAAGACTACAGGGCCAAAGGAAATATCCTCGGATAACTAAGAGAAAGAAGCTTTCTGAGAAACTTCTTTGTGTTCTGTGAAATCATCTCACAGAGTTACAGCTTTCCCCTCAAGAAGCCTTTCGCTAAGACAGTTCTTGTGGAATTGGCAAAGTGATATTTGGAAGCCCATAGAGGGCTATGGTGAAAAAGGAAATATCCTCAGATGAATTCTGGAAAGAAGCTTTCTGAGAAACTGCTTAGTGTTCTGTCAATTCATCTCACAGAGTTACATCTGTATTTCGTGGATCTCTTTGCTAGCCTTATTTCTGTGGAATCTGAGAACAGATATTTCGGATCCCTTTGAAGACTATAGGGCCAAAGGAAATATCCTAAGATAACAAAGAGAAAGAAGCTTTCTGAGAAACTTCTTTGTGTTCTGTGAAATCATCTCACAGAGTTACAGCTTTCCCCTCAAGAAGCCTTTCGCTAAGACAGTTCTTGTGGAATTGGCAAAGTGATATTTGGAAACCCATAGAGGGCTATGGTGAAAAAGGAAATATCCTCAGATGAAATCTGGAAAGAAGCTTTCTGAGAAACTGCTTAGTGTTCTGTCAATTCATCTCACAGAGTTACATCTGTATTTCGTGGATCTCTTTGCTAGCCTTATTTCTGTGGAATCTGAGAACAGATATTTCGGATCCCTTTGAAGACTATAGGGCCAAAGGAAATATCCTCCGATAACAAAGAGAAAGAAGCTTTCTGAGAAACTTCTTTGTGTTCCGTGAAATCATCTCACAGAGTTACAGCTTTCCCCTCAAGAAGCCTTTCGCTAAGACAGTTCTTGTGGAATTGGCAAAGTGATATTTGGAACCCCTAGAGGCCTATGGTGAAAAAGGAAATATCCTCAGATGAAATCTGGAAAGAAGCTTTCTGAGAAACTGCTTAGTGTTCTGTGAATTCATCTCACAGAGTTACATGTGTATTTCGTGGATCTCTTTGCTAGCCTTATTTCTGTGGAATCTGAGAACAGATATTTCGGATCCCTTTGAAGACTATAGGGACAAAGGAAATATCCTCCGATAACAAAGAGAAAGAAGCTTTCTGAGACAGTTCTTTGTGTTCTGTGAAATCATCTCACAGAGTTACAGCTTTCCCCTCAAGAAGCCTTTCGCTAAGACAGTTCTTGTGGAATTGGCAAAGTGATATTTGGAAGTCCATAGAGGGCTATGGTGAAAAAGGAAATATCCTCAGATGAAATCTGGAAAGAAGCTTTCTGAGAAACTGCTCTGTGATGTGTGACTACCACTCAGAGAGTTACATGTGTATTTCACGGATCTCTTGGCTAGCCTTATTTCTGTGGAATCTGAGAACAGATATTTCGGATCCCTTTGAAGACTATAGGGCCAAAGGAAATATCCTCCGATAACAAAGAGAAAGAAGCTTTCTGAGAAACTTCTTTGTGTTCTGTGAAATCACCTCACAGAGTTACAGCTTTCCCCTCAAGAAGCCTTTCGCTAAGACAGTTCTTGTGGAATTGGCAAAGTGATATTTGGAAGCCCATAGAGGGCTATGGTGAAAAAGGAAATATCCTCAGATGAAATCTGGAAAGAAGCTTTGTGAGAATCTGCTCTGTGATGTGTGACTTCCACTCAGAGAGTTACATCTGTATTTCACGGATCTCTGTGCTAGCCTTATTTCTGTGGAATCTGAGAACAGATATTTCGGATCCCTATGAAGACTATAGGGCCAAAGGAAATATCCTCGGATAACTAAGAGAAAGAAGCTTTCTGAGAAACTTCTTTGTGTTCTGTGAAATCATCTCACAGAGTTACAGCTTTCCCCTCAAGAAGCCTTTCGCTAAGACAGTTTTTGTGGAATTGGCAAAGTGATATTTGGAAGCCCATAGAGGGCTATGGTGAAAAAGGAAATATCCTCAGAAGAAATCTGCAAAGAAGCTTTCTGAGAAACTGCTCTGTGATGTGTGACTTGCACTCACAGAGTTACATCTGTATTTCGTGGATCTCTTTGCTAGCCTTATTTCTGTGGAATCTGAAAACAGATATTTCGGATCCCTTTGAAGACTATAGGGACAAAGGAAATATCCTGCGATAAGAAAGAGAAAGAAGCTTTCTGAGAAAGTTCTTTGTGTTCTGTGAAATCATCTCACAGAGTTACAGCTTTCCCCTCAAGAAGCCTTTCGCTAAGACAGTTCTTGTGGAATTGGCAAAGTGATATTTGGAAGCCCATAGAGGGCTATGGTGAAAAAGGAAATATCCTCAGATGAAATCTGGAAAGAAGCTTTCTGAGAAACTGCTCTGTGATGTGTGACTACCACTCAGAGAGTTACATGTGTATTTCACGGATCTCTTTGATAGCCTTATTTCTGTGGAATCTGAGAACAGATATTTCGGATCCCTTTGAAGACTCTAGGGCCAAAGGAAATATCCTCCGCTAACAAAGAGAAAGAAGCTTTCTGAGAAACTTCTTTGTGTTCGGTGAAATCATCTCACAGAGTTACAGCTTTCCCCTCAAGAAGCCTTTCGCTAAGACAGTTCTTGTGGAATTGGCAAAGTGATATTTGGAAGCCCATAGAGGGCTATGGTGAAAAAGGAAATATCCTCAGATGAAATCTGGAAAGAAGCTTTCTGAGAAACTGCTTAGTGTTCTGTCAATTCATCTCACAGAGTTACATCTGTATTTCGTGGATCTCTTTGCTAGCCTTATTTCTGTGGAATCTGAGAACAGATATTTCGGATCCCTTTGAAGACTATAGGGCCAAAGGAAATATCCTCTGATAACAAAGAGAAAGAAGCTTTCTGAGAAACTTCCTTGTGTTCGGTGAAATCATCTCACAGAGTTACAGCTTTCCCCTCAAGAAGCCTTTCGCTAAGACAGTTCTTGTGGAATTGGCAAAGTGATATTTGGAAGCCCATAGAGGGCTATGGTGAAAAAGGAAATATCCTCAGATGAAATCTGGAAAGAAGCTTTCTGAGAAACTGCTTAGTGTTCTGTCAATTCATCTCACAGAGTTACATCTGTATTTCGTGGATCTCTTTGCTAGCCTTATTTCTGTGGAATCTGAGAACAGATATTTCGGATCCCTTTGAAGACTATAGGGCCAAAGGAAATATCCTCTGATAACAAAGAGAAAGAAGCTTTCTGAGAAACTTCTTTGTGTTCTGTGAAATCATCTCACAGAGTTACAGCTTTCCCCTCAAGAAGCCTTTCGCTAAGACAGTTCTTGTGGAATTGGCAATGTGATATTTGGAAGCCCATAGAGGCCTATGGTGAAAAAGGAAATATCCTCAGATGAAATCTGGAAAGAAGCTTTCTGAGAAACTGCTTAGTGTTCTGTGAATGCATCTCACAGAGTTACATCTGTATTTCGTGGATCTCTTTGCTAGCCTTATTTCTGTGGAATCTGAGAACAGATATTTCGGATCCCTTTGAAGACTATAGGGCCAAAGGAAATATCCTCCGACAACAAAGAGAAAGAAGCTTTCTGAGAAAGTTCTTTGTGTTCTGTGAAATCATCTCACAGAGTTACAGCTTTCCCCTTAAGAAGCCTTTCGCTAAGACAGTTCTTGTGGAATTGGCAAAGTCATATTTGGAAGCCCAAAGAGGGCTATGGTGAAAAAAAAAATATCCTCAGATGAAATCTGCAAAGAAGCTTTCTGAGAAACTGCTCTGTGATGTGTGACTACCACTCAGAGAGTTTCATGTGTATTTTACGGATCTCTTTGCTAGCCTTATTTCTGTGGAATCTGAGAACAGATATTTCGGATCCCTTTGAAGACTATAGGGACAAAGGAAATATCCTCCGATAACAAAGAGAAAGAAGCTTTCTGAGAAAGTTCTTTGTGTTCTGTGAAATCATCTCACAGAGTTACAGCTTTCCCCTCAAGAAGCCTTTCGCTAAGACAGTTCTTGTGGAATTGGCAAAGTGATATTTGGAAGCCCATAGAGGGCTATGGTGAAAGAGGAAATATCCTCAGATGAAATCTGGAAAGAAGCTTTCTGAGAAACTGCTCTGTGATGTGTGACTACCACTCAGAGAATTACATGTGGATTTCACGGATCTCTTTGATAGCCTTATTTCTGTGGAATCTGAGAACAGATATTTCGGATCCCTTTGAAGACTATAGGGCCAAAGGAAATATCCTCCGCTAACAAAGAGAAAGAAGCTTTCTGAGAAACTTCTTTGTGTTCGGTGAAATCATCTCACAGAGTTACAGCTTTCCCCTCAAGAAGCCTTTCGCTAAGACAGTTCTTGTGGAATTGGCAAAGTGATATTTGGAAGCCCATAGAGGGCTATGGTGAAAAAGGAAATATCCTCAGATGAAATCTGGAAAGAAGCTTTCTGAGAAACTGCTTAGTGTTCTGTCAATTCATCTCACAGAGTTACATCTGTATTTCGTGGATCTCTTTGCTAGCCTTATTTCTGTGGAATCTGAGAACAGATATTTCGGATCCCTTTGAAAACTATAGGGCCAAAGGAAATATCCTCTGATAACAAAGAGAAAGAAGCTTTCTGAGAAACTTCCTTGTGTTCGGTGAAATCATCTCACAGAGTTACAGCTTTCCCCTCAAGAAGCCTTTCGCTAAGACAGTTCTTGTGGAATTGGCAAAGTGATATTTGGAAGCCCATAGAGGGCTATGGTGAAAAAGGAAATATCCTCAGATGAAATCTGGAAAGAAGCTTTCTGAGAAACTGCTTAGTGTTCTGTCAATTCATCTCACAGAGTTACATCTGTATTTCGTGGATCTCTTTGCTAGCCTTATTTCTGTGGAATCTGAGAACAGATATTTCGGATCCCTTTGAAGACTATAGGGCCAAAGGAAATATCCTCTGATAACAAAGAGAAAGAAGCTTTCTGAGAAACTTCTTTGTGTTCTGTGAAATCATCTCACAGAGTTACAGCTTTCCCCTCAAGAAGCCTTTCGCTAAGACAGTTCTTGTGGAATTGGCAAAGTGATATTTGGAAGCCCATAGAGGCCTATGGTGAAAAAGGAAATATCCTCAGATGAAATCTGGAAAGAAGCTTTCTGAGAAACTGCTTAGTGTTCTGTGAATGCATCTCACAGAGTTACATCTGTATTTCGTGGATCTCTTTGCTAGCCTTATTTCTGTGGAATCTGAGAACAGATATTTCGGATCCCTTTGAAGACTATAGGGCCAAAGGAAATATCCTCCGACAACAAAGAGAAAGAAGCTTTCTGAGAAAGTTCTTTGTGTTCTGTGAAATCATCTCACAGAGTTACAGCTTTCCCCTCAAGAAGCCTTTCCCTAAGACAGTTCTTGTGGAATTGGCAAAGTGATATTTGGAAGCCCAAAGAGGGCTATGGTGAAAAAAAAAATATCCTCAGAAGAAATCTGCAAAGAAGCTTTCTGAGAAACTGCTCTGTGATGTGTGACTACCACTCAGAGAGTTTCATGTGTATTTTACGGATCTCTTTGCTAGCCTTATTTCTGTGGAATCTGAGAACAGATATTTCGGATCCCTTTGAAGACTATAGGGCCAAAGGAAATATCCTCCGATAACAAAGAGAAAGAAGCTTTCTGAGAAACTTCTTTGTGTTCTGTGAAATCATCTCACAGAGTTACAGCTTTCCCCTCAAGAAGCCTTTCGCTAAGACAGTTCTTGTGGAATTGGCAAAGTGATATTTGGAAGCCCATAGAGGGCTATGGTGAAAAAGGAAATATCCTCAGATGAAATCTGGAAAGAAGCTTTCTGAGAAACTGCTAAGTGTTTTGTTAATTCATCTCACAGAGTTACATCTGTATTTCGTGGATCTCTTTGCTAGCCTTATTTCTGTGGAATCTGAGAACAGATATTTCGGATACCTTTGAAGACTATAGGGCCAAAGGAAATATCCTGCGATAACAAAGAGAAAGAAGCTTTCTGAGAAACTTCTTTGTGTTCTGTGAAATCATCTCACAGAGTTACAGCTTTCCCCTCAAGAACCCTTTCGCTAAGACAGATCTTGTGGAATTGGCAAAGTGATATTTGGAAGCCTATAGAGGGCTATGGTGAAAAGGGAAATATCCTCAGATGAAATCTGGAAAGAAGCTTTCTGAGAAACTGCTCTGTGAATTGTGACTTCCACTCACAGAGTTACTTCTGTATTTCATGGATCTCTTTGCTAGCCTTATTTCTGTGGAATCTGAGTACAGATATTTCGGATCCCTTTGAAGACTATAGGGCCAAAGGAAATATCCTCCGATAACAAAGAGAAAGAAGCTTTCTGAGAAATTTCTTTGTGTTCTTTGAAATCATCTCACAGAGTTACCGCTTTCCCCTCAAGAAGCCTTTCGCTAAGACAGTACTTATGGAATTGGCAAAGTGATATTTGGAAGCCCATAGAGGCCTATGGTGAAAAAGGCAATATCCTCAGATGAAATCTGGAAAGAAGCTTTCTGAGAAACTGCTTAGTGTTCTGTGAATTCATCTCACAGAGTTACATCTGTATTTCGTGGATCTCTTTGCTAGCCTTATTTCTTTGGAATCTGAGAACATATATTTCGGATCCCTTTGAAGACTATAGGGACAAAGGAAATATCCTCCGATAACAAAGAGAAAGAAGTTTTCTGAGAAAGTTCTTTGTGTTCTGTGAAATCATCTCACAGAGTTACAGCTTTCCCCTCAAGAAGCCTTTCGCTAAGACAGTTCTTGTGGAATTGGCAAAGTGATATTTGGAAGCCCATAGAGGGCTATGGTGAAAAAGGAAATATCCTCAGATGAAATCTGGAAAGAAGCTTTCTGAGAAACTGCTCTGTGATGTTTGACTACCACTCAGAGAGTTACATGTGTATTTCACGGATCTCTTTGATAGCCTTATTTCTGTGGAATCTGAGAACAGATATTTCGGATCCCTTTGAAGACTATAGGGCCAAAGGAAATATCCTCCGATAACAAAGAGAAAGAAGCTTTCTGAGAAACTTCTTTGTGTTCGGTGAAATCATCTCACAGAGTTACAGCTTTCCCCTCAAGAAGCCTTTCGCTAAGACAGTTCTTGTGGAATTGGCAAAGTGATATTTGGAAGCCCATAGAGGGCTATGGTGAAAAAGGAAATATCCTCAGATGAAATCTGGAAAGAAGCTTTCTGAGAAACTGCTTAGTGTTCTGTCAATTCATCTCACAGAGTTACATCTGTATTTCGTGGATCTCTTTGCTAGCCTTATTTCTGTGGAATCTGAGAACAGATATTTCGGATCCCTTTGAAGACTATAGGGCCAAAGGAAATATCCTCTGATAACAAAGAGAAAGAAGCTTTCTGAGAAACTTCTTTGTGTTCGGTGAAATCATCTCACAGAGTTACAGCTTTTCCCTCAAGAAGCCTTTCGCTAAGACAGTTCTTGTGGAATTGGCAAAGTGATATTTGGAAGCCCATAGAGGCCTATGGTGAAAAAGGAAATATCCTCAGATGAAAACTGGAAAGAAGCTTTCTGAGAAACTGCTTAGTGTTCTGTGAATGCATCTCACAGAGTTACATCTGTATTTCGTGGATCTCTTTGCTAGCCTTATTTCTGTGGTTCTGAGAACAAATATTTCGGATCCCTATGAAGACTATAGGGCCAAAGGAAAAATCCTCGGATAACTAAGAGAAAGAAGCTTTCTGAGAAACTTCTTTGTGTTCTGTGAAATCATCTCACAGATGTACAGCTTTCCCCTCAAGAAGCCTTTCGCTTAGACAGTTCTTGTGGAATTGGCAAAGTGATATTTGGAAGCCCATAGAGGGCTATGGTGAAAAAGGAAATATCCTCAGAAGAAATCTGGAAAGAAGCTTTCTGAGAAACTGCTCTGTGATGTGTGACTTGCACTCACAGAGTTACATCTGTATTTCCTGGATCTCTTTGCTAGCCTTATTTCTGTGGAATCTCAGAACAGATATTTCGGATCCCTTTGAAGACTATAGGGCCAAAGGAAATATCCTCCGATAACAAAGAGAAAGAAGCTTTCTGAGAAACTTCTTTGTGTTCTGTGAAATCATCTCACAGAGTTACAGCTTTCCCCTCAAGAAGTCTTTCGCCAAGACAGTTCTTGTGGAATTGGCAAAGTGATATTTGAAAGTCCATAGAGGGCTATGGTGAAAAAGGAAATATCCTCAGATGAAATCTGGAAAGAAGCTTTCTGAGAAACTGCTTAGTGTTCTCTTAATTCATCTCACAGAGTTACATCTGATTTCTTGGATCTCTTTGCTAGCCTTATTTCTGTGGAATCTGAGAACAGATATTTCGGATCCCTTTGAAGACTATAGGGCCAAAGTAAATATCCTGCGATAACAAAGAGAAAGAAGATTTCTGAGAAACTTCTTTGTGTTCTGTGAAATCATCTCACAGAGTTACAGCTTTCCCCTCAAGAAGCCTTTCGCTAAGACAGTTCTTGTGGAATTGGCAAAGTGATATTTGGAAGCCCATAGAGGGCTATGGTGAAAAAGGAAATATCCTCAGATGAAATCTGGAAAGAAGCTTTCTGAGAAACTGCTCTGTGAATTGTGACTTCCACTCACAGAGTTACATCTGTATTTCATGGATCTCTTTGCTAGCCTTATTTCTGTGGAATCTGAGTACAGATATTTCGGATCCCTTTGAAGATTATAGGGCCATAGGAAATATCCTCCGATAACAAAGAGAAAGAAGCTTTCTGAGAAACTTCTTTGTGTTCTGTGAAATCATCTCACAGAGTTACCGCTTTCCCCTCAAGAAGCCTTTCGCTAAGACAGTACTTATGGAATTGGCAAAGTGATATTTGGAAGCCCATAGAGGCCTATGGTGAAAAAGGAAATATCCTCAGATGAAATCTGGAAAGAAGCTTTCTGAGAAACTGCTTAGTGTTCTCTTAATTCATCTCACAGAGTTACATCTGTATTTCGTGGATCTCTTTGCTAGCCTTATTTCTGCGGAATCTGAGAACAGATATTTCGGATCCCTTTGAAGACTATAGGGCCAAAGGAAATATCCTCCTATAACAAAGAGAAAGAAGGTTTCTGAGAAACCTCTTTGTGTTCTGTGAAATCATCTCACAGAGTTACAGCTTTACCCTCAAGAAGCCTTTCGCTAAGACATTTCTTGTGGAATTGGCAAAGTGATATTTGGAAGCTCCTAGAGGGCTATGGTGAAAAAGGAAATATCCTCAGATGAAATATGGAAAGAAGCTTTCTGAGAAACTGCTTAGTGTTCTGTTAATTCATCTCACAGAGTTACATCTGTATTTCGTGGATGTCTTTGCTAGCCTTACTTCTGTGGAATTTGAGAACAGATATTTCGGATCCCTTTGAAGACTATAGGGCCAAAGGAAATATCCTCCGATAACAAAGAGAAAGAAGCTTTCTGAGAAACTTCTTTGTGTTCGGTGAAATCATCTCACAGAGTTACAGCTTTCCCCTCAAGAAGCCTTTCGCTAAGACAGTTCTTGTGGAATTGGCAAAGTGATATTTGGAAGCCCATAGAGGGCTATGGTGAAAAAGGAAATATCCTCAGATGAAATCTGGAAAGAAGCTTTCTGAGAAACTGCTTAGTGTTCTGTCAATTCATCTCACAGAGTTACATCTGTATTTCGTGGATCTCTTTGCTAGCCTTATTTCTGTGGAATCTGAGAACAGATATTTCGGATCCCTTTGAAGACTATAGGGCCAAAGGAAATATCCAGAGATAACAAAGAGAAAGAAGCTTTCTGAGAAACTTCTTTGTGTTCTGTGAAATCATCTCACAGAGTTACAGCTTTCCCCTCAAGAAGCCTTTCGCTAAGACAGTTCTTGTGGAATTGGCAAAGTGATATTTGGAAGCCCATAGAGGGCTATGGTGAAAAAGGAAATATCCTCAGATGAAATCTGGAAAGAAGCTTTCTGAGAAACTGCTTAGTGTTCTGTGAATTCTTCTCACAGAGTTACATCTGTATTTCGTGGATCTCTTTGCTAGCCTTATTTCTGTGGAATCTGAGAACAGATATTTCGGATCCCTTTGAAGACTAGAGGACCAAAGGAAATATCCTCCGATAACAAAGAGAAAGAAGCTTTCTAAGAAAGTTCTTTGTGTTCTGTGAAATCATTTCACAGAGTTACAGCTTTCCCCTCAAGAAGCCTTGCGCTAAGACAGTTCTTGTGGAATTGGCAAAGTGATATTTGGAAGCCCATAGAGGCCTATGGTGAAAAAAAAAATATCCTCAGATGAAATCTGGAAAGAAGCATTCTGAGAAACTGCTCTGTGATGTGTGACTACCACTCAGAGAGTTACATGTGTATTTCACGGATCTCTTTGCTAGCCTTATTTCTGTGGAATCTGAGAACAGATATTTCGGATCCCTTTGAAGACTATAGGGCCAAAGGAAATATCCTCCGATAACAAAGAGAAAGAAGGTTTCTGAGAAACTTCTTTGTGTTCTGTGAAATCATCTCACAGAGTTACAGCTTTCCCCTCAAGAAGCCTTTCGCTAAGACAGTTCTTGTGGAATTGGCAAAGTGATATTTGGAAGCCCATAGAGGGCTACGGTGAAAAAGGAAATATCCTCAGATGAAATCTGGAAAGAAGCTTTCTGAGAAACGGCTAAGTGTTCTGTTAATTCATCTCACAGAGTTACATCTGTATTTCGTGGATCTCTTTGCTAGCCTTATTTCTGTGGAATCTGAGAACAGATATTTCGGATCCCTTTGAAGACTATAGGGCCAAAGGAAATATCCAGAGATAACAAAGAGAAAGAAGCTTTCTGAGAAACTTCTTTGTGTTCTGTGAAATCATCTCACAGAGTTACAGCTTTCCCCTCAAGAAGCCTTTCGCTAAGACAGTTCTTGTGGAATTGGCAAAGTGATATTTGGAAGCCCATAGAGGGCTATGGTGAAAAAGGAAATATCCTCAGATGAAATCTGGAAAGAAGCTTTGTGAGAAACTGCTCTGTGATGTGTGACTTCCACTCAGAGAGTTACATCTGTATTTCACGGATCTCTGTGCTAGCCTTATTTCTGTGGAATCTGAGAACAGATATTTCGGATCCCTATGAAGACTATAGGGCCAAAGGAAATATCCTCGGATAATTAAGAGAAAGAAGCTTTCTGAGAAACTTCTTTGTGTTCTGTGAAATCATCTCACAGAGTTACAGCTTTCCCCTCAAGAAGCCTTTCGCTAAGACAGTTCTTGTGGAATTGGCAAAGTGATATTTGGAAGCCCATAGAGGGCTATGGTGAAAAAGGAAATATCCTCAGAAGAAATCTGGAAAGAAGCTTTCTGAGAAACTGCTCTGTGATGTGTGACTTGCACTCACAGAGTTACATCTGTATTTCGTGGATCTCTTTGCTAGCCTTATTTCTGTGGAATCTGAGAACAGATATTTCGGATCCCTTTGAAGACTATAGGGACAAAGTAAATATCCTGCGATAACAAAGAGAAAGAAGATTTCTGAGAAACTTCTTTGTGTTCTGTGAAATCATCTCACAGAGTTACAGCTTTCCCCTCAAGAAGCCTTTCGCTAAGACAGTTCTTGTGGAATTGGCAAAGTGATATTTGGAAGCCCATAGAGGGCTATGGTGAAAAAGGAAATATCCTCAGATGAAATCTGGAAAGAAGCTTTCTGAGAAACTGCTCTGTGAATTGTGACTTCCACTCACAGAGTTACATCTGTATTTCATGGATCTCTTTGCTAGCCTTATTTCTGTGGAATCTGAGTACAGGTATTTCGGATCCCTTTGAAGACTATAGGGCCAAAGGAAATATCCTCCGATAACAAAGAGAAAGAAGCTTTCTGAGAAACTTCTTTGTGTTCTGTGAAATCATCTCACAGAGTTACCGCTTTCCCCTCAAGAAGCCTTTCGCTAAGACAGTACTTATGGAATTGGCAAAGTGATATTTGGAAGCCCATAGAGGCCTATGGTGAAAAAGGAAATATCCTCAGATGAAATCTGGAAAGAAGCTTTCTGAGAAACTGCTTAGTGTTCTCTTAGTTCATCTCACAGTGTTACATCTGTATTTCGTGGATCTCTTTGCTAGCCTTATTTCTGTGGAATCTGAGAACAGATATTTCGGATCCCTTTGAAGACTATAGGGCCAAAGGAAATATCCTCCGATAACAAAGAGAAAGAAGCTTTCTGAGAAACTCCTTTGTGTTCTGTAAAATCATCTCACAGAGTTACAGCTTTCCCCTCAAGATGCCTTTCGCCAAGACAGTTCTTGTGGAATTGGCAAAGTGATATTTGGAAGTCCATAGAGGGCTATGGTGAAAAAGGAAATATCCTCAGATGAAATCTGGAAAGAAGCTTTCTGAGAAACTGCTTAGTGTTCTGTGAATTCATCTCACCGAGTTACATCTGTATTTCGTGGATCTCTTTGCTAGCCTTATTTCTGTGGAATCTGAGAACAGATATTTCGGATCCCTTTGAAGACTATAGGGACAAAGTAAATATCCTGCGATAACAAAGAGAAAGAAGATTTCTGAGAAACTTCTTTGTGTTCTGTGAAATCATCTCACAGAGTTGCAGCTTTCCCCTCAAGAAGCCTTTCGCTAAGACAGTTCTTGTGGAATTGGCAAAGTGATATTTGGAAGCCCATAGAGGGCTATGGTGAAAAAGGAAATATCCTCAGATGAAATCTGGAAAGAAGCTTTCTGAGAAACTGCTCTGTGAATTGTGACTTCCACTCACAGAGTTACATCTGTATTTCATGGATCTCTTTGCTAGCCTTATTTCTGTGGAATATGAGTACAGCTATTTCGGATCCCTTTGAAGACTATAGGGCCAAAGGAAATATCCTCCGATAACAAAGAGAAAGAAGCTTTCTGAGAAACTTCTTTGTGTTCTGTGAAATCATCTCACAGAGTTACCGCTTTCCCCTCAAGAAGCCTTTCGCTAAGACAGTACTTATGGAATTGGCAAAGTGATATTTGGAAGCCCATAGAGGCCTATGGTGAAAAAGGAAATATCCTCAGATGAAATCTGGAATGAAGCTTTCTGAGAAACTGCTTAGTGTTCTCTTAATTCATCTCACAGTGTTACATCTGTATTTCGTGGATCTCTTTGCTAGCCTTATTTCTGTGGAATCTGAGAACAGATATTTCGGATCCCTTTGAAGACTATAGGGCCAAAGTAAATATCCTCCGATAACAAAGAGAAAGAAGCTTTCTGAGAAACTTCTTTGTGTTCAGTAAAATCATCTCACAGAGTTACAGCTTTCCCCTCAAGATGCCTTTCGCCAAGACAGTTCTTGTGGAATTGGCAAAGTGATATTTGGAAGTCCATAGAGGGCTATGGTTAAAAAGGAAATATCCTCAGATGAAATCTGGAAAGAAGCTTTCTGAGAAACTGCTTAGTGTTCTGTGAATTCATCTCACCGAGTTACATCTGTATTTCGTGGATCTCTTTGCTAGCCTTATTTCTGTGGAATCTGAGAACAGATATTTCGGATCCCTTTGAAGACTATAGGGACAAAGTAAATATCCTGCGATAACAAAGAGAAAGAAGATTTCTGAGAAACTTCTTTGTGTTCTGTGAAATCATCTCACAGAGTTACAGCTTTCCCCTCAAGAAGCCTTTCGCTAAGACAGTTCTTGTGGAATTGGCAAAGTGATATTTGGAAGCCCATAGAGGGCTATGGTGAAAAAGGAAATATCCTCAGATGAAATCTGGAAAGAAGCTTTCTGAGAAACTGCTCTGTGAATTGTGACTTCCACTCACAGAGTTACATCTGTATTTCATGGATCTCTTTGCTAGCCTTATTTCTGTGGAATCTGAGTACAGCTATTTCGGATCCCTTTGAAGACTACAGGGTCAAAGGAAATATCCTCCGATAACAAAGAGAAAGAAGCTTTCTGAGAAACTTCTTTGTGTTCTGTGAAATCATCTCACAGAGTTACCGCTTTCCCCTCAAGAAGCCTTTCGCTAAGACAGTACTTATGGAATTGGCAAAGTGATATTTGGAAGCCCATAGAGGCCTATGGTGAAAAAGGAAATATCCTCAGATGAAATCTGGAATGAAGCTTTCTGAGAAACTGCTTAGTGTTCTCTTAATTCATCTCACAGTGTTACATCTGTATTTCGTGGATCTCTTTGCTAGCCTTATTTCTGTGGAATCTGAGAACAGATATTTCGGATCCCTTTGAAGACTATAGGGCCAAAGGAAATATCCTGCGATAACAAAGAGAAAGAAGCTTTCTGAGAAACTTCTTTGTGTTCTGTGAAATCATCTCACAGAGTTACAGCTTTCCCCTCAAGAAGCCTTTCGCTAAGACAGTTCTTGTGGAATTGGCAAAGTGATATTTGGAAGCCCATAGAGGGCTATGGTGAAAAAGGAAATATCCTCAGATGAAATCTGGAAAGAAGCTTTGTGAGAAACTGCTCTGTGATGTGTGACTTCCACTCAGAGAGTTACATCTGTATTTCACGGATCTCTGTGCTAGCCTTATTTCTGTGGAATCTGAGAACAGATATTTCGGATCCCTATTAAGACTATAGGGCCAAAGGAAATATCCTCGGATAATTAAAGAAAGAAGCTTTCTGAGAAACTTCTTTGTGTTCTGTGAAATCATTTCACAGAGTTACAGCTTTCCCCTCAAGAAGCCTTTCGCTAAGACAGTTCTTGTGGAATTGGCAAAGTGATATTTGGAAGCCCATAGAGGGCTATGGTGAAAAAGGAAATATCCTCAGAAGAAATCTGGAAAGAAGCTTTCTGAGAAACTGCTCTGTGATGTGTGACTTGCACTCACAGAGTTACATCTGTATTTCGTGGATCTCTTTGCTAGCCTTATTTCTGTGGAATCTGAGAACAGATATTTCGGATCCCTTTGAAGACTATAGGGCCAAAGGAAATATCCTCCGATAACAAAGAGAAAGAAGCTTTCTGAGAAACTTCTTGGTGTTCTGTGAAATCATCTCACAGAGTTACCGCTTTCCCCTCAAGAAGCCTTTCGCTAAGACAGTACTTATGGAATTGGCAAAGTGATATTTGGAAGCCCATAGAGGCCTATGGTGAAAAAGGAAATATCCTCAGATGAAATCTGGAAAGAAGCTTTCTGAGAAACTGCTTAGTGTTCTCTTAATTCATCTCACAGTGTTACATCTGTATTTCGTGGATCTCTTTGCTAGCCTTATTTCTGTGGAATCTGAGAACAGATATTTCGGATCCCTTTGAAGACTATAGGGCCAAAGGAAATATCCTCCGATAACAAAGAGAAAGAAGCTTTCTGAGAAACTTCTTTGTGTTCTGTAAAATCATCTCACAGAGTTACAGCTTTCCCCTCAAGATGGCTTTCGCCAAGACAGTTCTTGTGGAATTGGCAAAGTGATATTTGGAAGTCCATAGAGGGCTATGGTGAAAAAGGAAATATCCTCAGATGAAATCTGGAAAGAAGCTTTCTGAGAAACTGCTTAGTGTTCTGTGAATTCATCTCACAGAGTTACATCTGTATTTCGTGGATCTCTTTGCTAGCCTTATTTCTGTGGAATCTGAGAACAGATATTTCGGATCCCTTTGAAGACTATAGGGACAAAGTAAATATCCTGCGATAACAAAGAGAAAGAAGATTTCTGAGAAACTTCTTTGTGTTCTGTGAAATCATCTCACAGAGTTGCAGCTTTCCCCTCAAGAAGCCTTTCGCTAAGACAGTTCTTGTGGAATTGGCAAAGTGATATTTGGAAGCCCATAGAGGGCTATGGTGAAAAAGGAAATATCCTCAGATGAAATCTGGAAAGAAGCTTTCTGAGAAACTGCTCTGTGAATTGTGACTTCCACTCACAGAGTTACATCTGTATTTCATGGATCTCTTTGCTAGCCTTATTTCTGTGGAATATGAGTACAGCTATTTCGGATCCCTTTGAAGACTATAGGGCCAAAGGAAATATCCTCCGATAACAAAGAGAAAGAAGCTTTCTGAGAAACTTCTTTGTGTTCTGTGAAATCATCTCACAGAGTTACCGCTTTCCCCTCAAGAAGCCTTTCGCTAAGACAGTACTTATGGAATTGGCAAAGTGATATTTGGAAGCCCATAGAGGCCTATGGTGAAAAAGGAAATATCCTCAGATGAAATCTGGAATGAAGCTTTCTGAGAAACTGCTTAGTGTTCTCTTAATTCATCTCACAGTGTTACATCTGTATTTCGTGGATCTCTTTGCTAGCCTTATTTCTGTGGAATCTGAGAACAGATATTTCGGATCCCTTTGAAGACTATAGGGCCAAAGTAAATATCCTCCGATAACAAAGAGAAAGAAGCTTTCTGAGAAACTTCTTTGTGTTCAGTAAAATCATCTCACAGAGTTACAGCTTTCCCCTCAAGATGCCTTTCGCCAAGACAGTTCTTGTGGAATTGGCAAAGTGATATTTGGAAGTCCATAGAGGGCTATGGTTAAAAAGGAAATATCCTCAGATGAAATCTGGAAAGAAGCTTTCTGAGAAACTGCTTAGTGTTCTGTGAATTCATCTCACCGAGTTACATCTGTATTTCGTGGATCTCTTTGCTAGCCTTATTTCTGTGGAATCTGAGAACAGATATTTCGGATCCCTTTGAAGACTATAGGGACAAAGTAAATATCCTGCGATAACAAAGAGAAAGAAGATTTCTGAGAAACTTCTTTGTGTTCTGTGAAATCATCTCACAGAGTTACAGCTTTCCCCTCAAGAAGCCTTTCGCTAAGACAGTTCTTGTGGAATTGGCAAAGTGATATTTGGAAGCCCATAGAGGGCTATGGTGAAAAAGGAAATATCCTCAGATGAAATCTGGAAAGAAGCTTTCTGAGAAACTGCTCTGTGAATTGTGACTTCCACTCACAGAGTTACATCTGTATTTCATGGATCTCTTTGCTAGCCTTATTTCTGTGGAATCTGAGTACAGCTATTTCGGATCCCTTTGAAGACTACAGGGTCAAAGGAAATATCCTCCGATAACAAAGAGAAAGAAGCTTTCTGAGAAACTTCTTTGTGTTCTGTGAAATCATCTAACAGAGTTACCGCTTTCCCCTCAAGAAGCCTTTCGCTAAGACAGTACTTATGGAATTGGCAAAGTGATATTTGGAAGCCCATAGAGGCCTATGGTGAAAAAGGAAATATCCTCAGATGAAATCTGGAATGAAGCTTTCTGAGAAACTGCTTAGTGTTCTCTTAATTCATCTCACAGTGTTACATCTGTATTTCGTGGATCTCTTTGCTAGCCTTATTTCTGTGGAATCTGAGAACAGATATTTCGGATCCCTTTGAAGACTATAGGGCCAAAGGAAATATCCTGCGATAACAAAGAGAAAGAAGCTTTCTGAGAAACTTCTTTGTGTTCTGTGAAATCATCTCACAGAGTTACAGCTTTCCCCTCAAGAAGCCTTTCGCTAAGACAGTTCTTGTGGAATTGGCAAAGTGATATTTGGAAGCCCATAGAGGGCTATGGTGAAAAAGGAAATATCCTCAGATGAAATCTGGAAAGAAGCTTTGTGAGAAACTGCTCTGTGATGTGTGACTTCCACTCAGAGAGTTACATCTGTATTTCACGGATCTCTGTGCTAGCCTTATTTCTGTGGAATCTGAGAACAGATATTTCGGATCCCTATTAAGACTATAGGGCCAAAGGAAATATCCTCGGATAATTAAAGAAAGAAGCTTTCTGAGAAACTTCTTTGTGTTCTGTGAAATCATTTCACAGAGTTACAGCTTTCCCCTCAAGAAGCCTTTCGCTAAGACAGTTCTTGTGGAATTGGCAAAGTGATATTTGGAAGCCCATAGAGGGCTATGGTGAAAAAGGAAATATCCTCAGAAGAAATCTGGAAAGAAGCTTTCTGAGAAACTGCTCTGTGATGTGTGACTTGCACTCACAGAGTTACATCTGTATTTCGTGGATCTCATTGCTAGCCTTATTTCTGTGGAATCTGAGAACAGATATTTCGGATCCCTTTGAAGACTATAGGGCCAAAGGAAATATCCTCCGATAACAAAGAGAAAGAAGCTTTCTGAGAAACTTCTTGGTGTTCTGTGAAATCATCTCACAGAGTTACCGCTTTCCCCTCAAGAAGCCTTTCGCTAAGACAGTACTTATGGAATTGGCAAAGTGATATTTGGAAGCCCATAGAGGCCTATGGTGAAAAAGGAAATATCCTCAGATGAAATCTGGAAAGAAGCTTTCTGAGAAACTGCTTAGTGTTCTCTTAATTCATCTCACAGTGTTACATCTGTATTTCGTGGATCTCTTTGCTAGCCTTATTTCTGTGGAATCTGAGAACAGATATTTCGGATCCCTTTGAAGACTATAGGGCCAAAGGAAATATCCTCCGATAACAAAGAGAAAGAAGCTTTCTGAGAAACTTCTTTGTGTTCTGTAAAATCATCTCACAGAGTTACAGCTTTCCCCTCAAGATGGCTTTCGCCAAGACAGTTCTTGTGGAATTGGCAAAGTGATATTTGGAAGTCCATAGAGGGCTATGGTGAAAAAGGAAATATCCTCAGATGAAATCTGGAAAGAAGCTTTCTGAGAAACTGCTTAGTGTTCTGTGAATTCATCTCACAGAGTTACATCTGTATTTCGTGGATCTCTTTGCTAGCCTTATTTCTGTGGAATCTGAGAACAGATATTTCGGATCCCTTTGAAGACTATAGGGACAAAGTAAATATCCTGCGATAACAAAGAGAAAGAAGATTTCTGAGAAACTTCTTTGTGTTCTGTGAAATCATCTCACAGAGTTACAGCTTTCCCCTCAAGAAGCCTTTCGCTAAGACAGTTCTTGTGGAATTGGCAAAGTGATATTTGGAAGCCCATAGAGGGCTATGGTGAAAAAGGAAATATCCTCAGATGAAATCTGGAAAGAAGCTTTCTGAGAAACTGCTCTGTGAATTGTGACTTCCACTCACAGAGTTACATCTGTATTTCATGGATCTCTTTGCTAGCCTTATTTCTGTGGAATCTGAGTACAGATATTTCGGATCCCTTTGAAGACTATAGGGCCAAAGGAAATATCCTCCGATAACAAAGAGAAAGAAGCTTTCTGAGAAACTTCTTTGTGTTCTGTGAAATCATCTCACTGAGTTACCGCTTTCCCCTCAAGAAGCCTTTCGCTAAGACAGTACTTATGGAATTGGCAAAGTGATATTTGGAAGCCCATAGAGGCCTATGGTGAAAAAGGAAATTTCCTCAGATGAAATCTGGAAAGAAGCTTTCTGAGAAACTGCTTAGTGTTCTCTTAATTCATCTCACAGTGTTACATCTGTATTTCGTGGATCTCTTTGCTAGCCTTATTTCTGTGGAATCTGAGAACAGATATTTCGGATCCCTTTGAAGACTATAGGGCCAAAGGAAATATCCTGCGATAACAAAGAGAAAGAAGCTTTCTGACAAACTACTTTGTGTTCTGTGAAATCATCTCACAGAGTTACAGCTTTCCCCTCAAGAAGCCTTTCGCTAAGACAGTTCTTGTGGAATTGGCAAAGTGATATTTGGAAGCCCATAGAGGGCTATGGTGAAAAAGGAAATATCCTCAGATGAAATCTGGAAAGAAGCTTTCTGAGAAACTGCTAAGTGTTCTGTTAATTCATCTCACAGAGTTACATCTGTATTTCGTGGATCTCTTTGCTAGCCTTATTTCTGTGGAATCTGAGAACAGATATTTCGGATCCCTTTGAAGACTATAGGGCCAAAGGAAATATCCTCCGATAACAAAGAGAAAGAAGCTTTCTGAGAAACTTCTTTGTGTTCTGTGAAATCATCTCACAGAGTTACAGCTTTCCCCTCAAGAAGCCTTTCGCTAAGACAGTTCTTGTGGAATTGGCAAAGTGATATTTGGAAGCCCATAGAGGGCTATGGTGAAAAAGGAAATATCCTCAGAAGAAATCTGGACAGAAGCTTTCTGAGAAACTGCTCTGTGATGTGTGAGTACCACTCAGAGAGTTACATGTGTATTTCATGGATCTCTTTGCAAGCCTTATTTCTGTGGAATCTGAGAACAGATATTTCGGATCCCTTTGAAGACTATAGGGCCAAAGGAAATATCCTCCGATAACAAAGAGAAAGAAGCTTTCTGAGAAACTTCTTTGTGTTCTGTGAAATCATCTCACAGAGTTACAGCTTTCCCCTCAAGAAGACTTTCGCTAAGACAGATCTTGTGGAATTGGCAAAGTGATATTTGGAAGCCCATAGAGGGCTATGGTGAAAAAGGAAATATCCTCAGATGAAATCTTGAAAGAAGCTTTCTGAGAAACTGCTCTGTGAATTGTGACTTCCACTCACAGAGTTACTTCTGTATTTCATGGATCTCTTTGCTAGCCTTATTTCTGTGGAATCTGAGTACAGATATTTCGGATCCCTTTGAAGACTATAGGGCCAAAGGAAATATCCTCCGATAACAAAGAGAAAGAAGCTTTCTGAGAAACTTCTTTGTGTTCGGTAATATCATCTCACAGAGTTACAGCTTTCCCCTCAATATGCCTTTCGCCAAGACAGTTCTTGTGGAATTGGCAAAGTGATATTTGGAAGTCCATAGAGGGCTATGGTGAAAAAGGTAATATCCTCAGATGAAATCTGGAAAGAAGCTTTCTGAGAAACTGCTTAGTGTTCTCTTAATTCATCTCACAGAGTTACATCTGTATTTCGTGGATCTCTTTGCTAGCCTTATTTCTGTGGAATCTGAGAACAGATATTTCGGATCCCTTTGAAGACTATAGGGACAAAGGAAATATCCTCCGATAACAAAGAAAAAGAAGCTTTCTGAGAAAGTTCTTTGTGTTCTGTGAAATCATCTCACAGAGTTACAGCTTTCCCCTCAAGAAGCCTTTCGCTAAGACAGTTCTTGTGGAATTGGCAAAGTGATATTTGGAAGCCCATAGAGGCCTATGGTGAAAAAGGAAATATCCTCAGATGAAATCTGGAAAGAAGCTTTCTGAGAAACTGCTCTGTGATGTGTGACTACCACTCAGAGAGTTACATGTGTATTTCACGGATCTCTTTGCTAGCCTTATTTCTGTGGAATCTGAGAACAGATATTTCGGATCCCTTTGAAGACTATAGGGCCAAAGGAAATATCCTCCGATAACAAAGAGAAAGAAGCTTTCTGAGAAACTTTTTGTGTTCTGTGAAATCATCTCACAGAGTTACAGCTTTCCCCTCAAGAAGCCTTTCGCTAAGACAGTTCTTGTGGAATTGGCAAAGTGATATTTGGAAGCCCATAGAGGGCTATGGTGAAAGAGGAAATATCCTCAGATGAAATCTGGAAAGAAGCTTTCTGAGAAACTGCTTAGTGTTCTGTCAATTCATCTCACAGAGTTACATCTGTATTTCGTGGATCTCTTTGCTAGGCTTATTTCTGTGGAATCTGAGAACAGATATTTCGGATCCCTTTGAAGACTATAGGGCCAAAGGAAATATCCTCCGATAACAAAGAGAAAGAAGCTTTCTGAGAAAGTTCTTTGTGTTCTGTGAAATCATCTCACAGAGTTACAGCTTTCCTCTCAAGAAGCATTTCGCTAAGACAGTTCTTGTGGAATTGGCAAAGTGATATTTGGAAGCCCATAGAGGGCTATGGTGAAAAAAAAAATATCCTCAGATGAAATCTGGAAAGAAGCTTTCTGAGAAACTGCTCTGTGATGTGTGAGTACCACTCAGAGAGTTACATGTGTATTTCATGGATCTCTTTGCAAGCCTTATTTCTGTGGAATCTGAGAACAGATATTTCGGATCCCTTTGAAGACTATAGGGCCAAAGGAAATATCCTCCGATAACAAAGAGAAAGAAGCTTTCTGAGAAACTTCTTTGTGTTCTGTGAAATCATCTCACAGAGTTACAGCTTTCCCCTCAAGAAGCCTTTCGCTAAGACAGTTCTTGTGGAATTGGCAAAGTGATATTTGGAAGCCCATAGAGGGCTATGGTGAAAGAGGAAATATCCTCAGATGAAATCTGGAAAGAAGCTTTCTGAGAAACTGCTAAGTGTTCTGTTAATTCATCTCACAGAGTTACATCTGTATTTCGTGGATCTCTTTGCTAGCCTTATTTCTGTGGAATCTGAGAACAGATATTTCGGATCCCTTTGAAGACTATAGGGCCAAAGGAAATATCCTGCGATAACAAAGAGAAAGAAGCTTTCTGAGAAACTTCTTTGTGTTCTGTGAAATCATCTCACAGAGTTACAGCTTTCCCCTCAAGAAGCCTTTCGCTAAGACAGTTCTTGTGCAATTGGCAAAGTGATATTTGGAAGCCCATAGAGGGCTATGGTGAAAAAGGAAATATCCTCAGATGAAATCTGGAAAGAAGCTTTGTGAGAAACTGCTCTGTGATGTGTGACTTCCACTCAGAGAGTTACATCTGTATTTCACGGATCTCTGTGCTAGCCTTATTTCTGTGGAATCTGAGAACAGATATTTCGGATCCCTATGAAGACTATAGGGCCAAAGGAAATATCCTCGGATAACTAAGAGAAAGAAGCTTTCTGAGAAACTTCTTTGTGTTCTGTGAAATCATCTCCCAGAGGCACAGCTTTCCCCTCAAGAAGCCTTTCGCTAAGACAGTTCTTGTGGAATTGGCAAAGTGATATTTGGAAGCCCATAGAGGGCTATGGTGAAAAAGGAAATGTCCTCAGAAGAAATCTGCAAAGAAGCTTTCTGAGAAACTGCTCTGTGATGTGTGACTTGCACTCACAGAGTTACATCTGTATTTCGTGGATCTCTTTGCTAGCCTTATTTCTGTGGAATCTGAGAACAGATATTTCGGATCCCTTTGAAGACTATAGGGCCAAAGGAAATATCCTCCGATAACAAAGAGAAAGAAGCTTTCTGAGAAACTTCTTTGTGTTCTGTGAAATCATCTCACAGAGTTACCGCTTTCCCCTCAAGAAGCCTTTCGCTAAGACAGTACTTATGGAATTGGCAAAGTGATATTTGGAAGCCCTTAGAGGCCTATGGTGAAAAAGGCAATATCCTCAGATGAAATCTGGAAAGAAGGTTTCTGAGAAACTGCTTAGTGTTCTCTTAATACATCTCACAGAGTTACATCTGTATTTCGTGGATCTGTTTGCTAGCCTTATTTCTGTGGAATCTGAGAACAGATATTTCGGATCCCTTTGAAGACTATAGGGCCAAAGGAAATATCCTCCGATAACAAAGAGAAAGAAGCTTTCTGAGAAACTTCTTTGTGTTCGGTGAAATCATCTCACAGAGTTACAGCTTTCCCCTCAAGAAGCCTTTCGCTAAGACAGTTCTTGTGGAATTGGCAAAGTGATATTTGGAAGCCCATAGAGGGCTATGGTGAAAAAGGAAATATCCTCAGATGAAATCTGGAAAGAAGCTTTCTGAGAAACTGCTTAGTGTTCTGTCAATTCATCTCACAGAGTTACATCTGTATTTCGTGGATCTCTTTGCTAGCCTTATTTCTGTGGAATCTGAGAACAGATATTTCGGATCCCTTTGAATACTATAGGGCCAAAGGAAATATCCTCTGATAACAAAGAGAAAGAAGCTTTCTGAGAAACTTCTTTGTGTTCTGTGAAATCATCTCACAGAGTTACAGCTTTACCCTCAAGAAGCCTTTCACTAAGAAAGTTCTTGTGGAATTGGCAAAGTGATATTTGGAAGCCCATAGAGGGCTATGGTGAAAAAGGAAATATCCTCAGATGAAATCTGGAAATAAGCTTTCTGAGAAACTGCTTAGTGTTCTGTGAATTCATCTCACAGAGTTACATCTGTATTTCGTGGATCTCTTTGCTAGCCTTATTTCAGTGGAATCTGAGAACAGATATTTCGGATCCCTTTGAAGACTATAGGGCCAAAGGAAATATCCTCCGATAACAAAGAGAAATAAGCTTTCTGAGAAAGTTCTTTGTGTTCTGTGAAATCATCTCACAGAGTTACAGCTTTCCCCTCAAGAAGCCTTTCGCTAAGACAGTTCTTGTGGAATTGGCAAAGTGATATTTGGAAGCCCATAGAGGGCTATGGTGAAAAAGGATATATCCTCAGATGAAATCTGGAAAGAAGCTTTCTGAGAAACTGCTCTGTGATGTGTGACTTACACTCAGAGAGTTACATGTGTATTTCACGGATCTCTTTGCTAGCCTTATTTCTGTGGAATCTGAGAACAGATATTTCGGATCCCTTTGAAGATTATAGGGCCAAAGGAAATATCCTCCGATAACAAAGAGAAAGAAGCTTTCTGAGAAACTTCTTTGTGTTCTGTGAAATCATCTCACAGAGTTACAGCTTTCCCCTCAAGAAGCCTTTCGCTAAGACAGTTCTTGTGGAATTGGCAAAGTGATATTTGGAAGCCCATAGAGGGCTATGGTGAAAAAGGAACTATCCTCAGATGAAATCTGGAAAGAAGCTTTCTGAGAAACTGCTAAGTGTTCTGTTAATTCATCTCACATAGTTACATCTGTATTTCGTGGATCTCTTTGCTAGCCTTATTTCTGTGGAATCTGAGAACAGATATTTCGGATCCCTTTGAAGACTATAGGGCCAAAGGAAATATCCTGCGATAACAAAGAGAAAGAAGCTTTCTGAGAAACTTCTTTGTGTTCTGTGAAATCATCTCACAGAGTTACAGCTTTCCCCTCAAGAAGCCTTTCGCTAAGACAGTTCTTGTGGAATTGGCAAAGTGATATTTGGAAGCCCATAGAGGGCTATGGTGAAAAAGGAAATATCCTCAGATGAAATCTGGAAAGAAGCTTTCTGAGAAACTGCTTAGTGTTCTCTTAATTCACCTCACAGAGTTACATCTGTATTTCGTGGATGTCTTTGCTAGCCTTATTTCTGTGGAATCTGAGAACAGATATTTCGGATCCCTTTGAAGACTTAGGACCAAAGTAAATATCCTGCGATAACAAAGAGAAAGAAGATTTCTGAGAAACTTTTTGTGTTCTGTGAAATCATCTCACAGAGTTACAGCTTTCCCCTCAAGAAGCCTTTCGCTAAGACAGTTCTTGTGGAATTGGCAAAGTGATATTTGGAAGCCCATAGAGGGCTATGGTGAAAAAGGAAATATCCTCAGATGAAATCTGGAAAGAAGCTTTCTGAGAAACTGCTCTGTGATGTGTGACTTCCACTCACAGAGTTACATCTGTATTTCATGGATCTCTTTGCTAGCCTTATTTCTGTGGAATCTGAGTACAGATATTTCGGATCCCTTTGAAGACTATAGGGCCAAAGGAAATATCCTCCGATAACTAAGAGAAATAAGCTTTCTGAGAAACTTCTTTGTGTTCTGTGAAATCATCTCACAGAGTTACCGCTTTCCGCTCAAGAAGCCTTTCGCTAAGACAGTACTTGTGGAATGGGCAAGGTGATATTTGGAAGCCCATAGAGGCCTATGGTGAAAAAGGAAATATCCTCAGATGAAATCTGGAAAGAAGCTTTCTGAGAGACTGCTTAGTGTTCTCTTATTTCATCTCACAGATTTACATCTGTATTTCGTGGATCTCTTTGCTAGCCTTATTTCTGTGGAATCTGAGAACAGATATTTCGGATCCCTTTGAAGACTATAGGGCCAAAGGAAATATCCTCCGATAACAAAGAGAAAGAAGCTTTCTGAGAAACTTCTTTGTGTTCGGTGAATCATCTCACAGAGTTACAGCTTTCCCCTCAAGAAGCCTTTCGCTAAGACAGTTCTTGTGGAATTGGCAAAGTGATATTTGGAAGCCCATAGAGGGCTATGGTGAAAAAGGAAATATCCTCAGTTGAAATCTGGACAGAAGCTTTCTGAGAAACTGCTTAGTGTTCTGTCAATTCATCTCACAGAGTTACATCTGTATTTCGTGGATCTCTTTGCTAGCCTTATTTCTGTGGAATCTGAGAACAGATATTTCGGATCCCTTTGAAGACTATAGGGCCAAAGGAAATATCCTAAGATAACAAAGAGAAAGAATCTTTCTGAGAAACGACTTTGTGTTCTGTGAAATCATCTCACAGAGTTACAGCTTTCCCCTCAAGAAGCCTTTCGCTAAGACAGTTCTTGTGGAATTGGCAAAGTGATATTTGGAAGCCCATAGAGGGCTATGGTGAAAAAGGAAATATCCTCAGAAGAAATCTGGAAAGAAGCTTTCTGAGAAACTGCTTAGTGTTCTCTTAATTCATCTCACAGAGTTACATCTGTATTTCGTGGATCTCTTTGCTAGCCTTATTTCTGTGGAATCTGAGAACAGATATTTCGGATCCCTTTGAAGACTATAGGGCCAAAGGAAATATCCTCCGATAACAAAGAGAAAGAAGCTTTCTGAGAAATTTCTTTGTGTTCTGTGAAATCATCTCACAGAGTTACAGCTTTCCCCTCAAGAAGCCTTTCGCTAAGACAGTTCTTGTGGAATTGGCAAAGTGATATTTGGAAGCCCTTAGAGGGCTATGGTGAAAAAGGATATATCCTCAGATGAAATCTGGAAAGAAGCTTTCTGAGAAACTGCTCTGTGATGTGTGACTTCCCCTCAGAGAGTTACATGTGTATTTCACGGATCTCTTCGCTAGCCTTATTTCTGTGGAATCTGAGAACAGATATTTCGGATCCCTTTGAAGACTATAGGGCCAAAGGAAATATCCTCCAATAACAAAGAGAAAGAAGCTTTCTGAGAAACTTCTTTGTGTTCTGTGAAATCATCTCACAGAGTTACAGCTTTCCCCTCAAGAAGCCTTTCGCTAAGACAGTTCTTGTGGAATTGGCAAAGTGATATTTGGAAGCCCATAGAGGGCTATGGTGAAAAAGGAACTATCCTCAGATGAAATCTGGAAAGAAGCTTTCTGAGAAACTGCTAAGTGTTCTGTTAATTCATCTCACCGAGTTACATCTGTATTTCGTGGATCTCTTTGCTAGCCTTATTTCTGTGGAATCTGAGAACAGATATTTCGGATCCCTTTGAAGACTATAGGGCCAAAGGAAATATCCTCCGATAACAAAGAGAAAGAAGCTTTCTGAGAAACTTCTTTGTGTTCTGTGAAATCATCTCAGAGAGTTAAAGCTTTCCCCTCAAGAAGCCTTTCTCCAAGACAGTTCTTGTGGAATTGGCAAAGTGATATTTGGAAGTCCATAGAGGGCTATGGTGAAAAAGGAAATATCCTCAGATGAAATCTGGAAAGAAGCTTTCTGAGAAACTGCTTAGTGTTCTGTTAATTCATCTCACAGAGTTACATCTGTATTTCGTGGATCTCTTTGCTAGCCTTATTTCTGTGGAATCTGAGAACAGATATTTCGGATCCCTTTGAAGACTATAGGGCCAAAGGAAATATCCTGCGATAACAAAGAGAAAGAAGATTTCTGAGAAACTTCTTTGTGTTCTGTGAAATCATCTCACAGAGTTACAGCTTTCCCCTCAAGAAGCCTTTCGCTAAGACAGTTCTTGTGGAATTGGCAAAGTGATATTTGGAAGCCCATAGAGGGCTATGGTGAAAAAGGAAATATCCTCAGATGAAATCTGGAAAGAAGCTTTCTGAGAAACTGCCCAGTGAATTGTGACTTCCACTCACAGAGTTACATCTGTATTTCATGGATCTATTTGCTAGCCTTATTTCTGTGGAATCTGAGTACAGATATTTCGGATCCCTTTGTAGACTATAGGGCCAAAGGAAATATCCTCCGATAACAAAGAGAAAGAAGCTTTCTGAGAAACTTCTTTATGTTCTGTGAAATCATCTCACAGAGTTACCGCTTTCCCCTCAAGAAGCCTTTCGCTAAGACAGTACTTGTGGAATTGGCAAAGTGATATTTGGAAGCCCATAGAGGCCTATGGTGAAAAAGGAAATATCCTCTGATGAAATCTGGAAAGAAGCTTTCCGAGAAACTGCTTAGTGTCCTCTTAATTCATCTCACAGAGTTACATCTGTATTTCGTGGATCTCTTTGCTAGCCTTATTTCTGTGGAAGCTGAGAACAGATATTTCGGATCCCTTTGAAGACTACAGGGCCAAAGGAAATATCCTAAGATAACAAAGAGAAAGAAGCTTTCTGAGAAACTTCTTTGTGTTCTGTGAAATCATCTCACAGAGTTACAGCTTTCCCCTCAAGAAACCTTTCGCTAAGACAGTTCTTGTGGAATTGGCAAAGTGATATTTGGAAGCCCATAGAGGGCTATGGTGAAAAAGGAAATATCCTCAGATGAAATCTGGAAAGAAGCTTTCTGAGAAACTGCTCTGTGATGGGTGACTTCCACTCAGAGAGTTACATGTGTATTTCACGGATCTCTTTGCTAGCCTTATTTCTGTGGAATCTGAGAACAGATATTTCGGATCCCTTTGAAGACTATAGGGCCAAAGGAAATATCCTCCGATAACAAAGAGAAAGAAGCTTTCTGAGAAACCTCTTTGTGTTCTGTGAAATCATCTCACAGAGTTACAGCTTTCCCCTCAAGAAGCCTTTCGCTAAGACAGTTCTTGTGGAATTGGCAAAGTGATATTTGGAAGCCCATAGAGGGCTATGGTGAAAAAGGAACTATCCTCAGATGAAATCTGGAAAGAAGCTTTCTGAGAAACTGCTAAGTGTTCTGTTAATTCATCTCACAGAGTTACATCTGTATTTCGTGGATCTCTTTTCTAGCCTTATTTCTGTGGAATCTGAGAACAGATATTTCGGATCCCTTTGAAGACTATAGGGCCGAAGGAAATATCCTGCGATAACAAAGAGAAAGAAGCTTTCTGAGAAACTTCTTTGTGTTCTGTGAAATCATCTCACAGAGTTACAGCTTTCCCCTCAAGAAGCCTTTCGCAAAGACAGTTCTTGTGGAATTGGCAAAGTGATATTTGGAAGCCCATAGAGGGCTATGGTGAAAAAGGAAATATCCTCAGATGAAATCTGGAAAGAAGCTTTGTGAGAAACTGCTCTGTGATGTGTGACTTCCACTCACAGAGTTACATCTGTATTTCACGGATCTCTGTGCTAGCCTTATTTCTGTGGAATCTGAGAACAGATATTTCGGATCCCTATGAAGACTATAGGGCCATAGGAAATATTCTCGGATAACTAAGAGAAAGAAGCTTTCTGAGAAACTTCTTTGTGTTCTGTGAAATCATCTCACAGAGTTACAGCTTTCCCCTCAAGAAGCCTTTCGCTAAGACAGTTCTTGTGGAATTGGCAAAGTGATATTTGGAAGCCCATAGAGGACTATGGTGAAAAAGGAAATATCCTCAGAAGAAATCTGGAAAGAAGCTTTCTGAGAAACTGCTCTCTGATGTGTGACTTGCACTCACAGAGTTACATCTGTATTTGTGGATCTCTTTGCTAGCCTTATTTCTGTGGAATCTGAGAACAGATATTTCGGATCCCTTTGAAGACTATAGGGCTAAAGGAAATATCCTCCGATAACAAAGAGAAAGAAGCTTTCTGAGAAACTTCTTTGTGTTCTGTGAAATCATCTCACAGAGTTACAGCTTTCCCCTCAAGAAGCCTTTCGCCAAGACAGTTCTTGTGGAATTGGCAAAGTGATATTTGGAAGTCCATAGAGGGCTATGGTGAAAAAGGAAATATCCTCAGATGAAATCTGGAAAGAAGCTTTCTGAGAAACTGCTTAGTGTTCTGTCAATTCATCTCACAGAGTTACATCTGTATTTCGTGGATCTCTTTGCTAGCCTTATTTCTGTGGAATCTGAGAACAGATATTTCGGATCTCTTTGAAGACTATAGGGCCAAAGAAAATATCCTGCGATAACAAAGAGAAAGAAGATTTCTGAGAAACTTCTTTGTGTTCTGTGAAATCATCTCACAGAGTTACAGCTTTGGCCTCAAGAAGCCTTTCGCTAAGACATTTCTTGTGGAATTGGCAAAGTGATATTTGGAAGCCCCTAGAGGGCTATGGTGAAAAAGGAAATATCCTCAGATGAAATCTGGAAAGAAGCTTTCTGAGAAACTGCTTAGTGTTCTGTTAATTCATCTCACAGAGTTACATCTGTATTTCGTGGATCTCTTTGCTAGCCTTATTTCTGTGGAATCTGAGAACAGATATTTCGGATCCCTTTGAAGACTATAGGGCCAAAGGAAATATCCTAAGATAACAAAGAGAAAGAATCTTTCTGAGAAACTTCTTTGTGTTCTGTGAAATCATCTCACAGAGTTACAGCTTTCCCCTCAAGAAGCCTTTCGCTAAGACAGTTCTTGTGGAATTGGCAAAGTGATATTTGGAAGCCCATAGAGGGCTATGGTGAAAAAGGAAATATCCTCAGATGAAATCTGGAAAGAAGCTTTGTGAGAAACTGCTCTGTGATGTGTGACTTCCACTCACAGAGTTACATCTGTATTTCACGGATCTCTGTGCTAGCCTTATTTCTGTGGAATCTGAGAACAGATATTTCGGATCCCTATGAAGACTATAGGGCCATAGGAAATATTCTCGGATAACTAAGAGAAAGAAGCTTTCTGAGAAACCTCTTTGTGTTCTGTGAAATCATCTCACAGAGTTACAGCTTTCCCCTCAGGAAGCCTTTCGCTAAGACAGTTCTTGTGGAATTGGCAAAGTGATATTTGGAAGCCCATAGAGGACTATGGTGAAAAAGGAAATATCCTCAGAAGAAATCTGGAAAGAAGCTTTCTGAGAAACTGCTCTCTGATGTGTGACTTGCACTCACAGAGTTACATCTGTATTTGTGGATCTCTTTGCTAGCCTTATTTCTGTGGAATCTGAGAACAGATATTTCGGATCCCTTTGAAGACTATAGGGCCAAAGGAAATATCCTCCGATAACAAAGAGAAAGAAGCTTTCTGAGAAACTTCTTTGTGTTCTGTGAAATCATCTCACAGAGTTACAGCTTTCCCCTCAAGAAGCCTTTCGCCAAGACAGTTCTTGTGGAATTGGCAAAGTGATATTTGGAAGTCCATAGAGGGCTATGGTGAAAAAGGAAATATCCTCAGATGAAATCTGGAAAGAAGCTTTCTGAGAAACTGCTTAGTGTTCTGTCAATTCATCTCACAGAGTTACATCTGTATTTCGTGGATCTCTTTGCTAGCCTTATTTCTGTGGAATCTGAGAACAGATATTTCGGATCTCTTTGAAGACTATAGGGCCAAAGTAAATATCCTGCGATAACAAAGAGAAAGAAGATTTCTGAGAAACTTCTTTGTGTTCTGTGAAATCATCTCACAGAGTTACAGCTTTGGCCTCAAGAAGCCTTTCGCTAAGACATTTCTTGTGGAATTGGCAAAGTGATATTTGGAAGCCCCTAGAGGGCTATGGTGAAAAAGGAAATATCCTCAGATGAAATCTGGAAAGAAGCTTTCTGAGAAACTGCTCTGTGAATTCTGACTTCCACTCACAGAGTTACATCTGTATTTCATGGATCTCTTTGCTAGCCTTATTTCTGTGGAATATGAGTACAGATATTTCGGATCCCTTTGAAGACTATAGGGCCAAAGGAAATATCCTCCGATAACAAAGAGAAAGAAGCTTTCTGAGAAACTTCTTTGTGTTCTGTGAAATCATCTCACAGAGTTACCGCTTTCCCCTCAAGAAGCCTTTCGCTAAGACAGTACTTGTGGAATTGGCAAAGTGATATTTGGAAGCCCATAGAGGCCTATGGTGAAAAAGGAAATATCCTCAGATGAAATCTGGAAAGAAGCTTTCTGAGAAACTGCTTAGTGTTCTCTTAATTCATCTCACAGAGTTACATCTGTATTTCGCGGATCTCTTTGCTAGCCTTATTTCTGTGGAATCGGAGAACAGATATTTCGGATCCCTTTGAAGACTATAGAGCCAAAGGAAATATCCTCCGATAACAAAGAGAAAGAAGCTTTCTGAGAAACTTCTTTGTGTTCTGTGAAATCATCTCACGGAGTTACAGCTTTCCCCTCAAGAAGCCTTTCGCTAAGACAGTTCTTGTGGAATTGGCAAAGTGATATTTGGAAGCCCATAGAGTTCTATGTTGAAAAAGGAAATATCCTCAGATGAAATCTGGAAAGAAGCTTTCTGAGAAACTGCTTAGTGTTCTGTCAATTTATCTCACAGAGTTACATCTGTATTTCGTGGATTTCTTTGCTAGCCTTATTTCTGTGGAATCTGAGAACAGATATTTCGGATCCCTTTGAAGACTATAGGGCCAAAGGAAATATCCTAAGATAACAAAGAGAAAGAAGCTTTCTGAGAAACTTCTTTGTGTTCTGTGATATCATCTCACAGAGTTACAGCTTTCCTCTCAAGAAGCCTTTCGCTAAGACAGTTCTTGTGGAATTGGCAAAGTGATATTTGGAAGCCCGTAGAGGGCTATGGTGAAAAAGGAAATATCATAGGATGAAATCTGGAAAGAAGCTTTCTGAGAAACTGCTTAGTGTTCTGTTAATTCATCTCACAGAGTTACATCTGTATTTCGTGGATCTCTTTGCTAGCCTTATTTCTGTGGAATCTGAGAACAGATATTTCGGATCCCTTTGAAGACTTAGGACCAAAGTAAATATCCTGCGATAACAAAGAGAAAGAAGTTTTCTGAGAAACTTTTTGTGTTCTGTGAAATCATCTCACAGAGTTACAGCTTTCCCCTCAAGAAGCCTTTCGCTAAGACAGTTCTTGTGGAATTGGCAAAGTGATATTTGGAAGCCCTTAGAGGGCTATGGTGAAAAAGGAAATATCCTCAGATGAAATCTGGAAAGAAGCTTTCTGAGAAACTGCTCTGTGATGTGGGACTTCCACTCACAGAGGTACATCTGTATTTCATGGATCTCTTTGCTAGCCTTATTTCTGTGGAATCTGAGAACAGATATTTCGGATCCCTTTGAAGACTATAGGGCCAAAGGAAATATCCTCCGATAACAAAGAGAAAGAAGCTTTCTGAGAAAGTTCTTTGTGTTCTGTGAAATCATCTCACAGAGTTACAGCTTTCCCCTCAAGAAGCCTTTCGCTAAGACAGTTCTTGTGGAATTGGCAAAGTGATATTTGGAAGCCCTTAGAGGGCTATGGTGAAAAAGGATATATCCTCAGATGAAATATGGAAAGAAGCTTTCTGAGAAACTGCTCTGTGATGTGTGACTTCCACTCACAGAGTTACATCTGTGTTTGTCGTATATCTGTGCTAGCCTTATTTCTGTGGAATCTGAGAACAGATATTTCGGATCCCTATGAAGACTATAGGGCCAAAGGAAATATCCTCAGATAACTAAGAGAAAGAAGCTTTCTGAGAAACTTCTTTGTGTTCTGTGAAATCATCTCACAGAGTTACAGCTTTCCCCTCAAGAAGCCTTTCGCTAAGACAGTTCTTGTGCAATTGGCAAAGTGATATTTGGAAGCCCCTAGAGGGCTATGGTGAAAAAGGAAATATCCTCAGAAGAAATCTGGAAAGAAGCTTTCTGAGAAACTGCTCTGTGATGTGTGACTTGCACTCACAGATTTACATCTGTATTTCGTGGATCTCTTTGCTAGCCTTATTTCTGTGGAATCTGAGAACAGATATTTCGGATCCCTTTGAAGACTATAGGGCCAAAGGAAATATCCTCCGATAACAAAGAGAAAGAAGCTTTCTGAGAAACTTCTTTGTGTTCTGTGAAATCATCTCAGAGAGTTACAGCTTTCCCCTCAAGAAGCCTTTCGCCAAGGCAGTTCTTGTGGAATTGGCAAAGTGATATTTGGAAGTCCATAGAGGGCTATGGTGAAAAAGGAAATATCCTCAGATGAAATCTGGAAAGAAGCTTTCTGAGAAACTGCTTAGTGTTCTGTTAATTCATCTCACAGAGTTACATCTGTATTTCGTGGATCTCTTTGCTAGCCTTATTTCTGTGGAATCTGAGAACAGATATTTCGGATCCCTTTGAAGACTATAGGGCCAAAGTAAATATCCTGCGATAACAAAGAGAAAGAAGATTTCTGAGAAACTTCTTTGTGTTCTGTGAAATCATCTCACAGAGTTACAGCTTTCCCCTCAAGAAGCCTTTCGCTAAGACAGTTCTTGTGGAATTGGCAAAGTGATATTTGGAAGCCCATGGAGGGCTTTGGTGAAAAAGGAAATATCCTCAAATGAAATCTGGAAAGAAGCTTTCTGAGAAACTGCTCTGTGAATTGTGACTTCCACTCACAGAGTTACATCTGTATTTCATGGATCTCTTTGCTAGCCTTATTTCTGTGGAATCTGAGTACAGATATTTCGGATCCCTTTGAAGACTATAGGGCCAAAGGAAATATCCTCCGTTAACAAAGAGAAAGAAGCTTTCTGAGAAACTTCTTTGTGTTCTATGAAATCATCTCACAGAGTTACCGCTTTCCCCTCAAGAAGCCTTTCGCTAAGACAGTACTTGTGGAATTGGCAAAGTGATATTTGGAAGCCCATAGAGGCCTAAGTTGAAAAAGGAAATATCCTCAGATGAAATCTGGAAAGAAGCTTTCTGAGAAACTGCTTAGTGTTGTCTTAATTCATCTCACAGAGTTACATCTGTATTTCGTGGATCTCTTTGCTAGCCTTATTTCTGTGGAATCTGAGAACAGATATTTCGGATCCCTTTGAAGACTACAGGGCCAAAGGAAATATCCTAAGATAACAAAGAGAAAGAAGGTTTCTGAGAAACTTCTTTGTGTTCTGTGAAATCATCTCACAGAGTTACAGCTTTCCCCTCAAGAAGCCTTTCGCTAAGACAGTTCTTGTGGAATTGGCAAAGTGATATTTGGAAGCCCATAGAGGGCTATGGTGAAAAAGGAAATATCCTCAGATGAAATCTGGAAAGAAGCTTTCTGAGAAACTGCTCTGTGATGTGTGACTTCCACTCACAGAGTTACATCTGTATTTCGTGGATCTCTTTGCTAGCCTTATTTCTGTGGAATCTGAGAACAGATATTTCGGATCCCTTTGAAGACTATAGGGCCAAAGGAAATATCCTCCGATAACAAAGAGAAAGAAGCTTTCTGAGAAAGTTCTTTGTGTTCTGTGAAATCATCTCACAGAGTTACAGCTTTCCCCGCAAGAAGCCTTTCGCTAAGACAGTTCTTGTGGAATTGGCAAAGTGATATTTGGAAGCCCATAGAGGGCTATGGTGAAAAAGGATATATCCTCAGATGAAATCTGGAAAGAAGCTTTCTGAGAAACTGCTCTGAGAATTGTGACTTCCACTCACAGAGGTACATCTGTATTTCATGGATCTCTTTGCTAGCCTTATTTCTGTGGAATCTGAGTACAGATATTTCGGATCCCTTTGAAGACTATAGGGCCAAAGGAAATATCCTCCGATAACAAAGAGAAAGAAGCTTTCTGAGAAACTTCTTTGTGTTCTGTGAAACCATCTCACAGAGTTACCGCTTTCCCCTCAAGAAGCCTTTCGCTAAGACAGTACTTGTGGAATTGGCAAAGTGATATTTGGAAGCCCATAGAGGCCTATGGTGAAAAAGGAAATATCCTCAGATGAAATCTGGAAAGAAGCTTTCTGAGAAACTGCTTAGTGTTCTGTTAATTCATCTCACAGAGTAAAATCTGTATTTCGTGGATCTCTTTGCTAGCCTTATTTCTGTGGAATCTGAGAACAGATATTTCGGATCCCTTTGAAGACTATAGAGCCAAAGGAAATATCCTCCGATAACAAAGCGAAAGAAGCTTTCTGAGAAACTTCTTTGTGTTCTGTGAAATCATCTCACAGAGTTACAGCTTTCCCCTCAAGAAGCCTATCGCTAAGACAGTTCTTGTGGAATTGGCAAAGTGATAGTTGGAAGCCCATAGAGGGCTATGGTGAAAAAGGAAATATCCTCAGATGAAATCTGGAAAGAAGCTTTCTGAGAAACTGCTTAGTATTCTGTCAATTTATCTCACAGAGTTACATCTGTATTTCGTGGATCTCTTTGCTAGCCTTATTTCTGTGGAATCTGAGAACAGATATTTCGGATCCCTTTGAAGACTATAGGGCCAAAGGAAATATCCTAAGATAACAAAGAGAAAGAAGCTTTCTGAGAAACTTCTTTGTGTTCTGTGAAATCATCTCACAGAGTTACAGCTTTCCTCTCAAGAAGCCTTTCGCTAAGACAGTCCTTGTGGAATTGGCAAAGTGATATTTGGAAGCCCATAGAGGGCTATGGTGAAAAAGGAAATATCCTAGGATGAAATCTGGAAAGAAGCTTTCTGAGAAACTGCTTAGTGTTCTGTTAATTCATTTCACAGAGTTAGTTCTGCATTTCGTGGATCTCTTTGCTAGCCTTATTTCTGTGGAATCTGAGAACGGATATTTCGGATCCCTTTGAAGACTATAGGGCCAAAGGAAATATCCTCCGATAACAAAGAGAAAGAAGCTTTCTGAGAAACTTCTTTGTGTTCTGTGAAATCATCTCAAAGAGTTACAGCTTTCCCCTCAATAAGCCTTTCGCTAAGACAGTTCTTGTGGAATTGGCAAAGTGATATTTGGAAGCCCATAGAGGGCTATGGTGAAAAAGGAAATATCCTCAGATGAAATATGGAAAGAAGCTTTTTGAGAAACTGCTCTGTGATGTGTGACTTCCACTCACAGAGTTACATCTGTATTTCATGGATCTCTTTGCTAGCCTTATTTCTGTGGAATCTGAGAACAGATATTTCGGATCCCTTTGAAGACTACAGGGCCAAAGGAAATATCCTCCGATAACAAAGAGAAAGAAGCTTTCTGAGAAACTTCCTTGTGTTCTGTGAAATCATCTCACAGAGTTACAGCTTTCCCCTCAAGAGGCCATTCGCTAAGACAGTTCTTGTGGAATTGGCAAAGTGATATTTGGAAGCCCATAGAGGGCTATGGTGAAAAAGGAAGTATCCTCAGATGAAATCTGGAAAGAAGCTTTCTGAGAAACTGCTTAGTGTCCTGTTAATTCATCTCACAGAGTTACATCTGTATTTCGTGGATCTCTTTGCTAGCCTTATTTCTGTGGAATCTGAGAACAGATATTTCGGATCCCTTTGAAGACTATAGGGCCAAAGGAAATATCCTCCGATAACAAAGAGAAAGAAGCTTTCTGAGAAACTTCTTTGTGTTCTGTGAAATCTACTCACAGAGTTACAGCTTTCCCCTCAAGAAGCTTTTCGCTAAGACAGTTCTTGTGAAATTGGCAAAGTGATATTTGGAAGCCGTTAGAGGGCTATGGTGAAAAAGGAAATATCCTCAGATGAAATCTGGAAAGAAGCTTTCTGAGAAACTGCTCTGTGATGTGTGACTTCCACTCACAGAGTTACATCTGTATTTCGTGGATCTCTTTGCTAGCCTTATTTCTGTGGATTCTGAGAACAGATATTTTGGATCCCTTTGAAGCCTATAGGGACAAAGGAAATATCCTCCGATAACAAAGAGAAAGAAACTTTCTGAGAAACTTCCTTGTGTTCTGTGAAATCATCTCACAGAGTTACAGCTTTCCCCTCAAGAAGCCATTCGCGAAGACAGTTCTTGTGGAATTGGCAAAGTGATATTTGGAAGCCCATAGAGGGCTAAGGTGAAAAAGGAAATATCCTCAGATGAAATCTGGAAAGAAGCTTTCTGAGAAACTGCTTAGTGTTCTGTTAATTCATCTCACAGAGTTACATCTGTATTTCGTGGATCTCTTTGCTAGCCTTATTTCTGTGGAATCTGAGAACAGATATTTCGGATCCCTTTGAAGACTATGGGGCCAAAGGAAATATCCTCCGATAACAAAGAGAAAGAAGCTTTCTGAGAAACCTCTTTGTGTTCTGTGAAATCATCTCACAGAGTTACAGCTTTCCCCTCAAGAAGCCTTTCGCTAAGACAGTTCTTGTGGAATTGGCAAAGTGATATTTGGAAGCCCATAGAGGGCTATGGTTAAAAAGGAAATATCCTCAGATGAAATCTGGAAAGAAGCTTTCTGAGAAACTGCTTAGTGTTCTGTTAATTCATCTCACAGAGTTACATCTGTATTTCGTGTATCTCTTTGCTAGCCTTATTTCTGTGGAATCTGAGAACAGATATTTCGGATCCCTTTGAAGTCTATAGGGCCAAAGGAAATATCCTCCGATAACAAAGAGAAAGAAGCTTTCTGAGAAACTGCTTAGTGTTCTGTTAATTCATCTCACAGAGTTACATCTGTATTTCCTGGATCTCTTTGCTAGCCTTATTTCTGTGGAATCTGAGAACAGATATTTCGGATCCCTTTGAAGACTATAGGGCCAAAGGAAATATCCTCCGATAACAAAGAGAAAGAAGCTTTCTGAGAAACTTCTTCGTGTTCTGTGAAATCATCTCACAGAGTTACAACTTTCCCCTCAAGAAGCCTTTCGATAAGACAGTTATTGTGGAATTGGCAAAGTGATATTTCCAACCCCTAGAGGGCTATGGTGAAAAAGGAAATATCCTCAGATGAAATGTGGAAAGAAGCTTTCTGAGAAACTGCTTAGTGTTCTGTTAATTCATCTCACAGAGTTACATCTGTATTTCGTGGATCTCTTTGCTAGCCTTATTTCTGTGGAATCTGAGAACAGATATTTCGGATCCCTTTGAAGACTATAGGGCCAAAGGAAATATCCTCCGATAACGAAGAGAAAGAAACTTTCTGAGAAACTTCCTTGTGTTCTGTGAAATCATCTCACAGAGTTACAGCTTTCCCCTCAAGAAGCCTTTCGCTAAGACAGTTCTTGTGGAATTGACAAAGTGATATTTGGAAGCCCATAGAGGGCTGTGGTGAAAAAGGAAATATCCTCAGATGAAATCTGGAAAGAAGATTTCTGAGAAACTGCTTAGTGTTCTGTTAATTCATTTCAAAGAGTTACATCTGTATTTCGTGGATCTCTTTGCTAGCCTTATTTCTGTGGAATCTGAGAACGGATATTTCGGATCCCTTTGAAGACTATAGGGCCAATGGAAATATCCTCCGATAACAAAGAGAAAGAAGCTTTCTGAGAAACTTCTTTGTGTTCTGTGAAATCATCTCACAGAGTTACAGCTTTCCCCTCAAGAAGCCTTTCGCTAATACAGTTCTTGTGGAATTGGCAAAGTGATATTTGGAAGCCCATAGAGGGCTATGGTGAAAAAGGAAATATCCTCAGATGAAATCTGGAAAGAAGCTTTCTGAGAAACTGCTCTGTGATGTGTGACTTCCACTCACAGAGTTACATCTGTATTTCATGGATCTCTTTGCTAGCCTTATTTCTGTGGAATCTGAGAACAGATATTTCGGATCCCTTTGAAGATTTTAGGGCCAAAGGAAATATCCTCCGATAACAAAGAGAAAGAAGCTTTCTGAGAAACTTCTTTGTGTTCTGTGAAATCATCTCACAGAGTTACAGCTTTCTCCTCAAGAAGCCTTTCGCTAAGACAGTTCTTGTGGAATTGGCAAAGTGATATTTGGAAGCCCATAGAGGGCTATGGTGAAAAAGGAAATATCCTCAGATGAAATCTGGAAAGAAGATTTCTGAGAAACTGCTTAGTGTTCTGTTAATTCATCTCACAGAGTTACATGTGTATTTCGTGGATCTCTTTGCTAGCCTTATTTCTGTGGAATCTGAGAACAGATATTTCGGATCACTTTGAAGACTATAGGGCCAAAGGAAATATCCTCCGATAACAAAGAGAAAGAAGCTTTCTGAGAAACTGCTTAGTGTTCTGTTAATTCATCTCACAGAGTTACATCTGTATTTCGTGGATCTCTTTGCTAGCCTTATTTCTGTGGAATCTGAGAACAGATATTTCGGATCCCTTTGAAGACTATAGGGCCAAAGGAAATATCCTCCGATAACAAAGAGAAAGAAGCTTTCTGAGAAACTTCTTTGTGTTCTGTGAAATCATCTCACAGAGTTTCAGCTTTCCCCTCAAGAAGCCTTTCGCTAAGACAGTTCTTGTGGAATTGGCAAAGTGATATTTGGAAGCCCTTAGAGGGCTATGGTGAAAAAGGAAATATCCTCAGATGAAATCTGGAAAGAAGCGTTCTGAGAAACTGCTCTGTGATGTGTGACTTCCACTCACAGAGTTACATCTGTATTTCGTGGATCTCTTTGCTAGCCTTATTTCTGTGGAATCTGAGAACAGATATTTCGGATCCCTTTGAAGACTATAGGGCCAAAGGAAATATCCTCCGATACAAAGAGAAAGAAGCTTTCTGAGAAACTTCTTTGTGTTCTGTGAAATCATCTCACAGAGTTACAGCTTTACCCTCAAGAAGCCTTTCGCTAAGACAGTTCTTTTGGAATTGGCAAAGTGATATTTGGAAGCCCATAGAGGGCTATGGTGAAAAAGGAAATATCCTCAGATGAAATCTGGAAAGAAGCTTTCTGAGAAACTGCTCTGTGATGTGTGACTTCCACTCACAGAGTTACATCTGTATTTCATGGATCTCTTTGCTAGCCTTATTTCTGTGGAATCTGAGAACAGATATTTCGGATCCCTTTGAAGACTACAGGGCCAAAGGAAATATCCTCCGATAACAAAGAGAAAGAAGCTTTCTGAGAAACTGCTTAGTGTTCTGTTAATTCATCTCACAGAGTTACATCTGTATTTCGTGGATCTCTTTGCTAGCCTTATTTCTGTGGAATCTGAGAACAGATATTTCGGATCCCTTTGAAGACTATAGGGCCAAAGGAAATATCCTCCGATAACAAAGAGAAAGAAGCTTTCTGAGAAACTTCTTTGTGTTCTGTGAAATCATCTCACAGAGTTACAGCTTTCCCCTCAAGAAGCCTTTCGCTAAGACAGTTCTTGTAGAATTGGCAAAGTGATATTTGGAAGCCCATAGAGGGCTACGGTGAAAAAGGAAATATCCTCAGATGAAATCTGGAAAGAAGCTTTCTGAGAAAATGCTTCGTGTTCTGTTAATTCATCTCACAGAGGTACATCTGTATTTCGTGGATCGCTTTGCTAGCCTTATTTCAGTGGAATCTGAGAAGAGATATTTCGGATCCCTTTGAAGACTATAGGGCCAAAGGAAATATCCTCCGATAACAAAGAGAAAGAAGCTTTCTGAGAAACTTCTTTGTGTTCTGTGAAATCATCTCACGGAGTTACAGCTTTCCCCTCAAGAAGCCTTACGCTAAGACAGTTCTTGTGGAATTGGCAAAGTGATATTTGGAAGCCCTTAGAGGGCTATGGTGAAAAAGGAAATATCCTCAGATGAAATCTGGAAAGAAGCTTTCTGAGAAACTGCTTAGTGTTCTGTTAATTCATCTCACAGAGTTACATCTGTATTTCGTGGATCTCTTTGGTAGCCTTATTTCTGTGGAATCTGAGAACAGATATTTCGGATCCCTTTGAAGAATATAGGGCCAAAGGAAATATCCTCCGATAACAAAGAGAAAGAAGCTTTCTGAGAAACTTCTTTGTGTTCTGTGAAATCATCTCACAGAGTTACAGCTTCCTCCTCAAGAAGCCTTTCGCTAAGACAGTTCTTGTGGAATTGGCAAAGTCATATTTGGAAGCCCTTAGAGGGCTATGGTGAAAAAGGAAATATCCTCAGATGAAATCTGGAAAGAAGCTTTCTGAGAAACTGCTTAGTGTTCTGTTAATTCATCTCACAGAGTTACATGTGTATTTCGTGGATCTCTTTGCTAGCCTTATTTCTGTGGAATCTGAGAACAGATATTTCGGATCCCTTGGAAGACTGTAGGGCGAAAGGAAATATCCTCCGATAACAAAGAGAAAGAAGCTTTCTGAGAAACTGCTTAGTGTTCTGTTAATTCATCTCACAGAGTTACATCTGTATTTCGTGGATCTCTTTGCTAGCCTTATTTCTGTGGAATCTGAGAACAGATATTTCGGATCCCTTTGAAGACTATAGGGCCAAAGGAAATATCCTCCGATAACAAAGAGAAAGAAGCTTTCTGAGAAACATCTTTGTGTTCTGTGAAATCATCTCACAGAGTTACAGCTTTCTCCTCAAGAAGCCTTTCGCTAAGACAGTTCTTGTGGAAATGGCAAAGTGATATTTGGAAGCCCATAGAGGGCTATGGTGAAAAAGGAAATATCCTCAGATGAAATCTGGAAAGAAGCTTTCTGAGAAACTGCTTAGTGTTCTGTTAATTCATCTCACAGAGTTACATCTGTATTTCGTGGATCTCTTTGCTAGCCTTATTTCTGTGGAATCTGAGAACAGATATTTCGGATCCCTTTGAAGAATATAGGGCCAAAGGAAATATCCTGCGATAACAAAGAGAAAGAAGCTTTCTGAGAAACTTCTTTGTGTTCTGTGAAATCATCTCACAGAGTTACAGCTTTCTCCTCAAGAAGCCTTTCGCTAAGACAGTTCTTGTGGAATTGGCAAAGTGATATTTGGAAGCCCATAGAGGGCTATGTTGAAAAAGGAAATATCCTCAGATGAAATCTGGAAAGAAACTTTCTGAGAAACTGCTTAGTGTTCTGTTAATTCATCTCACAGAGTTACATCTGTATTTCGTGGATCTCTTTGCTAGCCTTATTTCCGTGGAATCTGAGAACAGATATTTCGGATCCCTTTGAAGACAATAGGGCCAAAGGAAATATCCTCCGATAACAAAGAGAAAGAAGCTTTCTGAGAAACTGCTTAGTGTTCTGTTAATTCATCTCACATAGTTACATGTGTATTTCGTGGATCTCTTTGCTAGCCTTATTTCAGTGGAATCTGAGAACAGATATTTCGGATCCCTTTGAAGACTATAGGGCCAAAGGAAATATCCTCCGATAACAAAGAGAAAGAAGCTTTCTGAGAAACTTCTTTGTGTTCTGTGAAATCATCTCACAGAGTTACAGCTTTCCCCTCAAGAAGACTTTCGCTAAGACAGTTCTTGTAGAATTGGCAAAGTGATATTTGGAAGCCCATAGAGGGCTACGGTGAAAAAGGAAATATCCTCAGATGAAATCTGGAAAGAAGCTTTCTGAGAAACTGCTTCGTGTTCTGTTAATTCATCTCACAGAGGTACATCTGTATTTCGTGGATCTCTTTGCTAGCCTTTTTTCAGTGGAATCTGAGAAGAGATATTTCGGATCCCTTTGAAGACTATAGGGCCAAAGGAAATATCCTCCGATAACAAAGAGAAAGAAGCTTTCTGAGAAACTTCTTTGTATTCTGTGAAATCATCTCACAGAGTTACAGCTTTCCCCTCAAGAAGCCTTACGCTAAGACAGTTCTTGTGGAATTGGCAAAGTGATATTTGGAAGCCCTTAGAGGGCTATGGTGAAAAAGGAAATATCCTCAGATGAAATCTGGAAAGAAGCTTTCTGAGAAACTGCTTAATGTTCTGTTAATTCATCTCACAGAGTTACATTTGTATTTCGTGGATCTCTTTGCTAGCCTTATTTCTGTGGAATCTGAGAACAGATATTTCGGATCCCTTTGAAGAATATAGGGCCAAAGGAAATATCTTCAGATAACAAAGAGAAAGAAGCTTTCTGAGAAACTTCTTTGTGTTCTGTGAAATCATCTCACAGAGTTACAGCTTCCTCCTCAAGAAGCCTTTCGCTAAGACAGTTCTTGTGGAATTGGCAAAGTCATATTTGGAAGCCCATAGAGGGCTATGGTGAAAAAGGAAATATCCTCAGATGAAATCTGGAAAGAAGCTTTCTGAGAAACTGCTTAGTGTTCTGTTAATTCATCTCACAGAGTTACATGTGTATTTCGTGGATCTCTTTGCTAGCCTTATTTCTGTGGAATCTGAGAACAGATATTTCGGATCCCTTGGAAGACTGTAGGGCGAAAGGAAATATCCTCCGATAACAAAGAGAAAGAAGCTTTCTGAGAAACTGCTTAGTGTTCTGTTAATTCATCTCACAGAGTTACATCTGTATTTCGTGGATCTCTTTGCTAGCCTTATTTCTGTGGAATCTGAGAACAGATATTTCGGATCCCTTTGAAGACTATAGGGCCAAAGGAAATATCCTCCGATAACAAAGAGAAAGAAGCTTTCTGAGAAACATCTTTGTGTTCTGTGAAATCATCTCACAGAGTTACAGCTTTCTCCTCAAGAAGCCTTTCGCTAAGACAGTTCTTGTGGAAATGGCAAAGTGATATTTGGAAGCCCATAGAGGGCTATGGTGAAAAAGGAAATATCCTCAGATGAAATCTGGAAAGAAGCTTTCTGAGAAACTGCTTAGTGTTCTGTTAATTCATCTCACAGAGTTACATCTGTATTTCGTGGATCTCTTTGCTAGCCTTATTTCTGTGGAATCTGAGAACAGATATTTCGGATCCCTTTGAAGAATATAGGGCCAAAGGAAATATCCTGCGATAACAAAGAGAAAGAAGCTTTCTGAGAAACTTCTTTGTGTTCTGTGAAATCATCTCACAGAGTTACAGCTTTCTCCTCAAGAAGCCTTTCGCTAAGACAGTTCTTGTGGAATTGGCAAAGTGATATTTGGAAGCCCATAGAGGGCTATGTTGAAAAAGGAAATATCCTCAGATGAAATCTGGAAAGAAACTTTCTGAGAAACTGCTTAGTGTTCTGTTAATTCATCTCACAGAGTTACATCTGTATTTCGTGGATCTCTTTGCTAGCCTTATTTCTGTGGAATCTGAGAACAGATATTTCGGATCCTTTGAAGACAATAGGGCCAAAGGAAATATCCTCCGATAACAAAGAGAAAGAAGCTTTCTGAGAAACTGCTTAGTGTTCTGTTAATTCATCTCACATAGTTACATGTGTATTTCGTGGATCTCTTTGCTAGCCTTATTTCAGTGGAATCTGAGAACAGATATTTCGGATCCCTTTGAAGACTATAGGGCCAAAGGAAATATCCTCCGATAACAAAGAGAAAGAAGCTTTCTGAGAAACTTCTTTGTGTTCTGTGAAATCATCTCACAGAGTTACAGCTTTCCCCTCAAGAAGCCTTTCGCTAAGACAGTTCTTGTGGAATTGGCAAAGTGATATTTGGAAGCCCATAGAGGGCTACGGTGAAAAAGGAAATATCCTCAGATGAAATCTGGAAAGAAGCTTTCTGAGAAACTGCTTCGTGTTCTGTTAATTCATCTCACAGAGTTACATCTGTATTTCGTGGATCTCTTTGCTAGCCTTATTTCTGTGGAATCTGAGAACAGATATGTCGGATCCCTTTGAAGACTATAGGGCCAAAGGAAATATCCTCCGATAACAAAGAGAAAGAAGCTTTCTGAGAAACTTCTTCGTGTTCTGTGAAATCATCTCACAGAGTTACAACTTTCCCCTCAAGAAGCCTTTCGATAAGACAGTTATTGTGGAATTGGCAAAGTGATATTTCCAACCCCTAGAGGGCTATGGTGAAAAAGGAAATATCCTCAGATGAAATGTGGAAAGAAGCTTTCTGAGAAACTGCTTAGTGTTCTGTTAATTCATCTCACAGAGTTACATCTGTATTTCGTGGATCTCTTTGCTAGCCTTATTTCTGTGGAATCTGAGAACAGATATTTCGGATCCCTTTGAAGACTATAGGGCCAAAGGAAATATCCTCCGATAACAAAGAGAAAGAAGCTTTCTGAGAAACTTCTTTGTGTTCTGTGAAATCATCTCACAGAGTTTCAGCTTTCCCCTCAAGAAGCCTTTCGCTAAGACAGTTCTTGTGGAATTGGCAAAGTGATATTTGGAAGCCCTTAGAGGGCTATGGTGAAAAAGGAAATATCCTCAGATGAAATCTGGAAAGAAGCGTTCTGAGAAACTGCTCTGTGATGTGTGACTTCCACTCACAGAGTTACATCTGTATTTCGTGGATCTCTTTGCTAGCCTTATTTCTGTGGAATCTGAGAACAGATATTTCGGATCCCTTTGAAGACTATAGGGCCAAAGGAAATATCCTCCGATACAAAGAGAAAGAAGCTTTCTGAGAAACTTCTTTGTGTTCTGTGAAATCATCTCACAGAGTTACAGCTTTACCCTCAAGAAGCCTTTCGCTAAGACAGTTCTTTTGGAATTGGCAAAGTGATATTTGGAAGCCCATAGAGGGCTATGGTGAAAAAGGAAATATCCTCAGATGAAATCTGGAAAGAAGCTTTCTGAGAAACTGCTCTGTGATGTGTGACTTCCACTCACAGAGTTACATCTGTATTTCATGGATCTCTTTGCTAGCCTTATTTCTGTGGAATCTGAGAACAGATATTTCGGATCCCTTTGAAGACTACAGGGCCAAAGGAAATATCCTCCGATAACAAAGAGAAAGAAGCTTTCTGAGAAACTGCTTAGTGTTCTGTTAATTCATCTCACAGAGTTACATCTGTATTTCGTGGATCTCTTTGCTAGCCTTATTTCTGTGGAATCTGAGAACAGATATTTCGGATCCCTTTGAAGACTATAGGGCCAAAGGAAATATCCTCCGATAACAAAGAGAAAGAAGCTTTCTGAGAAACTTCTTTGTGTTCTGTGAAATCATCTCACAGAGTTACAGCTTTCCCCTCAAGAAGCCTTTCGCTAAGACAGTTCTTGTAGAATTGGCAAAGTGATATTTGGAAGCCCATAGAGGGCTACGGTGAAAAAGGAAATATCCTCAGATGAAATCTGGAAAGAAGCTTTCTGAGAAACTGCTTCGTGTTCTGTTAATTCATCTCACAGAGGTACATCTGTATTTCGTGGATCGCTTTGCTAGCCTTATTTCAGTGGAATCTGAGAAGAGATATTTCGGATCCCTTTGAAGACTATAGGGCCAAAGGAAATATCCTCCGATAACAAAGAGAAAGAAGCTTTCTGAGAAACTTCTTTGTGTTCTGTGAAATCATCTCACGGAGTTACAGCTTTCCCCTCAAGAAGCCTTACGCTAAGACAGTTCTTGTGGAATTGGCAAAGTGATATTTGGAAGCCCTTAGAGGGCTATGGTGAAAAAGGAAATATCCTCAGATGAAATCTGGAAAGAAGCTTTCTGAGAAACTGCTTAGTGTTCTGTTAATTCATCTCACAGAGTTACATCTGTATTTCGTGGATCTCTTTGGTAGCCTTATTTCTGTGGAATCTGAGAACAGATATTTCGGATCCCTTTGAAGAATATAGGGCCAAAGGAAATATCCTCCGATAACAAAGAGAAAGAAGCTTTCTGAGAAACTTCTTTGTGTTCTGTGAAATCATCTCACAGAGTTACAGCTTCCTCCTCAAGAAGCCTTTCGCTAAGACAGTTCTTGTGGAATTGGCAAAGTCATATTTGGAAGCCCTTAGAGGGCTATGGTGAAAAAGGAAATATCCTCAGATGAAATCTGGAAAGAAGCTTTCTGAGAAACTGCTTAGTGTTCTGTTAATTCATCTCACAGAGTTACATGTGTATTTCGTGGATCTCTTTGCTAGCCTTATTTCTGTGGAATCTGAGAACAGATATTTCGGATCCCTTGGAAGACTGTAGGGCGAAAGGAAATATCCTCCGATAACAAAGAGAAAGAAGCTTTCTGAGAAACTGCTTAGTGTTCTGTTAATTCATCTCACAGAGTTACATCTGTATTTCGTGGATCTCTTTGCTAGCCTTATTTCTGTGGAATCTGAGAACAGATATTTCGGATCCCTTTGAAGACTATAGGGCCAAAGGAAATATCCTCCGATAACAAAGAGAAAGAAGCTTTCTGAGAAACATCTTTGTGTTCTGTGAAATCATCTCACAGAGTTACAGCTTTCTCCTCAAGAAGCCTTTCGCTAAGACAGTTCTTGTGGAAATGGCAAAGTGATATTTGGAAGCCCATAGAGGGCTATGGTGAAAAAGGAAATATCCTCAGATGAAATCTGGAAAGAAGCTTTCTGAGAAACTGCTTAGTGTTCTGTTAATTCATCTCACAGAGTTACATCTGTATTTCGTGGATCTCTTTGCTAGCCTTATTTCTGTGGAATCTGAGAACAGATATTTCGGATCCCTTTGAAGAATATAGGGCCAAAGGAAATATCCTGCGATAACAAAGAGAAAGAAGCTTTCTGAGAAACTTCTTTGTGTTCTGTGAAATCATCTCACAGAGTTACAGCTTTCTCCTCAAGAAGCCTTTCGCTAAGACAGTTCTTGTGGAATTGGCAAAGTGATATTTGGAAGCCCATAGAGGGCTATGTTGAAAAAGGAAATATCCTCAGATGAAATCTGGAAAGAAACTTTCTGAGAAACTGCTTAGTGTTCTGTTAATTCATCTCACAGAGTTACATCTGTATTTCGTGGATCTCTTTGCTAGCCTTATTTCCGTGGAATCTGAGAACAGATATTTCGGATCCCTTTGAAGACAATAGGGCCAAAGGAAATATCCTCCGATAACAAAGAGAAAGAAGCTTTCTGAGAAACTGCTTAGTGTTCTGTTAATTCATCTCACATAGTTACATGTGTATTTCGTGGATCTCTTTGCTAGCCTTATTTCAGTGGAATCTGAGAACAGATATTTCGGATCCCTTTGAAGACTATAGGGCCAAAGGAAATATCCTCCGATAACAAAGAGAAAGAAGCTTTCTGAGAAACTTCTTTGTGTTCTGTGAAATCATCTCACAGAGTTACAGCTTTCCCCTCAAGAAGACTTTCGCTAAGACAGTTCTTGTAGAATTGGCAAAGTGATATTTGGAAGCCCATAGAGGGCTACGGTGAAAAAGGAAATATCCTCAGATGAAATCTGGAAAGAAGCTTTCTGAGAAACTGCTTCGTGTTCTGTTAATTCATCTCACAGAGGTACATCTGTATTTCGTGGATCTCTTTGCTAGCCTTTTTTCAGTGGAATCTGAGAAGAGATATTTCGGATCCCTTTGAAGACTATAGGGCCAAAGGAAATATCCTCCGATAACAAAGAGAAAGAAGCTTTCTGAGAAACTTCTTTGTATTCTGTGAAATCATCTCACAGAGTTACAGCTTTCCCCTCAAGAAGCCTTACGCTAAGACAGTTCTTGTGGAATTGGCAAAGTGATATTTGGAAGCCCTTAGAGGGCTATGGTGAAAAAGGAAATATCCTCAGATGAAATCTGGAAAGAAGCTTTCTGAGAAACTGCTTAATGTTCTGTTAATTCATCTCACAGAGTTACATTTGTATTTCGTGGATCTCTTTGCTAGCCTTATTTCTGTGGAATCTGAGAACAGATATTTCGGATCCCTTTGAAGAATATAGGGCCAAAGGAAATATCTTCAGATAACAAAGAGAAAGAAGCTTTCTTAGAAACTTCTTTGTGTTCTGTGAAATCATCTCACAGAGTTACAGCTTCCTCCTCAAGAAGCCTTTCGCTAAGACAGTTCTTGTGGAATTGGCAAAGTCATATTTGGAAGCCCATAGAGGGCTATGGTGAAAAAGGAAATATCCTCAGATGAAATCTGGAAAGAAGCTTTCTGAGAAACTGCTTAGTGTTCTGTTAATTCATCTCACAGAGTTACATGTGTATTTCGTGGATCTCTTTGCTAGCCTTATTTCTGTGGAATCTGAGAACAGATATTTCGGATCCCTTGGAAGACTGTAGGGCGAAAGGAAATATCCTCCGATAACAAAGAGAAAGAAGCTTTCTGAGAAACTGCTTAGTGTTCTGTTAATTCATCTCACAGAGTTACATCTGTATTTCGTGGATCTCTTTGCTAGCCTTATTTCTGTGGAATCTGAGAACAGATATTTCGGATCCCTTTGAAGACTATAGGGCCAAAGGAAATATCCTCCGATAACAAAGAGAAAGAAGCTTTCTGAGAAACATCTTTGTGTTCTGTGAAATCATCTCACAGAGTTACAGCTTTCTCCTCAAGAAGCCTTTCGCTAAGACAGTTCTTGTGGAAATGGCAAAGTGATATTTGGAAGCCCATAGAGGGCTATGGTGAAAAAGGAAATATCCTCAGATGAAATCTGGAAAGAAGCTTTCTGAGAAACTGCTTAGTGTTCTGTTAATTCATCTCACAGAGTTACATCTGTATTTCGTGGATCTCTTTGCTAGCCTTATTTCTGTGGAATCTGAGAACAGATATTTCGGATCCCTTTGAAGAATATAGGGCCAAAGGAAATATCCTGCGATAACAAAGAGAAAGAAGCTTTCTGAGAAACTTCTTTGTGTTCTGTGAAATCATCTCACAGAGTTACAGCTTTCTCCTCAAGAAGCCTTTCGCTAAGACAGTTCTTGTGGAATTGGCAAAGTGATATTTGGAAGCCCATAGAGGGCTATGTTGAAAAAGGAAATATCCTCAGATGAAATCTGGAAAGAAACTTTCTGAGAAACTGCTTAGTGTTCTGTTAATTCATCTCACAGAGTTACATCTGTATTTCGTGGATCTCTTTGCTAGCCTTATTTCTGTGGAATCTGAGAACAGATATTTCGGATCCTTTGAAGACAATAGGGCCAAAGGAAATATCCTCCGATAACAAAGAGAAAGAAGCTTTCTGAGAAACTGCTTAGTGTTCTGTTAATTCATCTCACATAGTTACATGTGTATTTCGTGGATCTCTTTGCTAGCCTTATTTCAGTGGAATCTGAGAACAGATATTTCGGATCCCTTTGAAGACTATAGGGCCAAAGGAAATATCCTCCGATAACAAAGAGAAAGAAGCTTTCTGAGAAACTTCTTTGTGTTCTGTGAAATCATCTCACAGAGTTACAGCTTTCCCCTCAAGAAGCCTTTCGCTAAGACAGTTCTTGTGGAATTGGCAAAGTGATATTTGGAAGCCCATAGAGGGCTACGGTGAAAAAGGAAATATCCTCAGATGAAATCTGGAAAGAAGCTTTCTGAGAAACTGCTTCGTGTTCTGTTAATTCATCTCACAGAGTTACATCTGTATTTCGTGGATCTCTTTGCTAGCCTTATTTCTGTGGAATCTGAGAACAGATATGTCGGATCCCTTTGAAGACTATAGGGCCAAAGGAAATATCCTCCGATAACAAAGAGAAAGAAGCTTTCTGAGAAACTTCTTTGTGTTCTGTGAAATCATCTCACAGAGTTACAGCTTTCTCCTCAAGAAGCCTTTCGCTAAGACAGTTCTTGTGGAATTGGCAAAGTGATATTTGGAAGCCCATAGAGGGCTATGGTGAAAAAGGAAATATCCTCAGATGAAATCTGGAAAGAAGCTTTCTGAGAAACTGCTCTGTGATGTGTGACTTCCACTCACAGAGTTACATCTGTATTTCATGGATGTCTTTGCTAGCCTTATTTCTGTGGAATCTGAGAACAGATATTTCGGATCCCTTTGAAGACTACAGGGCCAAAGGTAATATCCTCCGATAACAAAGAGAAAGAAGCTTTCTGAGAAACTGCTTAGTGTTCTGTTAATTCATCTCACAGAGTTACATCTGTATTTCGTGGATCTCTTTGCTAGCCTTATTTCTGTGGAATCTGAGAACAGATATTTCGGATCCCTTTGAAGACTATAGGGCCAAAGGAAATATCCTCCGATAACAAAGAGAAAGAAGCTTTCTGAGAAACTTCTTTGTGTTCTGTGAAATCATCTCACAGATTTACAGCTTTCCCCTCAAGAAGCCTTTCGCTAAGACAGTTCTTGTAGAATTGGCAAAGTGATATTTGGAAGCCCATAGAGGGCTACGGTGAAAAAGGAAATATCCTCAGATGAAATCTGGAAAGAAGCTTTCTGAGAAACTGCTTCGTGTTCTGTTAATTCATCTCACAGAGGTACATCTGTATTTCGTGGATCTCTTTGCTAGCCTTATTTCAGTGGAATCTGAGAAGAGATATTTCGGATCCCTTTGAAGACTATAGGGCCAAAGGAAATATCCTCCGATAACAAAGAGAAAGAATCTTTCTGAGAAACTTCTTTGTGTTCTGTGAAATCATCTCACAGAGTTACAGCTTTCCCCTCAAGAAGCCTTACGCTAAGACAGTTCTTGTGGAATTGGCAAAGTGATATTTGGAAGCCCTTAGAGGGCTATGGTGAAAAAGGAAATATCCCCAGATGAAATCTGGAAAGAAGCTTTCTGAGAAACTGCTTAGTGTTCTCTTAATTCATCTCACAGAGTTACATCTGTATTTCGTGGATCTCTTTGCTAGCCTTATTTCCGTGGAATCTGAGAACAGATATTTCGGATCCCTTTGAAGAATATAGGGCCAAAGGAAATATCCTCCGATAACAAAGAGAAAGAAGCTTTCTGAGAAACTTCTTTGTGTTCTGTGAAATCATCTCACAGAGTTACAGCTTCCTCCTCAAGAAGCCTTTCGCTAAGACAGTTCTTGTGGAATTGGCAAAGTCATATTTGGAAGCCCATAGAGGGCTATGGTGAAAAAGGAAATATCCTCAGATGAAATCTGGAAAGAAGCTTTCTGAGAAACTGCTTAGTGTTCTGTTAATTCATCTCACAGAGTTACATGTGTATTTCGTGGATCTCTTTGCTAGCCTTATTTCTGTGCAATCTGAGAACAGATATTTCGGATCCCTTGGAAGACTATAGGGCGAAAGGAAATATCCTCCGATAACAAAGAGAAAGAAGCTTTCTGAGAAACTGCTTAGTGTTCTGTTAATTCATCTCACAGAGTTACATCTGTATTTCGTGGATCTCTTTGCTAGCCTTGTTTCTGTGGAATCTGAGAACAGATATTTCGGATCCCTTTGAAGACTATAGGGCCAAAGGAAATATCCTCCGATAACAAAGAGAAAGAAGCTTTCTGAGAAACTTCTTTGTGTTCTGTGAAATCATCTCACAGAGTTACAGCTTTCTCCTCAAGAAGCCTTTCGCTAAGACAGTTCTTGTGGAAATGGCAAAGTGATATTTGGAAGCCCATAGAGGGCTATGGTGAAAAAGGAAATATCCTCAGATGAAATCTGGAAAGAAGCTTTCTGAGAAACTGCTTAGTGTTCTGTTAATTCATCTCACAGAGTTACATCTGTATTTCGTGGATCTCTTTGCTAGCCTTATTTCTGTGGAATCTGAGAACAGATATTTCGGATCCCTTTGAAGAATATAGGGCCAAAGGAAATATCCTGCGATAACAAAGAGAAAGAAGCTTTCTGAGAAACTTCTTTGTGTTCTGTGAAATCATCTCACAGAGTTACAGACTTCTCCTCAAGAAGCCTTTCGCTAAGACAGTTCTTGTGGAATTGGCAAAGTGATATTTGGAAGCCCATAGAGGGCTATGTTGAAAAAGGAAATATCCTCAGATGAAATCTGGAAAGAAACTTTCTGAGAAACTGCTTAGTGTTCTGTTAATTCATCTCACAGGGTTACATCTGTATTTCGTGGATCTCTTTGCTAGCCTTATTTCTGTGGAATCTGAGAACAGATATTTCGGATCCCTTTGAAGACAATAGGGCCAAAGGAAATATCCTCCGATAACAAAGAGAAAGAAGCTTTCTGAGAAACTGCTTAGTGTTCTGTTAATTCATCTCACATAGTTACATGTGTATTTCGTGTATCTCTTTGCTAGCCTTATTTCAGTGGAATCTGAGAACAGATATTTCGGATCCCTTTGAAGACTACAGGGCGAAAGGAAATATCATCCGATAACAAAGAGAAAGAAGCTTTCTGAGAAACTTCTTTGTGTTCTGTGAAATCATCTCACAGAGTTACAGCTTTCCCCTCAAGAACCCTTTCGCTAAGACAGTTCTTGTGGAATTCGCAAAGTGATATTTGGAAGCCCATAGAGGGCTATGGTTAAAAAGGAAATATCCTCAGATGAAATCTGGAAAGAAGCTTTCTGAGAAACTGCTTAGTGTTCTGTTAATTCATCTCACAGAGTTACATCTGTATTTCGTGGATCTCTTTGCTAGCCTTATTTCTGTGTAATCTGAGAACAGATATTTCGGATCCCTTTGAAGACTATAGGGCCAAAGGAAATATCCTCCGATAACAAAGAGAAAGAAGCTTTCTGAGAAACTTCTTTGTGTTCTGTGAAATCATCTTACAGAGTTACAGCTTTCTCCTCAAGAAGCCTTTCGCTAAGACAGTTCTTGTGGAATTGGCAAAGTGATATTTGGAAGCCCTTAGAGGGCTATGGTGAAAAAGGAAATATCCTCAGATGAAATCTGGAAAGAAGCTTTCTGAGAAACTGCTTAGTGTTCTGTTAATTCATCTCACAGAGTTACATCTGTATTTCGTGGATCTCTTTGCTAGCCTTATTTCTGTGGAATCTGAGAACAGATAATTCGGATCCCTTTGAAGACTATAGGGCCAAAGGAAATATCCTCCGATAACAAAGAGAAAGAAGCTTTCTGAGAAACTTCTTTGTGTTCTGTGAAATCATCTCACAGAGTTACAGCTTTCTCCTCAAGAAGCCTTTCGCTAAGACAGTTCTTGTGGAATTGGCAAAGTGATATTTGGAAGCCCATAGAGGGCTATGGTGAAAAAGGAAATATCCTCAGATGAAATCTGGAAAGAAGCTTTCTGAGAAACTGCTTAGTGTTCTGTTAATTCATCTCACAGAGTTACATCTGTATTTCGTGGATCTCTTTGCTAGCCTTATTTCTGTGGAATCTGAGAACAGATAATTCGGATCCCTTTGAAGACTATAGGGCCAAAGGAAATATCCTCCGATAACAAAGAGAAAGAAGCTTTCTGAGAAACTTCTTTGTGTTCTGTGAAATCATCTCACAGAGTTACAGCTTTCTCCTCAAGAAGCCTTTCGCTAAGACAGTTCTTGTGGAATTGGCAAAGTGATATTTGGAAGCCCATAGAGGGCTATGGTGAAAAAGGAAATATCCTCAGATGAAATCTGGAATGAAGCTTTCTGAGAAACTGCTTAGTGATTTGTTAATTCATCTCACCGAGTTACATCTGTATTTCGTGGATCTCTTTGCTAGCCTTATTTCTGTGGAATCTGAGAAGAGATATTTCGGATCCATTTGAAGACTATAGGGCCAAAGGAAATATCCTCCGATAACAAAGAGAAAGAAGCTTTCTGAGAAACTGCTTAGTGTTCTGTTAATTCATCTCACATAGTTACATGTGTATTTCGTGGATCTCTTTGCTAGCCTTATTTCTGTGGAATCTGAGAACAGATATTTCGAATCCCTTTGAAGACTATAGGGCAAAGGAAATATCCTCCGATAACAAAGAGAAAGAAGCTTTCTGAGAAACTTCTTTGTGTTCTGTGAAATCATCTCACAGAGTTACAGCTTTCACCTCAAGAAGCCTTTCACTAAGACAGTTCTTGTGGAATTGGCAAAGTGATATTTGGAAGCCCATAGAGGGCTACGGTGAAAAAGGAAATACCCTCAGATGAAATCTGGAAAGAAGCTTTCTGAGAAACTGCTTTGTGTTCTGTTAATTCATCTCACAGAGTTACATCTGTATTTCGTGGATCTCTTTGCTAGCCTTATTTCAGTGGAATCTGAGAAGAGATATTTCGGATCCCTTTGAAGACTATAGGGATAAAGGAAATATCCTCCGATAACAAAGACAAAGAAGCTTTCTGAGAAACTTCTTTGTGTTCTGTGAAATCATCTCACAGAGTTACAGCTTTCCCCTCAAGAAGCCTTTCGCTAAGACAGTTCTTGTGGAATTGGCAAAGTGATATTTGGAAGCCCTTAGAGGGCTATGGTGAAAAAGGAAATATCCTCAGATGAAATCTGGAAAGAAGCTTTCTGAGAAACTGCTTAGTGTTCTGTTAATTCATCTCACAGGGTTACATGTGTATTTCGTGGATCTCTTTGCTAGCCTTATTTCTGTGGAATCTGAGAACAGATAGTTCGGATCCCTTGGAAGACTATAGGGCGAAAGGAAATATCCTCCGATAACAAAGAGAAAGAAGCTTTCTGAGAAACTTCTTTGTGTTTTGTGAAATCATCTCACAGAGTTACAGCTTTCTCCTCAAGAAGCCTTTCGCTAAGACAGTTCTTGTGGAATTGGAAAAGTGATATTTGGAAGCCCATAGAGGGCTATGGTGAAAAAGGAAATATCCTCAGATGAAATCTGGAAAGAAGCTTTCTGAGAAACTGCTTAGTGTTCTGTTAATTCATCTCACAGAGTTACATGTGTATTTCGTGGATCTCTTTGCTAGCCTTATTTCTGTGGAATCTGAGAACAGATATTTCGGATCCCTTTGAAGACTACAGGGCCAAAGGAAATATCCTCCGATAACAAAGAGAAAGAAGCTTTCTGAGAAACTGCTTAGTGTTCTGTTAATTCATCTCACAGAGTTACATCTGTATTTCCTGGATCTCTTTGCTAGCCTTATTTTTGTGGAATTTGAGAACAGATATTTCGGATCCCTTTGAAGACTATAGGGCTAAAAGAAATATCCTCCGATAACAAAGAGAAAGAAGCTTTCTGAGAAACTTCTTTGTGTTCTGTGAAATCATCTCACAGAGTTTCAGCTTTCCCCTCAAGAAGTCTTTCGCCAAGACAGTTCCTGTGGAATTGGCAAAGTGATATTTGGAAGCCCTTAGAGGGCTATGGTGAAAAAGGAAATATCCTCAGATGAAATCTGGAAAGAAGCTTTCTGAGAAACTGCTGTGTGATGTGTGACTTCCACTCACAGAGTTACATCTGTATTTCGTGGATCTCTTTGCTAGCCTTATTTCTGTGGAATGTGAGAACAGATATTTCGGATCCCTTTGAAAACTATAGGGCCAAAGGAAATATCCTCCGATAACAAAGAGAAAGAAACTTTCTGAGAAACTTCGTTGTGTTCTGTGAAATCATCTCACAGAGTTACAGCTTTCCCCTCAAGAAGCCATTCGCTAAGACAGTTCTTGTGGTATTGATAAGGTGATATTTGGAAGCCCATAGAGGGCTGTGGTGAAAAAGGAAATATCCTCAGATGAAATCTGGAAAGAAGATTTCTGAGAAACTGCTTAGTGTTCTGTTAATTCATTTCACAGAGTTACATCTGTATTTCGTGGATCTCTTTGCTAGCCTTATTTCTGTGGTATCTGAGAATGGATATTTCGGATCCCTTTGAAGACTATAGGGCCAAAGGAAATATCCTCCGATAACAAAGAGAAAGAAGCTTTCTGAGAAACTTCTTTGTGTTCTGTGAAATCATCTCACAGAGTTACAGCTTTCCCCTCAAGAAGCCTTTCGCTAAGACAGTTCTTGTGGAATTGGCAAAGTGATATTTGGAAGCCCTTAGAGGGCTATGGTGAAAAAGGAAATATCCTCAGATGAAATCTGGAAAGAAGCTTTCTGAGAAACTGCTTAGTGTTCTGTTAATTCATCTCACAGAGTTACATGTGTATTTCGTGGATCTCTTTGCTAGCCTTATTTCTGTGGAATCTGAGAACAGATATTTCGGATCCCTTTGAAGACTATAGGGCCAAAGGAAATATCCTCCGATAACAAACAGAAAGAAGCCTTCTGAGAAACTTCTTTGTGTTCTGTGAAATCATCTCACAGAGTTACAGCTTTCCCCTCAAGAAGCCTTTCGCTAAGACAGTTCTTGTGGAATTGACAAAGTGATGCTTGGAAGCCCATAGAGGGCTATGGTGAAAAAGGAAATATCCTCAGATGAAATCTGGAAAGAAGCTTTCTGAGAAACTGCTTAGTGTTCTGTTAATTCATCTCTCAGAGTTACATCTGTATTTCGTGGATCTCTTTGCTAGCCTTATTTCTGTGGAATCTGAGAACAGATATTTCGGATCCCTTTGAAGACTATAGGGCCAAAGGAAATATACACCGATAAAAAAGACAAAGAAGCTTTCTGAGAAACTTCTTTGTGTTCTGTGAAATCATCTCACAGAGTTACAGCTTTCCCCTCAAGAAGCCTTTCGCTAAGACAGTTCTTGTGGAATTGGCAAAGTGATATTTGGAAGCCCATAGAGGCCTATGGTGAAAAAGGAAATATCCTCAGATGAAATCTGGAAAGAAGCTTTCTGAGAAACTGCTTAGTGTTCTGTTAATTCATCTCACAGAGTTACATCTGTATTTCATGGATCTCTTTGCTAGCCTTATTTCTGTGGAACCTGAGAACAGATATTTTGGATCCCTTGGAAGACTATAGGGCGAAAGGAAATATCCTCCGATAACAAAGAGAAAGAAGCTTTCTGAGAAACTTCTTTGTGTTCTGTGAAATCATCTCACAGAGTTACAGTTTTGACCTCAAGAAGCCTTTCGCTAAGACAGTTCTTGTGGAATTGGCAAAGTGATATTTGGAAGCCCATAGAGTGCTATGGTGAAAAAGGAAATATCCTCAGATGAAATCTGGAAAGAAGCTTTCTGAGAAACTGCTTAGTGTTCTGTTAATTCATCTCACAGAGTTACATCTGTATTTCGTGGATCTCTTTGCTGGCCTTATTTCTGTGGAATCTGAGAACAGATATTTCGGATCCCTTTGAAGACTATAGGGCCAAAGGAAATATCCTCCGATAACAAAGAGAAATAAGCTTTCTGAGAAACTTCTTTGTGTTCTGTGAAATCATCTCACAGAGTTACAGCTTTCTCCTCAAGAAGCCTTTCGCTAAGACAGTTCTTGTGGAATTGGCAAAGTGATATTTGGAAGCCCTTAGAGGGCTATGGTGAAAAAGGAAATATCCTCAGATGAAATCTGGAAAGAAGCTTTCTGAGAAACTGCTTAGTGTTCTGTTAATTCATCTCACAGAGTTACATCTGTATTTCGTGGATCTCTTTGCTAGCCCTATTTCTGTGGAATCTGAGAAGAGATATTTCGGATCCCTTTGAAGACTATAGGGCCAAAGGAAATATCCTACGATAACAAAGAGAAGGAAGCTTTCTGAGAAACTGCTTAGTGTTCTGTTAATTCATCTCACATAGTTACATGTGCATTTCGTGGATCTCTTTGCTAGTCTTATTTCTGTGAATCTCAGAACAGATATTTCGGTCCCTTTGAAGACTATAGGGCCAAATGAAATATCCGCCGATAACAAAGAGAAAGAAGCTTTCTGAGAAACTTCTTTGTGTTCTGTGAAATCATCTCACAGAGTTACAGCTTTCCCCTCAAGAAGCCTTTCGCTAAGACAGTTCTTGTGGAATTGGCAAAGTGATATTTGGAAGCCCATAGAGGGCTACGGTAAAAAAGGAAATATCCTCAGAAGAAATCTGGAAAGAAGCTTTCTGAGAAACTGCTTTGTGTTCTCTTAATTCATCTCAGAGAGTTACATCTGTATTTCGTGGATCTCTTTGCTAGCCTTATTTCAGTGGAATCTGAGAAGAGATATTTCGGATCCCTTTGAAGACTATAGGGCCAAAGGAAATATCCTCTGATAATAAAGAGAAAGAAGCTTTCTGAGAAACTTCTTTGTGTTCTGTGAAATCATCTCACAGAGTTACAGCTTTCCCCTCAAGAAGCCTTACGCTAAGACAGTTCTTGTGGAATTGGCAAAGTGATATTTGGAAGCCCTTAGAGGGCTATGGTGAAAAAGGAAATATCCTCAGATGAAATCTGGAAAGAAGCTTTCTGAGAAACTGCTTAGTGTTCTCTTAATTCATCTCACAGAGTTACATCTGTATTTCGTGGATCTCTTTGCTAGCCTTATTTCTGTGGAATCTGAGAAGAGATATTTCGGATCCCTTTGAAGACTATAGGGCCAAAGGAAATATCCTCCGATAACAAAGAGAAAGAAGCTTTCTGAGAAACTTCTTTGTGTTCTGTGAAATCATCTCACAGAGTTACAGCTTTCCCCTCAAGAAGCCTTTCGCTAAGACAGTTCTTGTGGAATTGGCAAAGTGATATTTGGAAGCCCATAGAGGGCTATGGTGAAAAAGGAAATATCCTCAGATGAAATCTGGAAAGAAGCTTTCTGAGAAACTGCTTAGTGTTCCGTTAATTCATCTCACAGAGTTACATGTGTATTTCGTGGATCTCTTTGCTAGCCTTATTTCTGTGGAATCTGAGAACAGATATTTCGGATCCCTTTGAAGACTATAGGGCCAAAGGAAATATCCTCCGATAACAAAGAGAAAGAAGCTTTCTGAGAAACTTCTTTGTGTTCTGTGAAATCATCTCACAGAGTTACAACTTTCTCCTCAAGAAGCCTTTCGCTAAGACAGTTCTTGTGGAATTGGCAAAGTGATATTTGCAACCCCTAGAGGGCTATGGTGAAAAAGGAAATATCCTCAGATGAAATCTGGAAAGAAGCTTTCTGAGAAACTGCTTAGTGTTCTGTTAATTCATCTCACAGAGTTACATGTGTATTTCGTGGATCTCTTTGCTAGCCTTATTTCTGTGGAATCTGAGAACAGATATTTCGCATCCCTTTGAAGACTATAGGGCCAAAGGAAATATCCTCCGATAACAAAGAGAAAGAAGCTTTCTGAGAAGCTTCCTTGTGTTCTGTGAAATCATCTCACAGAGTTGCAGCTTTCACCTCAAGAAGCCATTCGCTAAGACAGTTCTTGTGGAATTGGCAAAGGGATATTTGGAAGCCCATAGAGGGCTATGGTGAAAAAGGAAATATCCTCAGATGAAATCTGGAAAGAAGCTTTCTGAGAAACTGCTTAGTTTTCTGTTAATTCATCTCACAGAGTTATATCTGTATTTCGTGGATCTCTTTGCTAGCCTTATTTCTGTGGAATCTGAGAACAGATATTTCGGATCCCTTTGAAGACTATAGGGCCAAAGGAAATATCCTCCGATAACAAAGAGAAAGAAGCTTTCTGAGAAACTTCTTTGTGTTCTGTGAAATCATCTCCCAGAGTTACAGCTTTCCTCTCAAGAAGCCTTTCGCTAAGACAGTTCTTGTGGAATTGGCAAAGTGATATTTGGAAGCCCGTAGAGGGCTATGGTGAAAAAGGAAATATCCTCAGATGAAATCTGGAAAGAAGCTTTCTGAGAAACTGCTTAGTGTTCTCTTTATTCATCTCACAGAGTTACATCTGTATTTCGTGGATCTCTTTGCTAGCCTTATTTCTGTGGAATCTGAGAACAGATATTTCGGATCCCTTTGAAGACTATAGGGACAAAGGAAATATCCTCCGATAACAAAGAGAAAGAAGCTTTCTGAGAAACTTCTTTGTGTTCTGTGAAATCATCTCACAGAGTTACAGCTTTCCCCTCAAGAAGCCTTTCGCTAAGAGAGTTCTTGTGGAATTGGCAAAGTGATATTTGGAAGCCCATAGAGGGCTATGGTGAAAAAGGAAATATCCTCAGATGAAATCTGGAAAGAAGCTTTCTGAGAAACTGCTTAGTGTTCTGTTAATTCATCTCACAGAGTTACATATGTATTTCGTGGATCTCTTTGCTAGCCTTATTTCTGTGGAATCTGAGAACAGATATTTCGGATCCCTTTGAAGACTATAGGGCCAAAGGAAATATCCTCCGATAACAAAGAGAAAGAAGCTTTCTGAGAAACTTCTTTGTGTTCTGTGAAATCATCTCACAGAGTTACAACTTTCCCCTCAAGAAGCCTTTCGCTAAGACAGTTCTTGTGGAATTGGCAAAGTGATATTTGCAACCCCTAGAGGGCTATGGTGAAAAAGGAAATATCCTCAGATGAAATCTGGAAAGAAGCTTTCTGACAAACTGCTTAGTGTTCTGTTAATTCATCTCACAGAGTTACATGTGTATTTCGTGGATCTCTTTGCTAGCCTTATTTCTGTGGAATCTGAGAACAGATATTTCGGATCCCTTTGAAGACGACAGGGCCAAAGGAAATATACTCCGATAACAAAGAGAAAGAAGCTTTCTGAGAAACTGCTTAGTGTTCTGTTAATTCATCTCACAGAGTTACATCTGTATTTCCTGGATCTCTTTGCTAGCCTTATTTTTGTGGAATTTGAGAACAGATATTTCGGATCCCTTTGAAGACTATAGGGCTAAAGGAAATATCCTCCGATAACAAAGAGAAAGAAGCTTTCTGAGAAACTTCTTTGTGTTCTGTGAAATCATCTCACAGAGTTTCAGCTTTCCCCTCAAGAAGTCTTTCGCTAAGACAGTTCCTGTGGAATTGGCAAAGTGATATTTGGAAGCCCTTAGAGGGCTATGGTGAAAAAGGAAATATCCTCAGATGAAATCTGGAAAGAAGCTTTCTGAGAAACTGCTGTGTGATGTGTGACTTCCACTCACAGAGTTACATCTGTATTTCGTGGATCTCTTTGCTAGCCTTATTTCTGTGGAATGTGAGAACAGATATTTCGGATCCCTTTGAAAACTATAGGGCCAAAGGAAATATCCTCCGATAACAAAGAGAAAGAAACTTTCTGAGAAACTTCGTTGTGTTCTGTGAAATCATCTCACAGAGTTACAGCTTTCCCCTCAAGAAGCCATTCGCTAAGACAGTTCTTGTGGAATTGACAAGGTGATATTTGGAAGCCCATAGAGGGCTGTGGTGAAAAAGGAAATATCCTCAGATGAAATCTGGAAAGAAGCTTTCTGAGAAACTGCTTAGTGTTCTGTTAATTCATCTCACAGAGTTACATCTGTATTTCGTGGATCTCTTTGCTAGCCCTATTTCTGTGGAATCTGAGAAGAGATATTTCGGATCCCTTTGAAGACTATAGGGCCAAAGGAAATATCCTACGATAACAAAGAGAAGGAAGCTTTCTGAGAAACTGCTTAGTGTTCTGTTAATTCATCTCACATAGTTACATGTGTATTTCGTGGATCTCTTTGCTAGTCTTATTTCTGTGAATCTGAGAACAGATATTTCGGTCCCTTTGAAGACTATAGGGCCAAATGAAATATCCGCCGATAACAAAGAGAAAGAAGCTTTCTGAGAAACTTCTTTGTGTTCTGTGAAATCATCTCACAGAGTTACAGCTTTCCCCTCAAGAAGCCTTTCGCTAACACAGTTCTTGTGGAATTGGCAAAGTGATATTTGGAAGCCCATAGAGGGCTACGGTAAAAAAGGAAATATCCTCAGATGAAATCTGGAAAGAAGCTTTCTGAGAAACTGCTTTGTGTTCTGTTAATTCATCTCAGAGAGTTACATCTGTATTTCGTGGATCTCTTTGCTAGCCTTATTTCAGTGGAATCTGAGAAGAGATATTTCGGATCCCTTTGAAGACTATAGGGCCAAAGGAAATATCCTCTGATAACAAAGAGAAAGAAGCTTTCTGAGAAACTTCTTTGTGTTCTGTGAAATCATCTCACAGAGTTACAGCTTTCCCCTCAAGAAGCCTTACGCTAAGACAGTTCTTGTGGAATTGGCAAAGTGATATTTGGAAGCCCTTAGAGGGCTATGGTGAAAAAGGAAATATCCTCAGATGAAATCTGGAAAGAAGCTTTCTGAGAAACTGCTTAGTGTTCTGTTAATTCATCTCACAGAGTTACATCTGTATTTCGTGGATCTCTTTGCTAGCCTTATTTCTGTGGAATCTGAGAACAGATATTTCGGATCCCTCTGAGAATATATGGCCAAAGGAAATATCCTCTGATAACAAAGAGAAAGATGCTTTCTGAGAAACTTCTTTGTGTTCTGTGAAATCATCTCACAGAGTTACAGCTTTCCCCTCAAGAAGCCTTTCGCTAAGACAGTTCTTGTGGAATTGGCAAAGTGATATTTGGAAGCCCTTAGAGGGCTATGATGAAAAAGGAAATATCCTCAGATGAAATCTGGAAAGAAGCTTTCTGAGAAACTACTTAGTGTTCTGTTAATTCATCTCACAGAGTTACATCTGTATTTCGTGGATCTCTTTGCTAGCCTTATTTCTGTGGAATCTGAGAACAGATATTACGGATCCCTTTGAATACCATAGGGCCAAAGGAAATATCCTCCGATAACAAAGACAAAGAAGCTTTCTGAGAAACTTCTTTGTGTTCTGTGAAATCATCTCACAGAGTTACAGCATTCCCCTCAAGAAGCCTTTCGCTAAGACAGTTCTTGTGGAATTGGCAAAGTGATATTTGGAAGCCCATAGAGGGCTATGGTGAAAAAGGAAATATCCTCAGATGAAATCTGGAAAGAAGCTTTCTGAGAAACTGCTTAGTGTTCTGTAAATTCATCTCACAGAGTTACAGTTGTATTTCGTGGATCTCTTTGCTAGGCTTCTTTCTGTGGAATCTGAGAACAGATATTTCGGATCCCTTTGAAGACTATAGGGCCAAAGGAAATATCCTCCGATAACAAAGAGAAAGAAGCTTTCTGAGAAACTTCTTTGTGTTCTGTGAAATCATCTCACAGAGTTACAGCTTTCCCCTCAAGAAGCCTTTCGCTAAGACAGTTCTTGTGGAATTGGCAAAGTGATATTTTGAAGCACATAGAGGGCTATGGTGAAAAAGGAAATATCCTCAGATGAAATCTGGAAAGAAGCTTTCTGAGAAACTGCTCTGTGATGTGTGACTTCCACTCACTGATTTACATCTGTATTTCGTGGTTCTCTTTGCTAGCCTTATTTCTGTGGAATGTGAGAACAGATATTTCGGATCCCTTTGAAGACTATAGTGCCAAAGGAAATATCCTCCGATAACAAAGAGAAAGAAGCTTTCTGAGAAACTTCCTTATGTTCTGTGAAATCATCTCACAGAGTTGCAGCTTTCCCCTCAAGAAGCCATTCGCTAAGACAGTTCTTGTGGAATTGGCAAAGTGATATTTGGAAGCCCATAGAGGGCTATGGTGAAAAAGGAAATATCCTCAGATGAAATCTGGAAAGAAGCTTTCTGAGAAACTGCTTAGTTTTCTGTTAATTCATCTCACAGAGTTATATCTGTATTTCGTGGATCTCTTTGCTAGTATTATTTCTGTGGAATCTGAGAACAGATATTTCGGATCCCTTTGAAGACTATAGGGCCAAAGGAAATATCCTCCGATAACAAAGAGAAAGAAGCTTTCTGAGAAACTTCTTTGTGTTCTGTGAAATCATCTCCCAGAGTTACAGCTTTCCCCTCAAGAAGCCTTTCGCTAAGACAGTTCTTGTGGAATTGGCAAAGTGATATTTGGAAGCCCGTAGAGGGCTATGGTGAAAAAGGAAATATCCTCAGATGAAATCTGGAAAGAAGCTTTCTGAGAAACTGCTTAGTGTTCTCTTTATTCATCTCACAGAGTTACATCCGTATTTCGTGGATCTCTTTGCTAGCCTTATTTCTGTGGAATCTGAGAACAGATATTTCGGATCCCTTTGAAGACTATAGGGACAAAGGAAATATCCTCCGATAACAAAGAGAAAGAAGCTTTCTGAGAAACTTCTTTGTGTTCTGTGAAATCATCTCACAGAGTTACAGCTTTCCCCTCAAGAAGCCTTTCGCTAAGAGAGTTCTTGTGGAATTGGCAAAGTGATATTTGGAAGCCCATAGAGGGCTATGGTGAAAAAGGAAATATCCTCAGATGAAATCTGGAAAGAAGCTTTCTGAGAAACTGCTTAGTGTTCCGTTAATTCATCTCACAGAGTTACATGTGTATTTCGTGGATCTCTTTGCTAGCCTTATTTCTGTGGAATCTGAGAACAGATATTTCGGATCCCTTTGAAGACTATAGGGCCAAAGGAAATATCCTCCGATAACAAAGAGAAAGAAGCTTTCTGAGAAACTTCTTTGTGTTCTGTGAAATCATCTCACAGAGTTACAACTTTCTCCTCAAGAAGCCTTTCGCTAAGACAGTTCTTGTGGAATTGGCAAAGTGATATTTGCAACCCCTAGAGAGCTATGGTGAAAAAGGAAATATCCTCAGATGAAATCTGGAAAGAAGCTTTCTGAGAAACTGCTTAGTGTTCTGTTAATTCATCTCACAGAGTTACATGTGTATTTCGTGGATCTCTTTGCTAGCCTTATTTCTGTGGAATCTGAGAACAGATATTTCGGATCCCTTTGAAGACTATAGGGCCAAAGGAAATATCCTCCGATAACAAAGAGAAAGAAGCTTTCTGAGAAACTTCCTTGTGTTCTGTGAAATCATCTCACAGAGTTGCAGCTTTCACCTCAAGAAGCCATTCGCTAAGACAGTTCTTGTGGAATTGGCAAAGGGATATTTGGAAGCCCATAGAGGGCTATGGTGAAAAAGGAAATATCCTCAGATGAAATCTGGAAAGAAGCTTTCTGAGAAACTGCTTAGTTTTCTGTTAATTCATCTCACAGAGTTATATCTGTGTTTCGTGGATCTCTTTGCTAGCCTTATTTCTGTGGAATCTGAGAACAGATATTTCGGATCCCTTTGAAGACTATAGGGCCAAAGGAAATATCCTCCGATAACAAAGAGAAAGAAGCTTTCTGAGAAACTTCTTTGTGTTCTGTGAAATCATCTCCCAGAGTTACAGCTTTCCTCTCAAGAAGCCTTTCGCTAAGACAGTTCTTGTGGAATTGGCAAAGTGATATTTGGAAGCCCGTAGAGGGCTATGGTGAAAAAGGAAATATCCTCAGATGAAATCTGGAAAGAAGCTTTCTGAGAAACTGCTTAGTGTTCTCTTTATTCATCTCACAGAGTTACATCTGTATTTCGTGGATCTCTTTGCTAGCCTTATTTCTGTGGAATCTGAGAACAGATATTTCGGATCCCTTTGAAGACTATAGGGACAAAGGAAATATCCTCCGATAACAAAGAGAAAGAAGCTTTCTGAGAAACTTCTTTGTGTTCTGTGAAATCATCTCACAGAGTTACAGCTTTCCCCTCAAGAAGCCTTTCGCTAAGAGAGTTCTTGTGGAATTGGCAAAGTGATATTTGGAAGCCCATAGAGGGCTATGGTGAAAAAGGAAATATCCTCAGAAGAAATCTGGAAAGAAGCTTTCTGAGAAACTGCTTAGTGTTCTGTTAATTCATCTCACAGAGTTACATGTGTATTTCGTGGATCTCTTTGCTAGCCTTATTTCTGTGGAATCTGAGAACAGATATTTCGGATCCCTTTGAAGACTATAGGGCCAAAGGAAATATCCTCCGATAACAAAGAGAAAGAAGCTTTCTGAGAAACTTCTTTGTGTTCTGTGAAATCATCTCACAGAGTTACAACTTTCCCCTCAAGAAGCCTTTCGCTAAGACAGTTCTTGTGGAATTGGCAAAGTGATATTTGCAACCCCTAGAGGGCTATGGTGAAAAAGGAAATATCCTCAGATGAAATCTGGAAAGAAGCTTTCTGAGAAACTGCTTAGTGTTCTGTTAATTCATCTCACAGAGTTACATGTGTATTTCGTGGATCTCTTTGCTAGCCTTATTTCTGTGGAATCTGAGAACAGATATTTCGGATCCCTTTGAAGACTATAGGGCCAAAGGAAATATCCTCCGATAACAAAGAGAAAGAAGCTTTCTGAGAAACTTCCTTGTGTTCTGTTAAATCATCTCACAGAGTTACAGCTTTCCCCTCAAGAAGCCATTGGCTAAGACAGTTCTTGTGGAATTGGCAAAGTGATATTTGGAAGCCCATAGAGGGCTATGGTGAAAAAGGAAATATCCTCAGATGAAATCTGGAAAGAAGCTTTCTGAGAAACTGCTGAGTGTTCTGTTAATTCATCTCACAGAGTTACATCTGTATTTCATGGATCTCTTTGCTAGCCTTATTTCTGTGGAACCTGAGAACAGATATTTCGGATCCCTTTGAAGACTATAGGGCGAAAGGAAATATCATCCGATAACAAAGAGAAAGAAGCTTTCTGAGAAACTTCTTTGTGTTCTGTGAAATCATCTCACAGAGTTACAGCTTTCCCCTCAAGAAGCCTTTCGCTAAGACAGTTCTTGTGGAATTCGCAAAGTGATATTTGGAAGCCCATAGAGGGCTATGGTTAAAAAGGAAATATCCTCAGATGAAATCTGGAAAGAAGCTTTCTGAGAAACTGCTTAGTGTTCTGTTAATTCATCTCACAGAGTTACATCTGTATTTCGTGGATCTCTTTGCTAGTCTTATTTCTGTGGAATCTGAGAACAGATATTTCGGATCCCTTTGAAGACTATAGGGCCAAAGGAAATATCCTGCGATAACAAAGAGAAAGAAGCTTTCCGAGAAACTTCTTTGTGTTCTGTGAAATCATCTCACAGAGTTACAGCTTTCTCCTCAAGAAGCCTTTCGCTAAGAGAGTTCTTGTGGAATTGGCAAAGTGATATTTGGAAGCCCTTAGAGGGCTATGGTGAAAAAGGAAATATCCTCAGATGAAATCTGGAAAGAAGCTTTCTGAGAAACTGCTTAGTGTTCTGTTAATTCATCTCACAGAGTTACATCTGTATTTCGTGGATCTCTTTGCTAGCCTTATTTCTGTGGAATCTGAGAACAGATAATTCGGATCCCTTTGAAGACTATAGGGCCAAAGGAAATATCCTCCGATAACAAAGAGAAAGAAGCTTTCTGAGAAACTTCTTTGTGTTCTGTGAAATCATCTCACAGAGTTACAGCTTTCTCCTCAAGAAGCCTTTCGCTAAGACAGTTCTTGTGGAATTGGCAAAGTGATATTTGGAAGCCCATAGAGGGCTATGGTGAAAAAGGAAATATCCTCAGATGAAATCTGGGAAGAAGCTTTCTGAGAAACTGCTTAGTGATTTGTTAATTCATCTCACAGAGTTACATCTGTATTTCGTGGATCTCTTTGCTAGCCTTATTTCTGTGGAATCTGAGAACAGATATTTCGGATCCATTTGAAGACTATAGGGCCAAAGGAAATATCCTCCGATAACAAAGAGAAAGAAGCTTTCTGAGAAACTGCTTAGTGTTCTGTTAATTCATCTCACATAGTTACATGTGTATTTCGTGGATCTCTTTGCTAGCCTTATTTCTGTGGAATCTGAGAACAGATATTTCGGATCCCTTTGAAGACTATAGGGCAAAGGAAATATCCTCCGATAACAAAGAGAAAGAAGCTTTCTGAGAAACTTCTTTGTGTTCTGTGAAATCATCTCACAGAGTTACAGCTTTCACCTCAAGAAGCCTTTCGCTAAGACAGTTCTTGTGGAATTGGCAAAGTGATATTTGGAAGCCCATAGAGGGCTACGGTGAAAAAGGAAATATCCTCAGATGAAATCTGGAAAGAAGCTTTCTGAGAAACTGCTTTGTGTTCTGTTAATTCATCTCACAGAGTTACATCTGTATTTCGTGGATCTCTTTGCTAGCCTTATTTCAGTGGAATCTGAGAAGAGATATTTCGGATCCCTTTGAAGACTATAGGGATAAAGGAAATATCCTCCGATAACAAAGAGAAAGAAGCTTTCTGAGAAACTTCTTTGTGTTCTGTGAAATCATCTCACAGAGTTACAGCTTTCCCCTCAAGAAGCCTTTCGCTAAGACAGTTCTTGTGGAATTGGCAAAGTGATATTTGGAAGCCCTTACAGGGCTATGGTGAAAAAGGAAATATCCTCAGATGAAATCTGGAAAGAAGCTTTCTGAGAAACTGCTTAGTGTTCTGTTAATTCATCTCACAGAGTTACATCTGTATTTCGTGGATCTCTTTGCTAGCCTTATTTCTGTGGAATCTGAGAACAGATATTTCGGATCCCTTTGAAGACTATAGGGCCAAAGGAAATATCCTCCGATAACAAAGAGAAAGAAGCTTTCTGAGAAACTACTTTGTGTTCTGTGAAATCATCTCACAGAGTTACAGCTTTCTCCTCAAGAAGCCTTTCGCTAAGACAGTTCTTGTGGAATTGGAAAAGTGATATTTGGAAGCCCATAGAGGGCTATGGTGAAAAAGGAAATATCCTCAGATGAAATCTGGAAAGAAGCTTTCTGAGAAACTGCTTAGTGTTCTGTTAATTCATCTCACAGGGTTACATGTGTATTTCGTGGATCTCTTTGCTAGCCTTATTTCTGTGGAATCTGAGAACAGATAGTTCGGATCCCTTGGAAGACTATAGGGCGAAAGGAAATATCCTCCGATAACAAAGAGAAAGAAGCTTTCTGAGAAACTTCTTTGTGTTCTGTGAAATCATCTCACAGAGTTACAGCTTTCTCCTCAAGAAGCCTTTTGCTAAGACAGTTCTTGTGGAATTGGCAAAGTGATATTTGGAAGCCCATAGAGGGCTATGTTGAAAAAGGAAATATCCTCAGATGAAATCTGGAAAGAAGCTTTCTGAGAAACTGCTTAGTGTTCTGTTAATTCATCTCACAGAGTTACATGTGTATTTCGTGGATCTCTTTGCTAGCCTTATTTCTGTGGAATCTGAGAACAGATATTTCGGATCCCTTTGAAGACTATAGGGCCAAAGGAAATATCCTCCGATAACAAAGAGAAAGAAGCTTTCTGAGAAACTACTTTGTTTTCTGTGAAATCATCTCACAGAGTTACAGCTTTCTCCTCAAGAAGCCTTTCGCTAAGACAGTTCTTGTGGAATTGGCAAAGTGATATTTGGAAGCCCATAGAGGGCTATGGTGAAAAAGGAAATATCCTCAGATGAAATCTGGAAAGAAGCTTTCTGAGAAACTGCTTAGTGTTCTGTTAATTCATCTCACAGAGTTACATGTGTATTTCGTGGATCTCTTTGCTAGCCTTATTTCTGTGGAATCTGAGAACAGATATTTCGGATCCCTTTGAAGACGACAGGGCCAAAGGAAATATCCTCCGATAACAAAGAGAAAGAAGGTTTCTGAGAAACTGCTTAGTGTTCTGTTAATTCATCTCACAAAGTTACATCTGTATTTCCTGGATCTCTTTGCTAGCCTTATTTTTGTGGAATTTGAGAACAGATATTTCGGATCCCTTTGAAGACTATAGGGCTAAAGGAAATATCCTCCGATAACAAAGAGAAAGAAGCTTTCTGAGAAACTTCTTTGTGTTCTGTGAAATCATCTCACAGAGTTTCAGCTTTCCCCTCAAGAAGTCTTTCGCTAAGACAGTTCCTGTGGAATTGGCAAAGTGATATTTGGAAGCCCTTAGAGGGCTATGGTGAAAAAGGAAATATCCTCAGATGAAATCTGGAAAGAAGCTTTCTGAGAAACTGCTGTGTGATGTGTGACTTCCACTCACAGAGTTACATCTGTATTTCGTGGATCTCTTTGCTAGCCTTATTTCTGTGGAATGTGAGAACAGATATTTCGGATCCCTTTGAAAACTATAGGGCCAAAGGAAATATCCTCCGATAACAAAGAGAAAGAAACTTTCTGAGAAACTTCGTTGTGTTCTGTGAAATCATCTCACAGAGTTACAGCTTTCCCCTCAAGAAGCCATTCGCTAAGACAGTTCTTGTGGAATTGACAAGGTGATATTTGGAAGCCCATAGAGGGCTGTGGTGAAAAAGGAAATATCCTCAGATGAAATCTGGAAAGAAGATTTCTGAGAAACTGCTTAGTGTTCTGTTAATTCATTTCACAGAGTTACATCTGTATTTCGTGGATCTCTTTGCTAGCCTTATTTCTGTGGTATCTGAGAATGGATATTTCGGATCCCTTTGAAGACTATAGGGCCAAAGGAAATATCCTCCGATAACAAAGAGAAAGAAGCTTTCTGAGAAACTTCTTTGTGTTCTGTGAAATCATCTCACAGAGTTACAGCTTTCCCCTCAAGAAGCCTTTCGCTAAGACAGTTCTTGTGGAATTGGCAAAGTGATATTTGGAAGCCCTTAGAGGGCTATGGTGAAAAAGGAAATATCCTCAGATGAAATCTGGAAAGAAGCTTTCTGAGAAACTGCTTAGTGTTCTGTTAATTCATCTCACAGAGTTACATGTGTATTTCGTGGATCTCTTTGCTAGCCTTATTTCTGTGGAATCTGAGAACAGATATTTCGGATCCCTTTGAAGACTATAGGGCCAAAGGAAATATCCTCCGATAACAAAGAGAAAGAAGCCTTCTGAGAAACTTCTTTGTGTTCTGTGAAATCATCTCACAGAGTTACAGCTTTCCCCTCAAGAAGCCTTTCGCTAAGACAGTTCTTGTGGAATTGACAAAGTGATGCTTGGAAGCCCATAGAGGGCTACGGTGAAAAAGGAAATATCCTCAGATGAAATCTGGAAAGAAGCTTTCTGAGAAACTGCTTAGTGTTCTGTTAATTCATCTCTCAGAGTTACATCTGTATTTCGTGGATCTCTTTGCTAGCCTTATTTCTGTGGAATCTGAGAACAGATATTTCGGATCCCTTTGAAGACTATAGGGCCAAAGGAAATATACACCGATAACAAAGACAAAGAAGCTTTCTGAGAAACTACTTTGTGTTCTGTGAAATCATCTCACAGAGTTACAGCTTTCCCCTCAAGAAGCCTTTCGCTAAGACAGTTCTTGTGGAATTGGCAAAGTGATATTTGGAAGCCCATAGAGGCCTATGGTGAAAAAGGAAATATCCTCAGATGAAATCTGGAAAGAAGCTTTCTGAGAAACTGCTTAGTGTTCTGTTAATTCATCTCACAGAGTTACATCAGTATTTCATGGATCTCTTTGCTAGCCTTATTTCTGTGGAACCTGAGAACAGATATTTTGGATCCCTTTGAAGACTATAGGGCGAAAGGAAATATCCTCCGATAACAAACAGAAATAAGCTTTCTGAGAAACTTCTTTGTGTTCTGTGAAATCATCTCACAGAGTTACAGCTTTGACCTCAAGAAGCCTTTCGCTAAGACAGTTCTTGTGGAATTGGCAAAGTGATATTTGGAAGCCCATAGAGGGCTATGGTGAAAAAGGAAATATCCTCAGATGAAATCTGGAAAGAAGCTTTCTGAGAAACTGCTTAGTGTTCTGTTAATTCATCTCACAGAGTTACATCTGTATTTCGTGGATCTCTTTGCTGGCCTTATTTCTGTGGAATCTGAGAACAGATATTTCGGATCCCTTTGAAGACTATAGGGCCAAAGGAAATATCCTCCGATAACAAAGAGAAAGAAGCTTTCTGAGAAACTTCTTTGTGTTCTGTGAAATCATCTCACAGAGTTACAGCTTTCTCCTCAAGAAGCCTTTCGCTAAGACAGTTCTTGTGGAATTGGCAAAGTGATATTTGGAAGCCCTTAGAGGGCTATGGTGAAAAAGGAAATATCCTCAGATGAAATCTGGAAAGAAGCTTTCTGAGAAACTGCTTAGTGTTCTGTTAATTCATCTCACAGAGTTACATCTGTATTTCCTGGATCTCTTTGCTAGCCTTATTTCTGTGGAATCTGAGAAGAGATATTTCGGATCCCTTTGAAGACTATAGGGCCAAAGGAAATATCCTACGATAACAAAGAGAAGGAAGCTTTCTGAGAAACTGCTTAGTGTTCTGTTAATTCATCTCACATAGTTACATGTGTATTTCGTGGATCTCTTTGCTAGTCTTATTTCTGTGAATCTGAGAACAGATATTTCGGTCCCTTTGAAGACTATAGGGCCAAATGAAATATCCGCCGATAACAAAGAGAAAGAAGCTTTCTGAGAAACTCCTTTGTGTTCTGTGAAATCATCTCACAGAGTTACAGCTTTCCCCTCAAGAAGCCTTTCGCTAAGACAGTTCTTGTGGAATTGGCAAAGTGATATTTGGAAGCCCATAGAGGGCTACGGTAAAAAAGGAAATATCCTCAGATGAAATCTGGAAAGAAGCTTTCTGAGAAACTGCTTTGTGTTCTGTTAATTCATCTCAGAGAGTTACATCTGTATTTCGTGGATCTCTTTGCTAGCCTTATTTCAGTGGAATCTGAGAAGAGATATTTCGGATCCCTTTGAAGACTATAGGGCCAAAGGAAATATCCTCTGATAACAAAGAAAAAGAAGCTTTCTGAGAAACTTCTTTGTGTTCTGTGAAATCATCTCACAGAGTTACAGCTTTCCCCTCCGGAAGCCTTACGCTAAGACAGTTCTTGTGGAATTGGCAAAGTGATATTTGGAAGCCCTTAGAGGGCTATGGTGAAAAAGGAAATATCCTCAGATGAAATCTGGAAAGAAGCTTTCTGAGAAACTGCTTAGTGTTCTCTTAATTCATCTCACAGAGTTACATCTGTATTTCGTGGATCTCTTTGCTAGCCTTATTTCTGTGGAATCTGAGAAGAGATATTTCGGATCCCTTTGAAGACTATAGGGCCAAAGGAAATATCCTCCGATAACAAAGAGAAAGAAGCTTTCTGAGAAACTTCTTTGTGTTCTGTGAAATCATCTCACAGAGTTACAGCTTTCTCCTCAAGAAGCCTTTCGCTAAGACAGTTCTTGTGGAATTGGCAAAGTGATATTTGGAAGCCCATAGAGGGCTATGGCGAAAAAGGAAATATAATCAGATGAAATCTGGAAAGAAGCTTTCTGAGAAACTGCTTAGTGTTCTGTTAATTCATCTCACAGAGTTACATGTGTATTTCGTGGATCTCTTTGCTAGCCTTATTTCTGTGGAATCTGAGAACAGATATTTCGGATCCCTTGGAAGACTATAGGGCGAAAGGAAATATCCTCCGATAACAAAGAGAAAGAAGCTTTCTGAGAAACTGCTTAGTGTTCTGTTAATTCATCTCACAGAGTTACATCTGTATTTCGTGGATCTCTTTGCTAGCCTTATTTCTGTGGAATCTGAGAACAGATATTTCGGATCCCTCTGAGACTATAGGGCCAAAGGAAATATCCTCTGATAACAAAGAGAAAGATGCTTTCTGAGAAACTTCTTTGTGTTCTGTGAAATCATCTCACAGAGTTACAGCTTTCCCCTCAAGAAGCCTTTCGCTAAGACAGTTCTTGTGGAATTGGCAAAGTGATATTTGGAAGCCCTTAGAGGGCTATGATGAAAAAGGAAATATCCTCAGATGAAATCTGGAAAGAAGCTTTCGGAGAAACTACTTAGTGTTCTGTTAATTCATCTCACAGAGTTACATCTGTATTTCGTGGATCTCTTTGCTAGCCTTATTTCTGTGGAATCTGAGAACAGATATTACGGATCCCTTTGAATACCATAGGGCCAAAGGAAATATCCTCCGATAACAAAGACAAAGAAGCTTTCTGAGAAACTTCTTTGTGTTCTGTGAAATCATCTCACAGAGTTTCAGCATTCCCCTCAAGAAGCCTTTCGCTAAGACAGTTCTTGTGGAATTGGCAAAGTGATATTTGGAAGCCCATAGAGGGCTATGGTGAAAAAGGAAATATCCTCAGATGAAATCTGGAAAGAAGCTTTCTGAGAAACTGCTTAGTGTTCTGTTAATTCATCTCAGAGAGTTACAGTTGTATTTCGTGGATCTCTTTGCTAGCCTTCTTTCTGTGGAATCTGAGAACAGATATTTCGGATCCCTTTGAAGACTATAGGGCCAAAGGAAATATCCTCCGATAACAAAGAGAAAGAAGCTTTCTGAGAAACTTCTTTGTGTTCTGTGAAATCATCTCACAGAGTTACAGCTTTCCCCTCCAGAAGCCTTTCGCTAAGACAGTTCTTGTGGAGTTGGCAAAGTGATATTTTGAAGCACATAGAGGGCTATGGTGAAAAAGGAAATATCCTCAGATGAAATCTGGAAAGAAGCTTTCTGAGAAACTGCTCTGTGATGTGTGACTTTCACTCACTGAGTTACATCTGTATTTCGTGGTTCTCTTTGCTAGCCTTATTTCTGTGGAATGTGAGAACAGATATTTCGGATCCCTTTGAAGACTATAGTGCCAAAGGAAATATCCTCCGATAACAAAGAGAAAGAAGCTTTCTGAGAAACTTCCTTGTGTTCTGTGAAATCATCTCACAGAGTTGCAGCTTTCCCCTCAAGAAGCCATTCGCTAAGACAGTTCTTGTGGAATTGGCAAAGTGATATTTGGAAGCCCATAGAGGGCTATGGTGAAAAAGGAAATATCCTCAGATGAAATCTGGAAAGAAGCTTTCTGAGAAACTGCTTAGTGTTCTGTTAATTCATCTCACAGAGTTACATCTGTATTTCGTGGATCTCTTTGCTAGTCTTATTTCTGTGGAATCTGAGAACAGATATTTCGGATCCCTTTGAAGACTATAGGGCCAAAGGAAATATCCTCCGATAACAAAGAGAAAGAAGCTTTCTGAGAAACTTCTTTGTGTTCTGTGAAATCATCTCCCAGAGTTACAGCTTTCCCCTCAAGAAGCCTTTCGCTAAGACAGTTCTTGTGGAATTGGCAAAGTGATATTTGGAAGCCCGTAGAGGGCTATGGTGAAAAAGGAAATATCCTCAGATGAAATCTGGAAAGAAGCTTTCTGAGAAACTGCTTAGTGTTCTCTTTATTCATCTCACAGAGTTACATCCGTATTTCGTGGATCTCTTTGCTAGCCTTATTTCTGTGGAATCTGAGAACAGATATTTCGGATCCCTTTGAAGACTATAGGGACAAAGGAAATATCCTCCGATAACAAAGAGAAAGAAGCTTTCTGAGAAACTTCTTTGTGTTCTGTGAAATCATCTCACAGAGTTACAGCTTTCCCCTCAAGAAGCCTTTCGCTAAGAGAGTTCTTGTGGAATTCGCAAAGTGATATTTGGAAGCCCATAGAGGGCTATGGTGAAAAAGGAAATATCCTCAGATGAAATCTGGAAAGAAGCTTTCTGAGAAACTGCTTAGTGTTCCGTTAATTCATCTCACAGAGTTACATGTGTATTTCGTGGATCTCTTTGCTAGCCTTATTTCTGTGGAATCTGAGAACAGATATTTCGGATCCCTTTGAAGACTATAGGGCCAAAGGAAATATCCTCCGATAACAATGAGAAAGAAGCTTTCTGAGAAACTTCTTTGTGTTCTGTGAAATCATCTCACAGAGTTACAACTTTCCCCTCAAGAAGCCTTTCGCTAAGACAGTTCTTGTGGAATTGGCAAAGTGATATTTGCAACCCCTAGAGGGCTATGGTGAAAAAGGAAATATCCTCAGATGAAATCTGGAAAGAAGCTTTCTGAGAAACTGCTTAGTGTTCTGTTAATTCATCTCACAGAGTTACATGTGTATTTCGTGGATCTCTTTGCTAGCCTTATTTCTGTGGAATCTGAGAACAGATATTTCGGATCCCTTTGAAGACTATAGGGCCAAAGGAATTATCCTCCGATAACAAAGAGAAAGAAGCTTTCTGAGAAACTTCCTTGTGTTCTGTGAAATCATCTCACGGAGTTGCAGCTTTCACCTCAAGAAGCCATTCGCTAAGACAGTTCTTGTGGAATTGGCAAAGTGATATTTGGAAGCCCATAGAGGGCTATGGTGAAAAAGGAAATATCCTCAGATGAAATCTGGAAAGAAGCTTTCTGAGAAACTGCTTAGTTTTCTGTTAATTCATCTCACAGAGTTATATCTGTATTTCGTGGATCTCTTTGCTAGCCTTATTTCTGTGGAATCTGAGAACAGATATTTCGGATCCCTTTGAACACTATAGGGCCAAAGGAAATATCCTCCGATAACAAAGAGAAAGAAGCTTTCTGAGAAACTTCTTTGTGTTCTGTGAAATCATCTCACAGAGTTACAGCTTTCTCCTCAAGAAGCCTTTCGCTAAGACAGTTCTTGTGGAATTGGCAAAGTGATATTTGGAAGCCCTTAGAGGGCTATGGTGAAAAAGGAAATATCCTCAGATGAAATCTGGAAAGAAGCTTTCTGAGAAACTGCTTAGTGTTCTGTTAATTCATCTCACAGAGTTACATCTGTATTTCGTGGATCTCTTTGCTAGCCTTATTTCTGTGGAATCTGAGAACAGATAATTCGGATCCCTTTGAAGACTATAGGGCCAAAGGAAATATCCTCCGATAACAAAGAGAAAGAAGCTTTCTGAGAAACTTCTTTGTGTTCTGTGAAATCATCTCACAGAGTTACAGCTTTCTCCTCAAGAAGCCTTTCGCTAAGACAGTTCTTGTGGAATTGGCAAAGTGATATTTGGAAGCCCATAGAGGGCTATGGTGAAAAAGGAAATATCCTCAGATGAAATCTGGAAAGAAGCTTTCTGAGAAACTGCTTAGTGATTTGTTAATTCACCTCACAGAGTTACATCTGTATTTCGTGGATCTCTTTGCTAGCCTTATTTCTGTGGAATCTCAGAACAGATATTTCGGATCCATTTGAAGACTATAGGGCCAAAGGAAATATCCTCCGATAACAAAGAGAAAGAAGCTTTCTGAGAAACTGCTCAGTGTTCTGTTAATTCATCTCACATAGTTACATGTGTATTTCGTGGATCTCTTTGCTAGCCTTATTTCTGTGGAATCTGAGAACAGATATTTCGGATCCCTTTGAAGACTATAGGGCAAAGGAAATATCCTCCGATAACAAAGAGAAAGAAGCTTTCTGAGAAACTTCTTTGTGTTCTGTGAAATCATCTCACAGAGTTACAGCTTTCACCTCAAGAAGCCTTTCGCTAAGACAGTTCTTGTGGAATTGGCAAAGTGATATTTGGAAGCCCATAGAGGGCTACGGTGAAAAAGGAAATATCCTCAGATGAAATCTGGAAAGAAGCTTTCTGAGAAACTGCTTTGTGTTCTGTTAATTCATCTCACAGAGTTACATCTGTATTTCGTGGATCTCTTTGCTAGCCTTATTTCAGTGGAATCTGAGAAGAGATATTTCGGATCCCTTTGAAGACTATAGGGATAAAGGAAATATCCTCCGATAACAAAGAGAAAGAAGCTTTCTGAGAAACTTCTTTGTGTTCTGTGAAATCATCTCACAGAGTTACAGCTTTCCCCTCAAGAAGCCTTTCGCTAAGACAGTTCTTGTGGAATTGGCAAAGTGATATTTGGAAGCCCTTAGAGGGCTATGGTGAAAAAGGAAATATCCTCAGATGAAATCTGGAAAGAAGCTTTCTGAGAAACTGCTTAGTGTTCTGTTAATTCATCTCACAGAGTTACATCTGTATTTCGTGGATCTCTTTCCTAGCCTTCTTTCTGTGGAATCTGAGAACAGATATTTCGGATCCCTTTGAAGACTATAGGGCCAAAGGAAATATCCTCCGATAACAAAGAGAAAGAAGCTTTCTGAGAAACTTCTTTGTGTTCTGTGAAATCATCTCACAGAGTTACAGCTTTCTCCTCAAGAAGCCTTTCGCTAAGACAGTTCTTGTGGAATTGGAAAAGTGATATTTGGAAGCCCATAGAGGGCTATGGTGAAAAAGGAAATATCCTCAGATGAAATCTGGAAAGAAGCTTTCTGAGAAACTGCTTAGTGTTCTGTTAATTCATCTCACAGGGTTACATGTGTATTTCGTGGATCTCTTTGCTAGCCTTATTTCTGTGGAATCTGAGAACAGATAGTTCGGATCCCTTTGAAGACTATAGGGCGAAAGGAAATATCCTCCGATAACAAAGAGAAAGAAGCTTTCTGAGAAACTTCTTTGTGTTCTGTGAAATCATCTCACAGAGTTACAGCTTTCTCCTCAAGAAGCCTTTCGCTAAGACAGTTCTTGTGGAATTGGCAAAGTGATATTTGGAAGCCCATAGAGGGCTATGGTGAAAAAGGAAATATCCTCAGATGAAATCTGGAAAGAAGCTTTCTGAGAAACTGCTTAGTGTTCTGTTAATTCATCTCACAGAGTTACATGTGTATTTCGTGGATCTCTTTGCTAGCCTTATTTCTGTGGAATCTGAGAACAGATATTTCGGATCCCTTTGAAGACGACAGGGCCAAAGGAAATATCCTCCGATAACAAAGAGAAAGAAGGTTTCTGAGAAACTGCTTAGTGTTCTGTTAATTCATCTCACAGAGTTACATCTGTATTTCCTGGATCTCTTTGCTAGCCTTATTTTTGTGGAATTTGAGAACAGATATTTCGGATCCCTTTGAAGACTATAGGGCTAAAGGAAATATCCTCCGATAACAAAGAGAAAGAAGCTTTCTGAGAAACTTCTTTGTGTTCTGTGAAATCATCTCACAGAGTTTCAGCTTTCCCCTCAAGAAGTCTTTCGCTAAGACAGTTCCTGTGGAATTGGCAAAGTGATATTTGGAAGCCCTTAGAGGGCTATGGTGAAAAAGGAAATATCCTCAGATGAAATCTGGAAAGAAGCTTTCTGAGAAACTGCTGTGTGATGTGTGACTTCCACTCACAGAGTTACATCTGTATTTCGTGGATCTCTTTGCTAGCCTTATTTCTGTGGAATGTGAGAACAGATATTTCGGATCCCTTTGAAAACTATAGGGCCAAAGGAAATATCCTCCGATAACAAAGAGAAAGAAACTTTCTGAGAAACTTCGTTGTGTTCTGTGAAATCATCTCACAGAGTTACAGCTTTCCCCTCAAGAAGACATTCGCTAAGACAGTTCTTGTGGAATTGACAAGGTGATATTTGGAAGCCCATAGAGGGCTGTGGTGAAAAAGGAAATATCCTCAGATGAAATCTGGAAAGAAGATTTCTGAGAAACTGCTTAGTGTTCTGTTAATTCATTTCACAGAGTTACATCTGTATTTCGTGGATCTCTTTGCTAGCCTTATTTCTGTGGTATCTGAGAATGGATATTTCGGATCCCTTTGAAGACTCTAGGGCCAAAGGAAATATCCTCCGATAACAAAGAGAAAGAAGCTTTCTGAGAAACTTCTTTGTGTTCTGTGAAATCATCTCACAGAGTTACAGCTTTCCCCTCAAGAAGCCTTTCGCTAAGACAGTTCTTGTGGAATTGGCAAAGTGATATTTGGAAGCCCTTAGAGGGCTATGGTGAAAAAGGAAATATCCTCAGATGAAATCTGTAAAGAAGCTTTCTGAGAAACTGCTTAGTGTTCTGTTAATTCATCTCACAGAGTTACATGTGTATTTCGTGGATCTCTTTGCTAGCCTTATTTCTGTGGAATCTGAGAACAGATATTTCGGATCCCTTTGAAGACTATAGGGCCAAAGGAAATATCCTCCGATAACAAAGCGAAAGAAGCCTTCTGAGAAACTTCTTTGTGTTCTGTGAAATCATCTCACAGAGTTACAGCTTTCCCCTCAAGAAGCCTTTCGCTAAGACAGTTCTTGTGGAATTGACAAAGTGATGCTTGGAAGCCCATAGAGGGCTACGGTGAAAAAGGAAATATCCTCAGATGAAATCTGGAAAGAAGCTTTCTGAGAAACTGCTTAGTGTTCTGTTAATTCATCTCTCAGAGTTACATCTGTATTTCGTGGATCTCTTTGCTAGCCTTATTTCTGTGGAATCTGAGAACAGATATTTCGGATCCCTTTGAAGACTATAGGGCCAAAGGAAATATACACCGATAACAAAGACAAAGAAGCTTTCTGAGAAACTACTTTGTGTTCTGTGAAATCATCTCACAGAGTTACAGCTTTCCCCTCAAGAAGCCTTTCGCTAAGACAGTTCTTGTGGAATTGGCAAAGTGATATTTGGAAGCCCATAGAGGCCTATGGTGAAAAAGGAAATATCCTCAGATGAAATCTGGAAAGAAGCTTTCTGAGAAACTGCTTAGTGTTCTGTTAATTCATCTCACAGAGTTACATCTGTATTTCATGGATCTCTTTGCTAGCCTTATTTCTGTGGAACCTGAGAACAGATATTTTGGATCCCTTTGAAGACTATAGGGCGAAAGGAAATATCCTCCGATAACAAACAGAAATAAGCTTTCTGAGAAACTTCTTTGTGTTCTGTGAAATCATCTCACAGAGTTACAGCTTTGACCTCAAGAAGCCTTTCGCTAAGACAGTTCTTGTGGAATTGGCAAAGTGATATTTGGAAGCCCATAGAGGGCTATGGTGAAAAAGGAAATATCCTCAGATGAAATCTGGAAAGAAGCTTTCTGAGAAACTGCTTAGTGTTCTGTTAATTCATCTCACAGAGTTACATCTGTATTTCGTGGATCTCTTTGCTGGCCTTATTTCTGTGGAATCTGAGAACAGATATTTCGGATCCCTTTGAAGACTATAGGGCCAAAGGAAATATCCCCCGATAACAAAGAGAAAGAAGCTTTCTGAGAAACTTCTTTGTGTTCTGTGAAATCATCTCACAGAGTTACAGCTTTCTCCTCAAGAAGCCTTTCGCTAAGACAGTTCTTGTGGAATTGGCAAAGTGATATTTGGAAGCCCTTAGAGGGCTATGGTGAAAAAGGAAATACCCTCAGATGAAATCTGGAAAGAAGCTTTCTGAGAAACTGCTTAGTGTTCTGTTAATTCATCTCACAGAGTTACATCTGTATTTCGTGGATCTCTTTGCTAGCCTTATTTCTGTGGAATCTGAGAAGAGATATTTCGGATCCCTTTGAAGACTATAGGGCCAAAGGAAATATCCTACGATAACAAAGAGAAGGAAGCTTTCTGAGAAACTGCTTAGTGTTCTGTTAATTCATCTCACATAGTTACATGTGTATTTCGTGGATCTCTTTGCTAGTCTTATTTCTGTGAATCTGAGAACAGATATTTCGGTCCCTTTGAAGACTATAGGGCCAAATGAAATATCCGCCGATAACAAAGAGAAAGAAGCTTTCTGAGAAACTTCTTTGTGTTCTGTGAAATCATCTCACAGAGTTACAGCTTTCCCCTCAAGAAGCCTTTCGCTAAGACAGTTCTTGTGGAATTGGCAAAGTGATATTTGGAAGCCCATAGAGGGCTACGGTAAAAAAGGAAATATCCTCAGATGAAATCTGGAAAGAAGCTTTCTGAGAAACTGCTTTGTGTTCTGTTAATTCATCTCAGAGAGTTACATCTGTATTTCGTGAATCTCTTTGCTAGCCTTATTTCAGTGGAATCTGAGAAGAGATATTTCGGATCCCTTTGAAGACTATAGGGCCAAAGGAAATATCCTCTGATAACAAAGAGAAAGAAGCTTTCTGAGAAACTTCTTTGTGTTCTGTGAAATCATCTCACAGAGTTACAGCTTTCCCCTCAAGAAGCCTTACGCTAAGACAGTTCTTGTGGAATTGGCAAAGTGATATTTGGAAGCCCTTAGAGGGCTATGGTGAAAAAGGAAATATCCTCAGATGAAATCTGGAAAGAAGCTTTCTGAGAAACTGCTTAGTGTTCTCTTAATTCATCTCACAGAGTTACATCTGTATTTCGTGGATCTCTTTGCTAGCCTTATTTCTGTGGAATCTGAGAAGAGATATTTCGGATCCCTTTGAAGACTATAGGGCCAAAGGAAATATCCTCCGATAACAAAGAGAAAGAAGCTTTCTGAGAAACTTCTTTGTGTTCTGTGAAATCATCTCACAGAGTTACAGCTTTCTCCTCAAGAAGCCTTTCGCTAAGACAGTTCTTGTGGAATTGGCAAAGTGATATTTGGAAGCCCATAGAGGGCTATGGCGAAAAAGGAAATATAATCAGATGAAATCTGGAAAGAAGCTTTCTGAGAAACTGCTTAGTGTTCTGTTAATTCATATCACAGAGTTACATGTGTATTTCGTGGATCTCTTTGCTAGCCTTATTTCTGTGGAATCTGAGAACAGATATTTCGGATCCCTTGGAAGACTATAGGGCGAAAGGAAATATCCTCCGATAACAAAGAGAAAGAAGCTTTCTGAGAAACTGCTTAGTGTTCTGTTAATTCATCTCACAGAGTTACATCTGTATTTCGTGGATCTCTTTGCTAGCTTTATTTCTCTGGAATCTGAGAACAGATATTTCGGATCCCTCTGAGACTATAGGGCCAAAGGAAATATCCTCTGATAACAAAGAGAAAGATGCTTTCTGAGAAACTTCTTTGTGTTCTGTGAAATCATCTCACAGAGTTACAGCTTTCCCCTCAAGAAGCCTTTCGCTAAGACAGTTCTTGTGGAATTGGCAAAGTGATATTTGGAAGCCCTTAGAGGGCTATGATGAAAAAGGAAATATCCTCAGATGAAATCTGGAAAGAAGCTTTCTGAGAAACTACTTAGTGTTCTGTTAATTCATCTCACAGAGTTACATCTGTATTTCGTGGATCTCTTTGCTAGCCTTATTTCTGTGGAATCTGAGAACAGATATTTCGGATCCCTTTGAATACCATAGGGCCAAAGGAAATATCCTCCGATAACAAAGACAAAGAAGCTTTCTGAGAAACTTCTTTGTGTTCTGTGAAATCATCTCACAGAGTTACAGCATTCTCCTCAAGAAGCCTTTCGCTAAGACAGTTCTTGTGGAATTGGCAAAGTGATATTTGGAAGCCCATAGAGGGCTATGGTGAAAAAGGAAATATCCTCAGATGAAATCTGGAAAGAAGCTTTCTGAGAAACTGCTTAGTGTTCTGTTAATTCATCTCACAGAGTTACAGTTGTATTTCGTGGATCTCTTTGCTAGCCTTCTTTCTGTGGAATCTGAGAACAGATATTTCGGATCCCTTTGAAGACTATAGGGCCAAAGGAAATATCCTCCGATAACAAAGAGAAAGAAGCTTTCTGAGAAACTTCTTTGTGTTCTGTGAAATCATCTCACAGAGTTACAGCTTTCCCCTCAAGAAGCCTTTCGCTAAGACAGTTCTTGTGGAATTGGCAAAGTGATATTTTGAAGCACATAGAGGGCTATGGTGAAAAAGGAAATATCCTCAGATGAAATCTGGAAAGAAGCTTTCTGAGAAACTGCTCTGTGATGTGTGACTTCCACTCACTGAGTTACATCTCTATTTCGTGGTTCTCTTTGCTAGCCTTATTTCTGTGGAATGTGAGAACAGATATTTCGGATCCCTTTGAAGACTATAGTGCCAAAGGAAATATCCTCCGATAACAAAGAGAAAGAAGCTTTCTGAGAAACTTCCTTGTGTTCTGTGAAATCATCTCACAGAGTTGCAGCTTTCCCCTCAAGAAGCTATTCGCTAAGACATTTCTTGTGGAATTGGCAAAGTGATATTTGGAAGCCCATAGAGGGCTATGGTGAAAAAGGAAATATCCTCAGATGAAATCTGGAAAGAAGCTTTCTGAGAAACTGCTTAGTTTTCTGTTAATTCATCTCACAGAGTTATATCTGTATTTCGTGGATCTCTTTGCTAGTCTTATTTCTGTGGAATCTGAGAACAGATATTTCGGATCCCTTTGAAGACTATAGGGCCAAAGGAAATATCCTCCGATAACAAAGAGAAAGAAGCTTTCTGAGAAACTTCTTTGTGTTCTGTGAAATCATCTCCCAGAGTTACAGCTTTCCCCTCAAGAAGCCTTTCGCTAAGACAGTTCTTGTGGAATTGGCAAAGTGATATTTGGAAGCCCGTAGAGGGCTATGGTGAAAAAGGAAATATCCTCAGATGAAATCTGGAAAGAAGCTTTCTGAGAAACTGCTTAGTGTTCTCTTTATTCATCTCACAGAGTTACATCCGTATTTCGTGGATCTCTTTGCTAGCCTTATTTCTGTGGAATCTGAGAACAGATATTTCGGATCCCTTTGAAGACTATAGGGACAAAGGAAATATCCTCCGATAACAAAGAGAAAGAAGCTTTCTGAGAAACTTCTTTGTGTTCTGTGAAATCATCTCACAGAGTTACAGCTTTCCCCTCAAGAAGCCTTTCGCTAAGACAGTTCTTGTGGAATTGGCAAAGTGATATTTGGAAGCCCATAGAGGGCTATGGTGAAAAAGGAAATATCCTCAGATGAAATCTGGAAAGAAGCTTTCTGAGAAACTGCTTAGTGTTCCGTTAATTCATCTCACAGAGTTACATGTGTATTTCGTGGATCTCTTTGCTAGCCTTATTTCTGTGGAAACTGAGAAGAGATATTTCGGATCCCTTTGAAGACTATAGGGCCAAAGGAAATATCCTCCGATAACAAAGAGAAAGAAGCTTTCTGAGAAACTTCTTTCTGTTCTGTGAAATCATCTCACAGAGTTACAACTTTCCCCTCAAGAAGCCTTTCGCTAAGACAGTTCTTGTGGAATTGGCAAAGTGATATTTGCAACCCCAAGAGGGCTATGGTGAAAAAGGAAATATCCTCAGATGAAATCTGGAAAGAAGCTTTCTGAGAAACTGCTTAGTGTTCTGTTAATTCATCTCACAGAGTTACATGTGTATTTCGTGGATCTCTTTGCTAGCCTTATTTCTGTGGAATCTGAGAACAGATATTTCGGATCCCTTTGAAGACTATAGGGCCAAAGGAAATATCCTCCGATAACAAAGAGAAAGAAGCTTTCTGAGAAACTTCCTTGTGTTCTGTGAAATCATCTCACAGAGTTGCAGCTTTCACCTCAAGAAGCCATTCGCTAAGACAGTTCTTGTGGAATTGGCAAAGTGATATTTGGAAGCCCATAGAGGGCTATGGTGAAAAAGGAAATATCCTCAGATGAAATCTGGAAAGAAGCTTTCTGAGAAACTGCTTAGTGTTCTGTTAATTCATCTCACAGAGTTACATCTGTATTTCATGGATCTCTTTGCTAGCCTTATTTCTGTGGAACCTGAGAACAGATATTTTGGATCCCTTTGAAGACTATAGGGCGAAAGGAAATATCCTCCGATAACAAACAGAAATAAGCTTTCTGAGAAACTTCTTTGTGTTCTGTGAAATCATCTCACAGAGTTACAGCTTTGACCTCAAGAAGCCTTTCGCTAAGACAGTTCTTGTGGAATTGGCAAAGTGATATTTGGAAGCCCATAGAGGGCTATGGTGAAAAAGGAAATATCCTCAGATGAAATCTGGAAAGAAGCTTTCTGAGAAACTGCTTAGTGTTCTGTTAATTCATCTCACAGAGTTACATCTGTATTTCGTGGATCTCTTTGCTGGCCTTATTTCTGTGGAATCTGAGAACAGATAGTTCGGATCCCTTTGAAGACTATAGGGCCAAAGGAAATATCCTCCGATAACAAAGAGAAAGAAGCTTTCTGAGAAACTTCTTTGTGTTCTGTGAAATCATCTCACAGAGTTACAGCTTTCTCCTCAAGAAGCCTTTCGCTAAGACAGTTCTTGTGGAATTGGCAAAGTGATATTTGGAAGCCCTTAGAGGGCTATGGTGAAAAAGGAAATACCCTCAGATGAAATCTGGAAAGAAGCTTTCTGAGAAACTGCTTAGTGTTCTGTTAATTCATCTCACAGAGTTACATCTGTATTTCGTGGATCTCTTTGCTAGCCTTATTTCTGTGGAATCTGAGAAGAGATATTTCGGATCCCTTTGAAGACTATAGGGCCAAAGGAAATATCCTACGATAACAAAGAGAAGGAAGCTTTCTGAGAAACTGCTTAGTGTTCTGTTAATTCATCTCACATAGTTACATGTGTATTTCGTGGATCTCTTTGCTAGTCTTATTTCTGTGAATCTGAGAACAGATATTTCGGTCCCTTTGAAGACTATAGGGCCAAATGAAATATCCGCCGATAACAAAGAGAAAGAAGCTTTCTGAGAAACTTCTTTGTGTTCTGTGAAATCATCTCACAGAGTTACAGCTTTCCCCTCAAGAAGCCTTTCGCTAAGACAGTTCTTGTGGAATTGGCAAAGTGATATTTGGAAGCCCATAGAGGGTACGGTAAAAAAGGAAATATCCTCAGATGAAATCTGGAAAGAAGCTTTCTGAGAAACTGCTTTGTGTTCTGTTAATTCATCTCAGAGAGTTACATCTGTATTTCGTGGATCTCTTTGCTAGCCTTATTTCAGTGGAATCTGAGAAGAGATATTTCGGATCCCTTTGAAGACTATAGGGCCAAAGGAAATATCCTCTGATAACAAAGAGAAAGAAGCTTTCTGAGAAACTTCTTTGTGTTCTGTGAAATCATCTCACAGAGTTACAGCTTTCCCCTCAAGAAGCCTTACGCTAAGACAGTTCTTGTGGAATTGGCAAAGTGATATTTGGAAGCCCTTAGAGGGCTATGGTGAAAAAGGAAATATCCTCAGATGAAATCTGGAAAGAAGCTTTCTGAGAAACTGCTTAGTGTTCTCTTAATTCATCTCACAGAGTTACATCTGTATTTCGTGGATCTCTTTGCTAGCCTTATTTCTGTGGAATCTGAGAAGAGATATTTCGGATCCCTTTGAAGACTATAGGGCGAAAGGAAATATCCTCCGATAACAAAGAGAAAGAAGCTTTCTGAGAAACTTCTTTGTGTTCTGTGAAATCATCTCACAGAGTTACAGCTTTCTCCTCAAGAAGCCTTTCGCTAAGACAGTTCTTGTGGAATTGGCAAAGTGATATTTGGAAGCCCATAGAGGGCTATGGTGAAAAAGGAAATATCCTCAGATGAAATCTGGAAAGAAGCTTTCTGAGAAACTGCTCTGTGATGTGTGACTTCCACTCACTGAGTTACATGTGTATTTCGTGGATCTCTTTGCTAGCCTTATTTCTGTGGAATCTGAGAACAGATATTTCGGATCCCTTTGAAGACGACAGGGCCAAAGGAAATATCCTCCGATAACAAAGAGAAAGAAGGTTTCTGAGAAACTGCTTAGTGTTCTGTTAATTCATCTCACAGAGTTACATCTGTATTTCCTGGATCTCTTTGCTAGCCTTATTTTTGTGGAATTTGAGAACAGATATTTCGGATCCCTTTGAAGACTATAGGGCTAAAGGAAATATCCTCCGATAACAAAGAGAAAGAAGCTTTCTGAGAAACTTCTTTGTGTTCTGTGAAATCATCTCACAGAGTTTCAGCTTTCCCCTCAAGAAGTCTTTCGCTAAGACAGTTCCTGTGGAATTGGCAAAGTGATATTTGGAAGCCCTTAGAGGGCTATGGTGAAAAAGGAAATATCCTCAGATGAAATCTGGAAAGAAGCTTTCTGAGAAACTGCTGTGTGATGTGTGACTTCCACTCACAGAGTTACATCTGTATTTCGTGGATCTCTTTGCTAGCCTTATTTCTGTGGAATGTGAGAACAGATATTTCGGATCCCTTTGAAAACTATAGGGCCAAAGGAAATATCCTCCGATAACAAAGAGAAAGAAACTTTCTGAGAAACTTCGTTGTGTTCTGTGAAATCATCTCACAGAGTTACAGCTTTCCCCTCAAGAAGACATTCGCTAAGACAGTTCTTGTGGAATTGACAAGGTGATATTTGGAAGCCCATAGAGGGCTGTGGTGAAAAAGGAAATATCCTCAGATGAAATCTGGAAAGAAGATTTCTGAGAAACTGCTTAGTGTTCTGTTAATTCATTTCACAGAGTTACATCTGTATTTCGTGGATCTCTTTGCTAGCCTTATTTCTGTGGTATCTGAGAATGGATATTTCGGATCCCTTTGAAGACTCTAGGGCCAAAGGAAATATCCTCCGATAACAAAGAGAAAGATGCTTTCTGAGAAACTTCTTTGTGTTCTGTGAAATCATCTCACAGAGTTACAGCTTTCCCCTTAAGAAGCCTTTCGCTAAGACAGTTCTTGTGGAATTGGCAAAGTGATATTTGGAAGCCCTTAGAGGGCTATGGTGAAAAAGGAAATATCCTCAGATGAAATCTGTAAAGAAGCTTTCTGAGAAACTGCTTAGTGTTCTGTTAATTCATCTCACAGAGTTACATGTGTATTTCGTGGATCTCTTTGCTAGCCTTATTTCTGTGGAATCTGAGAACAGATATTTCGGATCCCTTTGAAGACTATAGGGCCAAAGGAAATATCCTCCGATAACAAAGCGAAAGAAGCCTTCTGAGAAACTTCTTTGTGTTCTGTGAAATCATCTCACAGAGTTACAGCTTTCCCCTCAAGAAGCCTTTCGCTAAGACAGTTCTTGTGGAATTGACAAAGTGATGCTTGGAAGCCCATAGAGGGCTACGGTAAAAAAGGAAATATCCTCAGATGAAATCTGGAAAGAAGCTTTCTGAGAAACTGCTTAGTGTTCTGTTAATTCATCTCTCAGAGTTACATCTGTATTTCGTGGATCTCTTTGCTAGCCTTATTTCAGTGGAATCTGAGAAGAGATATTTCGGATCCCTTTGAAGACTATAGGGCCAAAGGAAATATCCTCTGATAACAAAGAGAAAGAAGCTTTCTGAGAAACTTCTTTGTGTTCTGTGAAATCATCTCACAGAGTTACAGCTTTCCCCTCAAGAAGCCTTACGCTAAGACAGTTCTTGTGGAATTGGCAAAGTGATATTTGGAAGCCCTTAGAGGGCTATGGTGAAAAAGGAAATATCCTCAGATGAAATCTGGAAAGAAGCTTTCTGAGAAACTGCTTAGTGTTCTCTTAATTCATCTCACAGAGTTACATCTGTATTTCGTGGATCTCTTTGCTAGCCTTATTTCTGTGGAATCTGAGAAGAGATATTTCGGATCCCTTTGAAGACTATAGGGCGAAAGGAAATATCCTCCGATAACAAAGAGAAAGAAGCTTTCTGAGAAACTTCTTTGTGTTCTGTGAAATCATCTCACAGAGTTACAGCTTTCTCCTCAAGAAGCCTTTCGCTAAGACAGTTCTTGTGGAATTGGCAAAGTGATATTTGGAAGCCCATAGAGGGCTATGGTGAAAAAGGAAATATCCTCAGATGAAATCTGGAAAGAAGCTTTCTGAGAAACTGCTCTGTGATGTGTGACTTCCACTCACTGAGTTACATGTGTATTTCGTGGATCTCTTTGCTAGCCTTATTTCTGTGGAATCTGAGAACAGATATTTCGGATCCCTTTGAAGACGACAGGGCCAAAGGAAATATCCTCCGATAACAAAGAGAAAGAAGGTTTCTGAGAAACTGCTTAGTGTTCTGTTAATTCATCTCACAGAGTTACATCTGTATTTCCTGGATCTCTTTGCTAGCCTTATTTTTGTGGAATTTGAGAACAGATATTTCGGATCCCTTTGAAGACTATAGGGCTAAAGGAAATATCCTCCGATAACAAAGAGAAAGAAGCTTTCTGAGAAACTTCTTTGTGTTCTGTGAAATCATCTCACAGAGTTTCAGCTTTCCCCTCAAGAAGTCTTTCGCTAAGACAGTTCCTGTGGAATTGGCAAAGTGATATTTGGAAGCCCTTAGAGGGCTATGGTGAAAAAGGAAATATCCTCAGATGAAATCTGGAAAGAAGCTTTCTGAGAAACTGCTGTGTGATGTGTGACTTCCACTCACAGAGTTACATCTGTATTTCGTGGATCTCTTTGCTAGCCTTATTTCTGTGGAATGTGAGAACAGATATTTCGGATCCCTTTGAAAACTATAGGGCCAAAGGAAATATCCTCCGATAACAAAGAGAAAGAAACTTTCTGAGAAACTTCGTTGTGTTCTGTGAAATCATCTCACAGAGTTACAGCTTTCCCCTCAAGAAGACATTCGCTAAGACAGTTCTTGTGGAATTGACAAGGTGATATTTGGAAGCCCATAGAGGGCTGTGGTGAAAAAGGAAATATCCTCAGATGAAATCTGGAAAGAAGATTTCTGAGAAACTGCTTAGTGTTCTGTTAATTCATTTCACAGAGTTACATCTGTATTTCGTGGATCTCTTTGCTAGCCTTATTTCTGTGGTATCTGAGAATGGATATTTCGGATCCCTTTGAAGACTCTAGGGCCAAAGGAAATATCCTCCGATAACAAAGAGAAAGAAGCTTTCTGAGAAACTTCTTTGTGTTCTGTGAAATCATCTCACAGAGTTACAGCTTTCCCCTCAAGAAGCCTTTCGCTAAGACAGTTCTTGTAGAATTGGCAAAGTGATATTTGGAAGCCCTTAGAGGGCTATGGTGAAAAAGGAAATATCCTCAGATGAAATCTGTAAAGAAGCTTTCTGAGAAACTGCTTAGTGTTCTGTTAATTCATCTCACAGAGTTACATGTGTATTTCGTGGATCTCTTTGCTAGCCTTATTTCTGTGGAATCTGAGAACAGATATTTCGGATCCCTTTGAAGACTATAGGGCCAAAGGAAATATCCTCCGATAACAAAGCGAAAGAAGCCTTCTGAGAAACTTCTTTGTGTTCTGTGAAATCATCTCACAGAGTTACAGCTTTCCCCTCAAGAAGCCTTTCGCTAAGACAGTTCTTGTGGAATTGACAAAGTGATGCTTGGAAGCCCATAGAGGGCTACGGTGAAAAAGGAAATATCCTCAGATGAAATCTGGAAAGAAGCTTTCTGAGAAACTGCTTAGTGTTCTGTTAATTCATCTCTCAGAGTTACATCTGTATTTCGTGGATCTCTTTGCTAGCCTTATTTCTGTGGAATCTGAGAACAGATATTTCGGATCCCTTTGAAGACTATAGGGGCAAAGGAAATATACACCGATAACAAAGACAAAGAAGCTTTCTGAGAAACTACTTTGTGTTCTGTGAAATCATCTCACAGAGTTACAGCTTTCCCCTCAAGAAGCCTTTCGCTAAGACAGTTCTTGTGGAATTGGCAAAGTGATATTTGGAAGCCCATAGAGGCCTATGGTGAAAAAGGAAATATCCTCAGATGAAATCTGGAAAGAAGCTTTCTGAGAAAGTGCTTAGTGTTCTGTTAATTCATCTCACAGAGTTACATCTGTATTTCATGGATCTCTTTGCTAGCCTTATTTCTGTGGAACCTGAGAACAGATATTTTGGATCCCTTTGAAGACTATAGGGCGAAAGGAAATATCCTCCGATAACAAACAGAAATAAGCTTTCTGAGAAACTTCTTTGTGTTCTGTGAAATCATCTCACAGAGTTACAGCTTTGACCTCAAGAAGCCTTTCGCTAAGACAGTTCTTGTGGAATTGGCAAAGTGATATTTGGAAGCCCATAGAGGGCTATGGTGAAAAAGGAAATATCCTCAGATGAAATCTGGAAAGAAGCTTTCTGAGAAACTGCTTAGTGTTCTGTTAATTCATCTCACAGAGTTACATCTGTATTTCGTGGATCTCTTTGCTGGCCTTATTTCTGTGGAATCTGAGAACAGATATTTCGGATCCCTTTGAAGACTATAGGGCCAAAGGAAATATCCTCCGATAACAAAGAGAAAGAAGCTTTCTGAGAAACTTCTTTGTGTTCTGTGAAATCATCTCACAGAGTTACAGCTTTCTCCTCAAGAAGCCTTTCGCTAAGACAGTTCTTGTGGAATTGGCAAAGTGATATTTGGAAGCCCTTAGAGGGCTATGGTGAAAAAGGAAATACCCTCAGATGAAATCTGGAAAGAAGCTTTCTGAGAAACTGCTTAGTGTTCTGTTAATTCATCTCACAGAGTTACATCTGTATTTCGTGGATCTCTTTGCTAGACTTATTTCTGTGGAATCTGAGAAGAGATATTTCGGATCCCTTTGAAGACTATAGGGCCAAAGGAAATATCCTACGATAACAAAGAGAAGGAAGCTTTCTGAGAAACTGCTTAGTGTTCTGTTAATTCATCTCACATAGTTACATGTGTATTTCGTGGATCTCTTTGCTAGTCTTATTTCTGTGAATCTGAGAACAGATATTTCGGTCCCTTTGAAGACTATAGGGCCAAATGAAATATCCGCCGATAACAAAGAGAAAGAAGCTTTCTGAGAAACTTCTTTGTGTTCTGTGAAATCATCTCACAGAGTTACAGCTTTCCCCTCAAGAAGCCTTTCGCTAAGACAGTTCTTGTGGAATTGGCAAAGTGATATTTGGAAGCCCATAGAGGGCTAAGGTAAAAAAGGAAATATCCTCAGATGAAATCTGGAAAGAAGCTTTCTGAGAAACTGCTTTGTGTTCTGTTAATTCATCTCAGAGAGTTACATCTGTATTTCGTGAATCTCTTTGCTAGCCTTATTTCAGTGGAATCTGAGAAGAGATATTTCGGATCCCTTTGAAGACTATAGGGCCAAAGGAAATATCCTCTGATAACAAAGAGAAAGAAGCTTTCTGAGAAACTTCTTTGTGTTCTGTGAAATCATCTCACAGAGTTACAGCTTTCCCCTCAAGAAGCCTTACGCTAAGACAGTTCTTGTGGAATTGGCAAAGTGATATTTGGAAGCCCTTAGAGGGCTAAGGTGAAAAAGGAAATATCCACAGATGAAATCTGGAAAGAAGCTTTCTGAGAAACTGCTTAGTGTTCTCTTAATTCATCTCACAGAGTTACATCTGTATTTCGTGGATCTCTTTGCTAGCCTTATTTCTGTGGAATCTGAGAAGAGATATTTCGGATCCCTTTGAAGACTATAGGGCCAAAGGAAATATCCTCCGATAACAAAGAGAAAGAAGCTTTCTGAGAAACTTCTTTGTGTTCTGTGAAATCATCTCACAGAGTTACAGCTTTCTCCTCAAGAAGCCTTTCGCTAAGACAGTTCTTGTGGAATTGGCAAAGTGATATTTGGAAGCCCATAGAGGGCTATGGCGAAAAAGGAAATATAATCAGATGAAATCTGGAAAGAAGCTTTCTGAGAAACTGCTTAGTGTTCTGTTAATTCATCTCACAGAGTTACATGTGTATTTCGTGGATCTCTTTGCTAGCCTTATTTCTGTGGAATCTGAGAACAGATATTTCGGATCCCTTGGAAGACTATAGGGCGAAAGGAAATATCCTCCGATAACAAAGAGAAAGAAGCTTTCTGAGAAACTGCTTAGTGTTCTGTTAATTCATCTCACAGAGTTACATCTGTATTTCGTGGATCTCTTTGCTAGCCTTATTTCTGTGGAATCTGAGAACAGATATTTCGGATCCCTCTGAGACTATAGGGCCAAAGGAAATATCCTCTGATAACAAAGAGAAAGATGCTTTCTGAGAAACTTCTTTGTGTTCTGTGAAATCATCTCACAGAGTTACAGCTTTCCCCTCAAGAAGCCTTTCGCTAAGACAGTTCTTGTGGAATTGGCAAAGTGATATTTGGAAGCCCTTAGAGGGCTATGATGAAAAAGGAAATATCCTCAGATGAAATCTGGAAAGAAGCTTTCTGAGAAACTACTTAGTGTTCTGTTAATTCATCTCACAGAGTTACATCTGTATTTCGTGGATCTCTTTGCTAGCCTTATTTCTGTGGAATCTGAGAACAGATATTTCGGATCCCTTTGAATACCATAGGGCCAAAGGGAATATCCTCCGATAACAAAGACAAAGAAGCTTTCTGAGAAACTTCTTTGTGTTCTGTGAAATCATCTCACAGAGTTACAGCATTCTCCTCAAGAAGCCTTTCGCTAAGACAGTTCTTGTGGAATTGGCAAAGTGATATTTGGAAGCCCATAGAGGGCTATGGTGAAAAAGGAAATATCCTCAGATGAAATCTGGAAAGAAGCTTTCTGAGAAACTGCTTAGTGTTCTGTTAATTCATCTCACAGAGTTACAGTTGTATTTCGTGGATCTCTTTGCTAGCCTTCTTTCTGTGGAATCTGAGAACAGATATTTCGGATCCCTTTGAAGACTATAGGGCCAAAGGAAATATCCTCCGATAACAAAGAGAAAGAAGCTTTCTGAGAAACTTCTTTGTGTTCTGTGAAATCATCTCACAGAGTTACAGCTTTCCCCTCAAGAAGCCTTTCGCTAAGACAGTTCTTGTGGAATTGGCAAAGTGATATTTTGAAGCACATAGAGGGCTATGGTGAAAAAGGAAATATCCTCAGATGAAATCTGGAAAGAAGCTTTCTGAGAAACTGCTCTGTGATGTGTGACTTCCACTCACTGAGTTACATCTCTATTTCGTGGTTCTCTTTGCTAGCCTTATTTCTGTGGAATGTGAGAACAGATATTTCGGATCCCTTTGAAGACTATAGTGCCAAAGGAAATATCCTCCGATAACAAAGAGAAAGAAGCTTTCTGAGAAACTTCCTTGTGTTCTGTGAAATCATCTCACAGAGTTGCAGCTTTCCCCTCAAGAAGCTATTCGCTAAGACAGTTCTTGTGGAATTGGCAAAGTGATATTTGGAAGCCCATAGAGGGCTATGGTGAAAAAGGAAATATCCTCAGATGAAATCTGGAAAGAAGCTTTCTGAGAAACTGCTTAGTTTTCTGTTAATTCATCTCACAGAGTTATATCTGTATTTCGTGGATCTCTTTGCTAGTCTTATTTCTGTGGAATCTGAGAACAGATATTTCGGATCCCTTTGAAGACTATAGGGCCAAAGGAAATATCCTCCGATAACAAAGAGAAAGAAGCTTTCTGAGAAACTTCTTTGTGTTCTGTGAAATCATCTCCCAGAGTTACAGCTTTCCCCTCAAGAAGCCTTTCGCTAAGACAGTTCTTGTGGAATTGGCAAAGTGATATTTGGAAGCCCGTAGAGGGCTATGGTGAAAAAGGAAATATCCTCAGATGAAATCTGGAAAGAAGCTTTCTGAGAAACTGCTTAGTGTTCTCTTTATTCATCTCACAGAGTTACATCCGTATTTCGTGGATCTCTTTGCTAGCCTTATTTCTGTGGAATCTGAGAACAGATATTTCGGATCCCTTTGAAGACTATAGGGACAAAGGAAATATCCTCCGATAACAAAGAGAAAGAAGCTTTCTGAGAAACTTCTTTGTGTTCTGTGAAATCATCTCACAGAGTTACAGCTTTCCCCTCAAGAAGCCTTTCGCTAAGAGAGTTCTTGTGGAATTGGCAAAGTGATATTTGGAAGCCCATAGAGGGCTATGGTGAAAAAGGAAATATCCTCAGATGAAATCTGGAAAGAAGCTTTCTGAGAAACTGCTTAGTGTTCCGTTAATTCATCTCACAGAGTTACATGTGTATTTCGTGGATCTCTTTGCTAGCCTTATTTCTGTGGAATCTGAGAAGAGATATTTCGGATCCCTTTGAAGACTATAGGGCCAAAGGAAATATCCTCCGATAACAAAGAGAAAGAAGCTTTCTGAGAAACTTCTTTGTGTTCTGTGAAATCATCTCACAGAGTTACAACTTTCCCCTCAAGAAGCCTTTCGCTAAGACAGTTCTTGTGGAATTGGCAAAGTGATATTTGCAACCCCTAGAGGGCTATGGTGAAAAAGGAAATATCCTCAGATGAAATCTGGAAAGAAGCTTTCTGAGAAACTGCTTAGTGTTCTGTTAATTCATCTCACAGAGTTACATGTGTATTTCGTGGATCTCTTTGCTAGCCTTATTTCTGTGGAATCTGAGAACAGATATTTCGGATCCCTTTGAAGACTATAGGGCCAAAGGAAATATCCTCCGATAACAAAGAGAAAGAAGCTTTCTGAGAAACTTCCTTGTGTTCTGTGAAATCATCTCACAGAGTTGCAGCTTTCACCTCAAGAAGCCATTCGCTAAGACAGTTCTTGTGGAATTGGCAAAGTGATATTTGGAAGCCCATAGAGGGCTATGGTGAAAAAGGAAATATCCTCAGATGAAATCTGGAAAGAAGCTTTCTGAGAAACTGCTTAGTGTTCTGTTAATTCATCTCACAGAGTTACATCTGTATTTCATGGATCTCTTTGCTAGCCTTATTTCTGTGGAACCTGAGAACAGATATTTTGGATCCCTTTGAAGACTATAGGGCGAAAGGAAATATCCTCCGATAACAAACAGAAATAAGCTTTCTGAGAAACTTCTTTGTGTTCTGTGAAATCATCTCACAGAGTTACAGCTTTGACCTCAAGAAGCCTTTCGCTAAGACAGTTCTTGTGGAATTGGCAAAGTGATATTTGGAAGCCCATAGAGGGCTATGGTGAAAAAGGAAATATCCTCAGATGAAATCTGGAAAGAAGCTTTCTGAGAAACTGCTTAGTGTTCTGTTAATTCATCTCACAGAGTTACATCTGTATTTCGTGGATCTCTTTGCTGGCCTTATTTCTGTGGAATCTGAGAACAGATATTTCGGATCCCTTTGAAGACTATAGGGCCAAAGGAAATATCCTCCGATAACAAAGAGAAAGAAGCTTTCTGAGAAACTTCTTTGTGTTCTGTGAAATCATCTCACAGAGTTACAGCTTTCTCCTCAAGAAGCCTTTCGCTAAGACAGTTCTTGTGGAATTGGCAAAGTGATATTTGGAAGCCCTTAGAGGGCTATGGTGAAAAAGGAAATACCCTCAGATGAAATCTGGAAAGAAGCTTTCTGAGAAACTGCTTAGTGTTCTGTTAATTCATCTCACAGAGTTACATCTGTATTTCGTGGATCTCTTTGCTAGACTTATTTCTGTGGAATCTGAGAAGAGATATTTCGGATCCCTTTGAAGACTATAGGGCCAAAGGAAATATCCTACGATAACAAAGAGAAGGAAGCTTTCTGAGAAACTGCTTAGTGTTCTGTTAATTCATCTCACATAGTTACATGTGTATTTCGTGGATCTCTTTGCTAGTCTTATTTCTGTGAATCTGAGAACAGATATTTCGGTCCCTTTGAAGACTATAGGGCCAAATGAAATATCCGCCGATAACAAAGAGAAAGAAGCTTTCTGAGAAACTTCTTTGTGTTCTGTGAAATCATCTCACAGAGTTACAGCTTTCCCCTCAAGAAGCCTTTCGCTAAGACAGTTCTTGTGGAATTGGCAAAGTGATATTTGGAAGCCCATAGAGGGCTAAGGTAAAAAAGGAAATATCCTCAGATGAAATCTGGAAAGAAGCTTTCTGAGAAACTGCTTTGTGTTCTGTTAATTCATCTCAGAGAGTTACATCTGTATTTCGTGAATCTCTTTGCTAGCCTTATTTCAGTGGAATCTGAGAAGAGATATTTCGGATCCCTTTGAAGACTATAGGGCCAAAGGAAATATCCTCTGATAACAAAGAGAAAGAAGCTTTCTGAGAAACTTCTTTGTGTTCTGTGAAATCATCTCACAGAGTTACAGCTTTCCCCTCAAGAAGCCTTACGCTAAGACAGTTCTTGTGGAATTGGCAAAGTGATATTTGGAAGCCCTTAGAGGGCTAAGGTGAAAAAGGAAATATCCACAGATGAAATCTGGAAAGAAGCTTTCTGAGAAACTGCTTAGTGTTCTCTTAATTCATCTCACAGAGTTACATCTGTATTTCGTGGATCTCTTTGCTAGCCTTATTTCTGTGGAATCTGAGAAGAGATATTTCGGATCCCTTTGAAGACTATAGGGCCAAAGGAAATATCCTCCGATAACAAAGAGAAAGAAGCTTTCTGAGAAACTTCTTTGTGTTCTGTGAAATCATCTCACAGAGTTACAGCTTTCTCCTCAAGAAGCCTTTCGCTAAGACAGTTCTTGTGGAATTGGCAAAGTGATATTTGGAAGCCCATAGAGGGCTATGGCGAAAAAGGAAATATAATCAGATGAAATCTGGAAAGAAGCTTTCTGAGAAACTGCTTAGTGTTCTGTTAATTCATCTCACAGAGTTACATGTGTATTTCGTGGATCTCTTTGCTAGCCTTATTTCTGTGGAATCTGAGAACAGATATTTCGGATCCCTTGGAAGACTATAGGGCGAAAGGAAATATCCTCCGATAACAAAGAGAAAGAAGCTTTCTGAGAAACTGCTTAGTGTTCTGTTAATTCATCTCACAGAGTTACATCTGTATTTCGTGGATCTCTTTGCTAGCCTTATTTCTGTGGAATCTGAGAACAGATATTTCGGATCCCTCTGAGACTATAGGGCCAAAGGAAATATCCTCTGATAACAAAGAGAAAGATGCTTTCTGAGAAACTTCTTTGTGTTCTGTGAAATCATCTCACAGAGTTACAGCTTTCCCCTCAAGAAGCCTTTCGCTAAGACAGTTCTTGTGGAATTGGCAAAGTGATATTTGGAAGCCCTTAGAGGGCTATGATGAAAAAGGAAATATCCTCAGATGAAATCTGGAAAGAAGCTTTCTGAGAAACTACTTAGTGTTCTGTTAATTCATCTCACAGAGTTACATCTGTATTTCGTGGATCTCTTTGCTAGCCTTATTTCTGTGGAATCTGAGAACAGATATTTCGGATCCCTTTGAATACCATAGGGCCAAAGGGAATATCCTCCGATAACAAAGACAAAGAAGCTTTCTGAGAAACTTCTTTGTGTTCTGTGAAATCATCTCACAGAGTTACAGCATTCTCCTCAAGAAGCCTTTCGCTAAGACAGTTCTTGTGGAATTGGCAAAGTGATATTTGGAAGCCCATAGAGGGCTATGGTGAAAAAGGAAATATCCTCAGATGAAATCTGGAAAGAAGCTTTCTGAGAAACTGCTTAGTGTTCTGTTAATTCATCTCACAGAGTTACAGTTGTATTTCGTGGATCTCTTTGCTAGCCTTCTTTCTGTGGAATCTGAGAACAGATATTTCGGATCCCTTTGAAGACTATAGGGCCAAAGGAAATATCCTCCGATAACAAAGAGAAAGAAGCTTTCTGAGAAACTTCTTTGTGTTCTGTGAAATCATCTCACAGAGTTACAGCTTTCCCCTCAAGAAGCCTTTCGCTAAGACAGTTCTTGTGGAATTGGCAAAGTGATATTTTGAAGCACATAGAGGGCTATGGTGAAAAAGGAAATATCCTCAGATGAAATCTGGAAAGAAGCTTTCTGAGAAACTGCTCTGTGATGTGTGACTTCCACTCACTGAGTTACATCTCTATTTCGTGGTTCTCTTTGCTAGCCTTATTTCTGTGGAATGTGAGAACAGATATTTCGGATCCCTTTGAAGACTATAGTGCCAAAGGAAATATCCTCCGATAACAAAGAGAAAGAAGCTTTCTGAGAAACTTCCTTGTGTTCTGTGAAATCATCTCACAGAGTTGCAGCTTTCCCCTCAAGAAGCTATTCGCTAAGACAGTTCTTGTGGAATTGGCAAAGTGATATTTGGAAGCCCATAGAGGGCTATGGTGAAAAAGGAAATATCCTCAGATGAAATCTGGAAAGAAGCTTTCTGAGAAACTGCTTAGTTTTCTGTTAATTCATCTCACAGAGTTATATCTGTATTTCGTGGATCTCTTTGCTAGTCTTATTTCTGTGGAATCTGAGAACAGATATTTCGGATCCCTTTGAAGACTATAGGGCCAAAGGAAATATCCTCCGATAACAAAGAGAAAGAAGCTTTCTGAGAAACTTCTTTGTGTTCTGTGAAATCATCTCCCAGAGTTACAGCTTTCCCCTCAAGAAGCCTTTCGCTAAGACAGTTCTTGTGGAATTGGCAAAGTGATATTTGGAAGCCCGTAGAGGGCTATGGTGAAAAACGAAATATCCTCAGATGAAATCTGGAAAGAAGCTTTCTGAGAAACTGCTTAGTGTTCTCTTTATTCATCTCACAGAGTTACATCCGTATTTCGTGGATCTCTTTGCTAGCCTTATTTCTGTGGAATCTGAGAACAGATATTTCGGATCCCTTTGAAGACTATAGGGACAAAGGAAATATCCTCCGATAACAAAGAGAAAGAAGCTTTCTGAGAAACTTCTTTGTGTTCTGTGAAATCATCTCACAGAGTTACAGCTTTCCCCTCAAGAAGCCTTTCGCTAAGAGAGTTCTTGTGGAATTGGCAAAGTGATATTTGGAAGCCCATAGAGGGCTATGGTGAAAAAGGAAATATCCTCAGATGAAATCTGGAAAGAAGCTTTCTGAGAAACTGCTTAGTGTTCCGTTAATTCATCTCACAGAGTTACATGTGTATTTCGTGGATCTCTTTGCTAGCCTTATTTCTGTGGAATCTGAGAAGAGATATTTCGGATCCCTTTGAAGACTATAGGGCCAAAGGAAATATCCTCCGATAACAAAGAGAAAGAAGCTTTCTGAGAAACTTCTTTGTGTTCTGTGAAATCATCTCACAGAGTTACAACTTTCCCCTCAAGAAGCCTTTCGCTAAGACAGTTCTTGTGGAATTGGCAAAGTGATATTTGCAACCCCTAGAGGGCTATGGTGAAAAAGGAAATATCCTCAGATGAAATCTGGAAAGAAGCTTTCTGAGAAACTGCTTAGTGTTCTGTTAATTCATCTCACAGAGTTACATGTGTATTTCGTGGATCTCTTTGCTAGCCTTATTTCTGTGGAATCTGAGAACAGATATTTCGGATCCCTTTGAAGACTATAGGGCCAAAGGAAATATCCTCCGATAACAAAGAGAAAGAAGCTTTCTGAGAAACTTCCTTGTGTTCTGTGAAATCATCTCACAGAGTTGCAGCTTTCACCTCAAGAAGCCATTCGCTAAGACAGTTCTTGTGGAATTGGCAAAGTGATATTTGGAAGCCCATAGAGGGCTATGGTGAAAAAGGAAATATCCTCAGATGAAATCTGGAAAGAAGCTTTCTGAGAAACTGCTTAGTGTTCTGTTAATTCATCTCACAGAGTTACATCTGTATTTCATGGATCTCTTTGCTAGCCTTATTTCTGTGGAACCTGAGAACAGATATTTTGGATCCCTTTGAAGACTATAGGGCGAAAGGAAATATCCTCCGATAACAAACAGAAATAAGCTTTCTGAGAAACTTCTTTGTGTTCTGTGAAATCATCTCACAGAGTTACAGCTTTGACCTCAAGAAGCCTTTCGCTAAGACAGTTCTTGTGGAATTGGCAAAGTGATATTTGGAAGCCCATAGAGGGCTATGGTGAAAAAGGAAATATCCTCAGATGAAATCTGGAAAGAAGCTTTCTGAGAAACTGCTTAGTGTTCTGTTAATTCATCTCACAGAGTTACATCTGTATTTCGTGGATTTCTTTGCTGGCCTTATTTCTGTGGAATCTGAGAACAGATATTTCGGATCCCTTTGAAGACTATAGGGCCAAAGGAAATATCCTCCGATAACAAAGAGAAAGAAGCTTTCTGAGAAACTTCTTTGTGTTCTGTGAAATCATCTCACAGAGTTACAGCTTTCTCCTCAAGAAGCCTTTCGCTAAGACAGTTCTTGTGGAATTGGCAAAGTGATATTTGGAAGCCCTTAGAGGGCTATGGTGAAAAAGGAAATACCCTCAGATGAAATCTGGAAAGAAGCTTTCTGAGAAACTGCTTAGTGTTCTGTTAATTCATCTCACAGAGTTACATCTGTATTTCGTGGATCTCTTTGCTAGCCTTATTTCTGTGGAATCTGAGAAGAGATATTTCGGATCCCTTTGAAGACTATAGGGCCAAAGGAAATATCCTACGATAACAAAGAGAAGGAAGCTGTCTGAGAAACTGCTTAGTGTTCTGTTAATTCATCTCACATAGTTACATGTGTATTTCGTGGATCTCTTTGCTAGTCTTATTTCTGTGAATCTGAGAACAGATATTTCGGTCCCTTTGAAGACTATAGGGCCAAATGAAATATCCGCCGATAACAAAGAGAAAGAAGCTTTCTGAGAAACTTCTTTGTGTTCTGTGAAATCATCTCACAGAGTTACAGCTTTCCCCTCAAGAAGCCTTTCGCTAAGACAGTTCTTGTGGAATTGGCAAAGTGATATTTGGAAGCCCATAGAGGGCTACGGTAAAAAAGGAAATATCCTCAGATGAAATCTGGAAAGAAGCTTTCTGAGAAACTGCTTTGTGTTCTGTTAATTCATCTCAGAGAGTTACATCTGTATTTCGTGGATCTCTTTGCTAGCCTTATTTCAGTGGAATCTGAGAAGAGATATTTCGGATCCCTTTGAAGACTATAGGGCCAAAGGAAATATCCTCTGATAACAAAGAGAAAGAAGCTTTCTGAGAAACTTCTTTGTGTTCTGTGAAATCATCTCACAGAGTTACAGCTTTCCCCTCAAGAAGCCTTACGCTAAGACAGTTCTTGTGGAATTGGCAAAGTGATATTTGGAAGCCCTTAGAGGGCTATGGTGAAAAAGGAAATATCCTCAGATGAAATCTGGAAAGAAGCTTTCTGAGAAACTGCTTAGTGTTCTCTTAATTCATCTCACAGAGTTACATCTGTATTTCGTGGATCTCTTTGCTAGCCTTATTTCTGTGGAATCTGAGAAGAGATATTTCGGATCCCTTTGAAGACTATAGGGCCAAAGGAAATATCCTCCGATAACAAAGAGAAAGAAGCTTTCTGAGAAACTTCTTTGTGTTCTGTGAAATCATCTCACAGAGTTACAGCTTTCTCCTCAAGAAGCCTTTCGCTAAGACAGTTCTTGTGGAATTGGCAAAGTGATATTTGGAAGCCCATAGAGGGCTATGGCGAAAAAGGAAATATAATCAGATGAAATCTGGAAAGAAGCTTTCTGAGAAACTGCTTAGTGTTCTGTTAATTCATCTCACAGAGTTACATGTGTATTTCGTGGATCTCTTTGCTAGCCTTATTTCTGTGGAATCTGAGAACAGATATTTCGGATCCCTAGGAAGACTATAGGGCGAAAGGAAATATCCTCCGATAACAAAGAGAAAGAAGCTTTCTGAGAAACTGCTTAGTGTTCTGTTAATTCATCTCACAGAGTTACATCTGTATTTCGTGGATCTCTTTGCTAGCCTTATTTCTGTGGAATCTGAGAACAGATATTTCGGATCCCTCTGAGACTATAGGGCCAAAGGAAATATCCTCTGATAACAAAGAGAAAGATGCTTTCTGAGAAACTTCTTTGTGTTCTGTGAAATCATCTCACAGAGTTACAGCTTTCCCCTCAAGAAGCCTTTCGCTAAGACAGTTCTTGTGGAATTGGCAAAGTGATATTTGGAAGCCCTTAGAGGGCTATGATGAAAAAGGAAATATCCTCAGATGAAATCTGGAAAGAAGCTTTCTGAGAAACTACTTAGTGTTCTGTTAATTCATCTCACAGAGTTACATCTGTATTTCGTGGATCTCTTTGCTAGCCTTATTTCTGTGGAATCTGAGAACAGATATTTCGGATCCCTTTGAATACCATAGGGCCAAAGGAAATATCCTCCGATAACAAAGACAAAGAAGCTTTCTGAGAAACTTCTTTGTGTTCTGTGAAATCATCTCACAGAGTTACAGCATTCCCCTCAAGAAGCCTTTCGCTAAGACAGTTCTTGTGGAATTGGCAAAGTGATATTTGGAAGCCCATAGAGGGCTATGGTGAAAAAGGAAATATCCTCAGATGAAATCTGGAAAGAAGCTTTCTGAGAAACTGCTTAGTGTTCTGTTAATTCATCTCACAGAGTTACAGTTGTATTTCGTGGATCTCTTTGCTAGCCTTCTTTCTGTGGAATCTGAGAACAGATATTTCGGATCCCTTTGAAGACTATAGGGCCAAAGGAAATATCCTCCGATAACAAAGAGAAAGAAGCTTTCTGAGAAACTTCTTTGTGTTCTGTGAAATCATCTCACAGAGTTACAGCTTTCCCCTCAAGAAGCCTTTCGCTAAGACAGTTCTTGTGGAATTGGCAAAGTGATATTTTGAAGCACATAGAGGGCTATGGTGAAAAAGGAAATATCCTCAGATGAAATCTGGAAAGAAGCTTTCTGAGAAACTGCTCTGTGATGTGTGACTTCCACTCACTGAGTTACATCTCTATTTCGTGGTTCTCTTTGCTAGCCTTATTTCTGTGGAATGTGAGAACAGATATTTCGGATCCCTTTGAAGACTATAGTGCCAAAGGAAATATCCTCCGATAACAAAGAGAAAGAAGCTTTCTGAGAAACTTCCTTGTGTTCTGTGAAATCATCTCACAGAGTTGCAGCTTTCCCCTCAAGAAGCTATTCGCTAAGACAGTTCTTGTGGAATTGGCAAAGTGATATTTGGAAGCCCATAGAGGGCTATGGTGAAAAAGGAAATATCCTCAGATGAAATCTGGAAAGAAGCTTTCTGAGAAACTGCTTAGTTTTCTGTTAATTCATCTCACAGAGTTATATCTGTATTTCGTGGATCTCTTTGCTAGTCTTATTTCTGTGGAATCTGAGAACAGATATTTCGGATCCCTTTGAAGACTATAGGGCCAAAGGAAATATCCTCCGATAACAAAGAGAAAGAAGCTTTCTGAGAAACTTCTTTGTGTTCTGTGAAATCATCTCCCAGAGTTACAGCTTTCCCCTCAAGAAGCCTTTCGCTAAGACAGTTCTTGTGGAATTGGCAAAGTGATATTTGGAAGCCCGTGGAGGGCTATGGTGAAAAAGGAAATATCCTCAGATGAAATCTGGAAAGAAGCTTTCTGAGAAACTGCTTAGTGTTCTCTTTATTCATCTCACAGAGTTACATCCGTATTTCGTGGATCTCTTTGCTAGCCTTATTTCTGTGGAATCTGAGAACAGATATTTCGGATCCCTTTGAAGACTATAGGGACAAAGGAAATATCCTACGATAACAAAGAGAAAGAAGCTTTCTGAGAAACTTCTTTGTGTTCTGTGAAATCATCTCACAGAGTTACAGCTTTCCCCTCAAGAAGCCTTTCGCTAAGAGAGTTCTTGTGGAATTGGCAAAGTGATATTTGGAAGCCCATAGAGGGCTATGGTGAAAAAGGAAATATCCTCAGATGAAATCTGGAAAGAAGCTTTCTGAGAAACTGCTTAGTGTTCCGTTAATTCATCTCACAGAGTTACATGTGTATTTCGTGGATCTCTTTGCTAGCCTTATTTCTGTGGAATTTGAGAAGAGATATTTCGGATCCCTTTGAAGACTATAGGGCCAAAGGAAATATCCTCCGATAACAAAGAGAAAGAAGCTTTCTGAGAAACTTCTTTGTGTTCTGTGAAATCATCTCACAGAGTTACAACTTTCCCCTCAAGAAGCCTTTCGCTAAGACAGTTCTTGTGGAATTGGCAAAGTGATATTTGCAACCCCTAGAGGGCTATGGTGAAAAAGGAAATATCCTCAGATGAAATCTGGAAAGAAGCTTTCTGAGAAACTGCTTAGTGTTCTGTTAATTCATCTCACAGAGTTACATGTGTATTTCGTGGATCTCTTTGCTAGCCTTATTTCTGTGGAATCTGAGAACAGATATTTCGGATCCCTTTGAAGACTATAGGGCCAAAGGAAATATCCTCCGATAACAAAGAGAAAGAAGCTTTCTGAGAAACTTCCTTGTGTTCTGTGAAATCATCTCACAGAGTTGCAGCTTTCACCTCAAGAAGCCATTCGCTAAGACAGTTCTTGTGGAATTGGCAAAGTGATATTTGGAAGCCCATAGAGGGCTATGGTGAAAAAGGAAATGTCCTCAGATGAAATCTGGAAAGAAGCTTTCTGAGAAACTGCTTAGTTTTCTGTTAATTCATCTCACAGAGTTATATCTGTATTTCCTGGATCTCTTTGCTAGCCTTATTTCTGTGGAATCTGAGAACAGATATTTCGGATCCCTTTGAAGACTATAGGGCCAAAGGAAATATCCTCCGATAACAAAGAGAAAGAAGCTTTCTGAGAAACTTCTTTGTGTTCTGTGAAATCATCTCCCAGAGTTACAGCTTTCCTCTCAAGAAGCCTTTCGCTAAGACAGTTCTTGTGGAATTGGCAAAGTGATATTTGGAAGCCCGTAGAGGGCTATGGTGAAAAAGGAAATATCCTCAGATGAAATCTGGAAAGAAGCTTTCTGAGAAACTGCTTAGTGTTCTCTTTATTCATCTCACAGAGTTACATCTGTATTTCGTGGATCTCTTTGCTAGCCTTATTTCTGTGGAATCTGAGAACAGATATTTCGGATCCCTTTGAAGACTATAGGGACAAAGGAAATATCCTCCGATAACAAAGAGAAAGAAGCTTTCTGAGAAACTTCTTTGTGTTCTGTGAAATCATCTCACAGAGTTACAGCTTTCCCCTCAAGAAGCCTTTCGCTAAGAGAGTTCTTGTGGAATTGGCAAAGTGATATTTGGAAGCCCATAGAGGGCTATGGTGAAAAAGGAAATATCCTCAGATGAAATCTGGAAAGAAGCTTTCTGAGAAACTGCTTAGTGTTCTGTTAATTCATCTCACAGAGTTACATGTGTATTTTGTGGATCTCTTTGCTAGCCTTATTTCTGTGGAATCTGAGAACAGATATTTCGGATCCCTTTGAAGACTATAGGGCCAAAGGAAATATCCTCCGATAACAAAGAGAAAGAAGCTTTCTGAGAAACTTCTTTGTGTTCTGTGAAATCATCTCACAGAGTTACAACTTTCCCCTCAAGAAGCCTTTCGCTAAGACAGTTCTTGTGGAATTGGCAAAGTGATATTTGCAACCCCTAGAGGGCTATGGTGAAAAAGGAAATATCCTCAGATGAAATCTGGAAAGAAGCTTTCTGAGAAACTGCTTAGTGTTCTGTTAATTCATCTCACAGAGTTACATGTGTATTTCGTGGATCTCTTTGCTAGCCTTATTTCTGTGGAATCTGAGAACAGATATTTCGGATCCCTTTGAAGACTATAGGGCCAAAGGAAATATCCTCCGATAACAAAGAGAAAGAAGCTTTCTGAGAAACTTCCTTGTGTTCTGTTAAATCATCTCACAGAGTTACAGCTTTCCCCTCAAGAAGCCATTGGCTAAGACAGTTCTTGTGGAATTGGCAAAGTGATATTTGGAAGCCCATAGAGGGCTAGGGTGAAAAAGGAAATATCCTCAGATGAAATCTGGAAAGAAGCTTTCTGAGAAACTGCTTAGTGTTCTGTTAATTCATCTCACAGAGTTACATGTGTATTTCGTGGATCTCTTTGCTAGCCTTATTTCTGTGGAATCTGAGAACAGATATTTCGGATCCCTTTGAAGACTATAGGGCCAAAGGAAATATCCTCCGATAACAAAGAGAAAGAAGCTTTCTGAGAAACTTCTTTGTGTTCTGTGAAATCATCTCACAGAGTTACAGCTTTCCCCTCAAGAAGCCTTTCGCTAAGACAGTTCTTGTGGAATTGGCAAAGTGATATTTGGAAGCCCATAGAGGGCTATGGTGAAAAAGGAAATATCCTCAGATGAAATCTGGAAAGAAGGTTTCTGAGAAACTGCTCTGTGATGTGTGACTTCCACTCACAGAGTTACATCTGTATTTCGTGGATCTCTTTGCTAGCCTTATTTCTGTGGAATCTGAGAACAGATATTTCGGATCCCTTGGAAGACTATAGGGCGAAAGGAAATATCCTTCGATAACAAAGAGAAAGAAGCTTTCTGAGAAACTGCTTAGTGTTCTGTTAATTCATCTCACAGAGTTACATCTGTATTTCGTGGATCTCTTTGCTAGCCTTATTTCTGTGGAATCTGAGAACAGATATTTTGGATCCCTTTGAAGACTATAGGGCCAAAGGAAATATCCTCCGATAACAAAGAGAAAGAAGCTTTCTGAGAAACTTCTTTGTGTTCTGTGAAATCATCTCACAGAGTTACAGCTTTCTCCTCAAGAAGCCTTTCGCTAAGACAGTTCTTGTGGAATTGGCAAAGTGATATTTGGATGCCCATAGAGGGCTATGGTGAAAAAGGAAATATCCTCAGATGAAATCTGGACAGAAGCTTTCTGAGAAACTGCTTAGTGTTATGTTAATTCATCTCACAGAGTTACATCTGTATTTCATGGATCTCTTTGCTAGCCTTATTTCTGTGGAATCTGAGAACAGATATTTCGGATCCCTTTGAAGACTATAGGGCCAAAGGAAATATCCTCCGATAACAAAGAGAAAGAAGCTTTCTGAGAAACTTCTTTGTGTTCTGTGAAATCATCTCACAGAGTTACAGCTTTCTTCTCAAGAAGCCTTTCGCTAAGACAGTTCTTGTGGAATTGGCAAAGTGATATTTGGAAGCCCATAGAGGGCTATGGTGAAAAAGGAAATATCCTCAGATGAAATCTGGAAAGAAGCTTTCTGAGAAACTGCTCTGTGATGTGTGACTTCCACTCAGAGAGTTACATGTGTATTTCGTGGATCTCTTTGCTAGCCTTATTTCTGTGGAATCTGAGAACAGATATTTCGGATCCCTTTGAAGACTAAAGGGCCAAAGGAAATATCCTCCGATAACAAAGAGAAAGAAGCTTTCTGAGAAACTTCTTTGTGTTCTGTGAAATCATCTCACAGAGTTACAGCTTTGACCTCAAGAAGCCTTTCGCTAAGACAGTTCTTGTGGAATTGGCAAAGTGATATTTGGAAGCCCATAGAGGGCTATGGTGAAAAAGGAAATATCCTCAGATGAAATCTGGAAAGAAGCTTTCTGAGAAACTGCTTAGTGTTCTGTTAATTCATCTCACAGAGTTACATCTGTATTTCGTGGATCTCTTTGCTGGCCTTATTTCTGTGGAATCTGAGAACAGATATTTCGGATCCCTTTGAAGACTATAGGGCCAAAGGAAATATCCTCCGATAACAAAGAGAAAGAAGCTTTCTGAGAAACTTCTTTGTGTTCTGTGAAATCATCTCACAGAGTTACAGCTTTCTCCTCAAGAAGCCTTTCGCTAAGACAGTTCTTGTGGAATTGGCAAAGTGATATTTGGAAGCCCTTAGAGGGCTATGGTGAAAAAGGAAATATCCTCAGATGAAATCTGGAAAGAAGCTTTCTGAGAAACTGCTTAGTGTTCTGTTAATTCATCTCACAGAGTTACATCTGTATTTCGTGGATCTCTTTGCTAGCCTTATTTCTGTGGAATCTGAGAAGAGATATTTCGGATCCCTTTGAAGACTATAGGGCCAAAGGAAATATCCTACGATAACAAAGAGAAGGAAGCTTTCTGAGAAACTGCTTAGTGTTCTGTTAATTCATCTCACATAGTTACATGTGTATTTCGTGGATCTCTTTGCTAGTCTTATTTCTGTGAATCTGAGAACAGATATTTCGGTCCCTTTGAAGACTATAGGGCCAAATGAAATATCCGCCGATAACAAAGAGAAAGAAGCTTTCTGAGAAACTTCTTTGTGTTCTGTGAAATCATCTCACAGAGTTACAGCTTTCCCCTCAAGAAGCCTTTTGCTAAGACAGTTCTTGTGGAATTGGCAAAGTGATATTTGGAAGCCCATAGAGGGCTACGGTAAAAAAGGAAATATCCTCAGATGAAATCTGGAAAGAAGCTTTCTGAGAAACTGCTTTGTGTTCTGTTAATTCATCTCAGAGAGTTACATCTGTATTTCGTGGATCTCTTTGCTAGCCTTATTTCAGTGGAATCTGAGAAGAGATATTTCGGATCCCTTTGAAGACTATAGGGCCAAAGGAAATATCCTCTGATAACAAAGAGAAAGAAGCTTTCTGAGAAACTTCTTTGTGTTCTGTGAAATCATCTCACAGAGTTACAGCTTTCCCCTCAAGAAGCCTTACGCTAAGACAGTTCTTGTGGAATTGGCAAAGTGATATTTGGAAGCCCTTAGAGGGCTATGGTGAAAAAGGAAATATCCTCAGATGAAATCTGGAAAGAAGCTTTCTGAGAAACTGCTTAGTGTTCTCTTAATTCATCTCACAGAGTTACATCTGTATTTCGTGGATCTCTTTGCTAGCCTTATTTCTGTGGAATCTGAGAAGAGATATTTCGGATCCCTTTGAAGACTATAGGGCCAAAGGAAATATCCTCCGATAACAAAGAGAAAGAAGCTTTCTGAGAAACTTCTTTGTGTTCTGTGAAATCATCTCACAGAGTTACAGCTTTCTCCTCAAGAAGCCTTTCGCTAAGACAGTTCTTGTGGAATTGGCAAAGTGATATTTGGAAGCCCATAGAGGGCTATGGCGAAAAAGGAAATATAATCAGATGAAATCTGGAAAGAAGCTTTCTGAGAAACTGCTTAGTGTTGTGTTAATTCATCTCACAGAGTTACATGTGTATTTCGTGGATCTCTTTGCTAGCCTTATTTCTGTGGAATCTGAGAACAGATATTTCGGATCCCTTGGAAGACTATAGGGCGAAAGGAAATATCCTCCGATAACAAAGAGAAAGAAGCTTTCTGAGAAACTGCTTAGTGTTCTGTTAATTCATCTCACAGAGTTACATCTGTATTTCGTGGATCTCTTTGCTAGCCTTATTTCTGTGGAATCTGAGAACAGATATTTCGGATCCCTCTGAGACTATAGGGCCAAAGGAAATATCCTCTGATAACAAAGAGAAAGATGCTTTCTGAGAAACTTCTTTGTGTTCTGTGAAATCATCTCACAGAGTTACAGCTTTCCCCTCAAGAAGCCTTTCGCTAAGACAGTTCTTGTGGAATTGGCAAAGTGATATTTGGAAGCCCTTAGAGGGCTATGATGAAAAAGGAAATATCCTCAGATGAAATCTGGAAAGAAGCTTTCGGAGAAACTACTTAGTGTTCTGTTAATTCATCTCACAGAGTTACATCTGTATTTCGTGGATCTCTTTGCTAGCCTTATTTCTGTGGAATCTGAGAACAGATATTACGGATCCCTTTGAATACCATAGGGCCAAAGGAAATATCCTCCGATAACAAAGACAAAGAAGCTTTCTGAGAAACTTCTTTGTGTTCTGTGAAATCATCTCACAGAGTTACAGCATTCCCCTCAAGAAGCCTTTCGCTAAGACAGTTCTTGTGGAATGGGCAAAGTGATATTTGGAAGCCCATAGAGGGCTATGGTGAAAAAGGAAATATCCTCAGATGAAATCTGGAAAGAAGCTTTCTGAGAAACTGCTTAGTGTTCTGTTAATTCATCTCACAGAGTTACAGTTGTATTTCGTGGATCTCTTTGCTAGCCTTCTTTCTGTGGAATCTGAGAACAGATATTTCGGATCCCTTTGAAGACTATAGGGCCAAAGGAAATATCCTCCGATAACAAAGAGAAAGAAGCTTTCTGAGAAACTTCTTTGTGTTCTGTGAAATCATCTCACAGAGTTACAGCTTTCCCCTCAAGAAGCCTTTCGCTAAGACAGTTCTTGTGGAATTGGCAAAGTGATATTTTGAAGCACATAGAGGGCTATGGTGAAAAAGGAAATATCCTCAGATGAAATCTGGAAAGAAGCTTTCTGAGAAACTGCTTAGTGTTCTGTTAATTCATCTCACAGAGTTACATGTGTATTTCGTGGATCTCTTTGCTAGCCTTATTTCTGTAGAATCTAAGAACAGATATTTCGGATCCCTTTGAAGACGACAGGGCCAAAGGAAATATCCTCCGATAACAAAGAGAAAGAAGGTTTCTGAGAAACTGCTTAGTGTTCTGTTAATTCATCTCACAGAGTTACATCTGTATTTCCTGGATCTCTTTGCTAGCCTTATTTTTGTGGAATTTGAGAACAGATATTTCGGATCCCTTTGAAGACTATAGGGCTAAAGGAAATATCCTCCGATAACAAAGAGAAAGAAGCTTTCTGAGAAACTTCTTTGTGTTCTGTGAAATCATCTCACAGAGTTTCAGCTTTCCCCTCAAGAAGTCTTTCGCTAAGACAGTTCCTGTGGAATTGGCAAAGTGATATTTGGAAGCCCTTAGAGGGCTATGGTGAAAAAGGAAATATCCTCGGATGAAATCTGGAAAGAAGCTTTCTGAGAAACTGCTGTGTGATGTGTGACTTCCACTCACAGAGTTACATCTGTATTTCGTGGATCTCTTTGCTAGCCTTATTTCTGTGAAATGTGAGAACAGATATTTCGGATCCCTTTGAAAACTATAGGGCCAAAGGAAATATCCTCCGATAACAAAGAGAAAGAAACTTTCTGAGAAACTTCGTTGTGTTCTGTGAAATCATCTCACAGAGTTACAGCTTTCCCCTCAAGAAGCCATTCGCTAAGACAGTTCTTGTGGAATTGACAAGGTGATATTTGGAAGCCCATAGAGGGCTGTGGTGAAAAAGGAAATATCCTCAGATGAAATCTGGAAAGAAGATTTCTGAGAAACTGCTTAGTGTTCTGTTAATTCATTTCACAGAGTTACATCTGTATTTCGTGGATCTCTTTGCTAGCCTTATTTCTGTGGTATCTGAGAATGGATATTTCGGATCCCTTTGAAGACTCTAGGGCCAACGGAAATATCCTCCGATAACAAAGAAAAAGAAGCTTTCTGAGAAACTTCTTTGTGTTCTGTGAAATCATCTCACAGAGTTACAGCTTTCCCCTTAAGAAGCCTTTCGCTAAGACAGTTCTTGTGGAATTGGCAAAGTGATATTTGGAAGCCCTTAGAGGGCTATGGTGAAAAAGGAAATATCCTCAGATGAAATCTGTAAAGAAGCTTTCTGAGAAACTGCTTAGTGTTCTGTTAATTCATCTCACAGAGTTACATGTGTATTTCGTGGATCTCTTTGCTAGCCTTATTTCTGTGGAATCTGAGAACAGATATTTCGGATCCCTTTGTAGACTATAGGGCCAAAGGAAATATCCTCCGATAACAAAGCGAAAGAAGCCTTCTGAGAAACTTCTTTGTGTTCTGTGAAATCATCTCACAGAGTTACAGCTTTCCCCTCAAGAAGCCTTTCGCTAAGATAGTTCTTGTGGAATTGCCAAAGTGATGCTTGGAAGCCCATAGAGGGCTACGGTGAAAAAGGAAATATCCTCAGATGAAATCTGGAAAGAAGCTTTCTGAGAAACTGCTTAGTGTTCTGTTAATTCATCTCTCAGAGTTACATCTGTATTTCGTGGATCTCTTTGCTAGCCTTATTTCTGTGGAATCTGAGAACAGATATTTCGGATCCCTTTGAAGACTATACGGCCAAAGGAAATATACACCGATAACAAAGACAAAGAAGCTTTCTGAGAAACTACTTTGTGTTCTGTGAAATCGTCTCACAGAGTTACAGCTTTCCCCTCAAGAAGCCTTTCGCTAAGACAGTTCTTGTGGAATTGGCAAAGTGATATTTGGAAGCCCATAGAGGCCTATGGTGAAAAAGGAAATATCCTCAGATGAAATCTGGAAAGAAGCTTTCTGAGAAACTGCTTAGTGTTCTGTTAATTCATCTCACAGAGTTACATCTGTATTTCATGGATCTCTTTGCTAGCCTTATTTCTGTGGAACCTGAGAACAGATATTTTGGATCCCTTTGAAGACTATAGGGCGAAAGGAAATATCCTCCGATAACAAACAGAAATAAGCTTTCTGAGAAACTTCTTTGTGTTCTGTGAAATCATCTCACAGAGTTACAGCTTTGAAATCAAGAAGCCTTTCGCTAAGACAGTTCTTGTGGAATTGGCAAAGTGATATTTGGAAGCCCATAGAGGGCTATGGTGAAAAAGGAAATATCCTCAGATGAAATCTGGAAAGAAGCTTTCTGAGAAACTGCTTAGTGTTCTGTTAATTCATCTCACAGAGTTACATCTGTATTTCGTGGATCTCTTTGCTGGCCTTATTTCTGTGGAATCTGAGAACAGATATTTCGGATCCCTTTGAAGACTATAGGGCCAAAGGAAATATCCTCCGATAACAAAGAGAAAGAAGCTTTCTGAGAAACTTCTTTGTGTTCTGTGAAATCATCTCACAGAGTTACAGCTTTCTCCTCAAGAAGCCTTTCGCTAAGACAGTTCTTGTGGAATTGGCAAAGTGATATTTGGAAGCCCTTAGAGGGCTATGGTGAAAAAGGAAATATCCTCAGATGAAATCTGGAAAGAAGCTTTCTGAGAAACTGCTTAGTGTTCTGTTAATTCATCTCACAGAGTTACATCTGTATTTCGTGGATCTCTTTGCTAGCCTTATTTCTGTGGAATCTGAGAAGAGATATTTCGGATCCCTTTGAAGACTATAGGGCCAAAGGAAATATCCTACGACAACAAAGAGAAGGAAGCTTTCTGAGAAACTGCTTAGTGTTCTGTTAATTCATCTCACATAGTTACATGTGTATTTCGTGGATCTCTTTGCTAGTCTTATTTCTGTGAATCTGAGAACAGATATTTCGGTCCCTTTGAAGACTATAGGGCCAAATGAAATATCCGCCGATAACAAAGAGAAAGAAGCTTTCTGAGAAACTTCTTTGTGTTCTGTGAAATCATCTCACAGAGTTACAGCTTTCCCCTCAAGAAGCCTTTCGCTAAGACAGTTCTTGTGGAATTGGCAAAGTGATATTTGGAAGCCCTTAGAGGGCTATGGTGAAAAAGGAAATATCCACAGATGAAATCTGGAAAGAAGCTTTCTGAGAAACTGCTTAGTGTTCTCTTAATTCATCTCACAGAGTTACATCTGTATTTCGTGGATCTCTTTGCTAGCCTTATTTCTGTGGAATCTGAGAAGAGATATTTCGGATCCCTTTGAAGACTATAGGGCCAAAGGAAATATCCTCCGATAACAAAGAGAAAGAAGCTTTCTGAGAAACTTCTTTGTGTTCTGTGAAATCATCTCACAGAGTTACAGCTTTCTCCTCAAGAAGCCTTTCGCTAAGACAGTTCTTGTGGAATTGGCAAAGTGATATTTGGAAGCCCATAGAGGGCTATGGCGAAAAAGGAAATATAATCAGATGAAATCTGGAAAGAAGCTTTCTGAGAAACTGCTTAGTGTTCTGTTAATTCATCTCACAGAGTTACATGTGTATTTCGTGGATCTCTTTGCTAGCCTTATTTCTGTGGAATCTGAGAACAGATATTTCGGATCCCTTGGAAGACTATAGGGCGAAAGGAAATATCCTCCGATAACAAAGAGAAAGAAGCTTTCTGAGAAACTGCTTAGTGTTCTGTTAATTCATCTCAAAGAGTTACATCTGTATTTCGTGGATCTCTTTGCTAGCCTTATTTCTGTGGAATCTGAGAACAGATATTTCGGATCCCTCTGAGACTATAGGGCCAAAGGAAATATCCTCTGATAACAAAGAGAAAGATGCTTTCTGAGAAACTTCTTTGTGTTCTGTGAAATCATCTCACAGAGTTACAGCTTTCCCCTCAAGAAGCCTTTCGCTAGGACAGTTCTTGTGGAATTGGCAAAGTGATATTTGGAAGCCCTTAGAGGGCTACGGTGAAAAAGGAAATATCCTCAGATGAAATCTGGAAAGAAGCTTTCTGAGAAACTGCTTTGTGTTCTGTTAATTCATCTCACAGAGTTACATCTGTATTTCGTGGATCTCTTTGCTAGCCTTATTTCAGTGGAATCTGAGAAGAGATTTTTCGGATCCCTTTGAAGACTATAGGGATAAAGGAAATATCCTCCGATAACAAAGAGAAAGAAGCTTTCTGAGAAACTTCTTTGTGTTCTGTGAAATCATCTCACAGAGTTACAGCTTTCCCCTCAAGAAGCCTTTCGCTAAGACAGTTCTTGTGGAATTGGCAAAGTGATATTTGGAAGCCCTTAGAGGGCTATGGTGAAAAAGGAAATATCCTCAGATGAAATCTGGAAAGAAGCTTTCTGAGAAACTGCTTAGTGTTCTGTTAATTCATCTCACAGAGTTACATCTGTATTTCGTGGATCTCTTTGCTAGCCTTATTTCTGTGGAATCTGAGAACAGATATTTCGGATCCCTTTGAAGACTATAGGGCCAAAGGAAATATCCTCCGATAACAAAGAGAAAGAAGCTTTCTGAGAAACTTCTTTGTGTTCTGTGAAATCATCTCACAGAGTTACAGCTTTCTCCTCAAGAAGCCTTTCGCTAAGACAGTTCTTGTGGAATTGGGAAAGTGATATTTGGAAGCCCATAGAGGGCTATGGTGAAAAAGGAAATATCCTCAGATGAAATCTGGAAAGAAGCTTTCTGAGAAACTGCTTAGTGTTCTGTTAATTCATCTCACAGGGTTACATGTGTATTTCGTGGATCTCTTTGCTAGCCTTATTTCTGTGGAATCTGAGAACAGATAGTTCGGATCCCTTGGAAGACTATAGGGCGAAAGGAAATATCCTCCGATAACAAAGAGAAAGAAGCTTTCTGAGAAACTTCTTTGTGTTCTGTGAAATCATCTCACAGAGTTACAGCTTTCTCCTCAAGAAGCCTTTCGCTAAGACAGTTCTTGTGGAATTGGCAAAGTGATATTTGGAAGCCCATAGAGGGCTATGGTGAAAAAGGAAATATCCTCAGATGAAATCTGGAAAGAAGCTTTCTGAGAAACTGCTTAGTGTTCTGTTAATTCATCTCACAGAGTTACATGTGTATTTCGTGGATCTCTTTGCTAGCCTTATTTCTGTGGAATCTGAGAACAGATATTTCGGATCCCTTTGAAGACGACAGGGCCAAAGGAAATATCCTCCGATAACAAAGAGAAAGAAGGTTTCTGAGAAACTGCTTAGTGTTCTGTTAATTCATCTCACAGAGTTACATCTGTATTTCCTGGATCTCTTTGCTAGCCTTATTTTTGTGGAATTTGAGAACAGATATTTCGGATCCCTTTGAAGACTATAGGGCTAAAGGAAATATCCTCCGATAACAAAGAGAAAGAAGCTTTCTGAGAAACTTCTTTGTGTTCTGTGAAATCATCTCACAGAGTTTCAGCTTTCCCCTCAAGAAGTCTTTCGCTAAGACAGTTCCTGTGGAATTGGCAAAGTGATATTTGGAAGCCCTTACAGGGCTATGGTGAAAAAGGAAATATCCTCAGATGAAATCTGGAAAGAAGCTTTCTGAGAAACTGCTGTGTGATGTGTAACTTCCACTCACAGAGTTACATCTGTATTTCGTGGATCTCTTTGCTAGCCTTATTTCTGTGGAATGTGAGAACAGATATTTCGGATCCCTTTGAAAACTATAGGGCCAAAGGAAATATCCTCCGATAACAAAGAGAAAGAAACTTTCTGAGAAACTTCGTTGTGTTCTGTGAAATCATCTCACAGAGTTACAGCTTTCCCCTCAAGAAGCCATTCGCTAAGACAGTTCTTGTGGAATTGACAAGGTGATATTTGGAAGCCCATAGAGGGCTGTGGTGAAAAAGGAAATATCCTCAGATGAAATCTGGAAAGAAGATTTCTGAGAAACTGCTTAGTGTTCTGTTAATTCATTTCACAGAGTTACATCTGTATTTCGTGGATCTCTTTGCTAGCCTTATTTCTGTGGTATCTGAGAATGGATATTTCGGATCCCTTTGAAGACTCTAGGGCCAAAGGAAATATCCTCCGATAACAGAGAAAGAAGCTTTCTGAGAAACTTCTTTGTGTTCTGTGAAATCATCTCACAGAGTTACAGCTTTCCCCTCAAGAAGCCTTTCGCTAAGACAGTTCTTGTGGAATTGGCAAAGTGATATTTGGAAGCCCTTAGAGGGCTATGGTGAAAAAGGAAATATCCTCAGATGATATCTGTAAAGAAGCTTTCTGAGAAACTGCTTAGTGTTCTGTTAATTCATCTCACAGAGTTACATGTGTATTTCGTGGATCTCTTTGCTAGCCTTATTTCTGTGGAATCTGAGAACAGATATTTCGGATCCCTTTGAAGACTATAGGGCCAAAGGAAATATCCTCCGATAACAAAGCGAAAGAAGCCTTCTGAGAAACTTCTTTGTGTTCTGTGAAATCATCTCACAGAGTTACAGCTTTCCCCTCAAGAAGCCTTTCGCTAAGACAGTTCTTGTGGAATTGACAAAGTGATGCTTGGAAGCCCATAGAGGGCTACGGTGAAAAAGGAAATATCCTCAGATGAAATCTGGAAAGAAGCTTTCTGAGAAACTGCTTAGTGTTCTGTTAATTCATCTCTCAGAGTTACATCTGTATTTCGTGGATCTCTTTGCTAGCCTTATTTCTGTGGAATCTGAGAACAGATATTTCGGATCCCTTTGAAGACTATAGGGCCAAAGGAAATATACACCGATAACAAAGACAAAGAAGCTTTCTGAGAAACTACTTTGTGTTCTGTGAAATCATCTCACAGAGTTACAGCTTTCCCCTCAAGAAGCCTTTCGCTAAGACAGTTCTTGTGGAATTGGCAACGTGATATTTGGAAGCCCATAGAGGCCTATGGTGAAAAAGGAAATATCCTCAGATGAAATCTGGAAAGAAGCTTTCTGAGAAACTGCTTAGTGTTCTGTTAATTCATCTCACAGAGTTACATCTGTATTTCATGGATCTCTTTGCTAGCCTTATTTCTGTGGAACCTGAGAACAGATATTTTGGATCCCTTTGAAGACTATAGGGCGAAAGGAAATATCCTCCGATAACAAACAGAAATAAGCTTTCTGAGAAACTTCTTTGTGTTCTGTGAAATCATCTCACAGAGTTACAGCTTTGACCTCAAGAAGCCTTTCGCTAAGACAGTTCTTGTGGAATTGGCAAAGTGATATTTGGAAGCCCATAGAGGGCTATGGTGAAAAAGGAAATATCCTCAGATGAAATCTGGAAAGAAGCTTTCTGAGAAACTGCTTAGTGTTCTGTTAATTCATCTCACAGAGTTACATCTGTATTTCGTGGATCTCTTTGCTGGCCTTATTTCTGTGGAATCTGAGAACAGATATTTCGGATCCCTTTGAAGACTATAGGGCCAAAGGAAATATCCTCCGATAACAAAGAGAAAGAAGCTTTCTGAGAAACTTCTTTGTGTTCTGTGAAATCATCTCACAGAGTTACAGCTTTCTCCTCAAGAAGCCTTTCGCTAAGACAGTTCTTGTGGAATTGGCAAAGTGATATTTGGAAGCCCTTAGAGGGCTATGGTGAAAAAGGAAATATCCTCAGATGAAATCTGGAAAGAAGCTTTCTGAGAAACTGCTTAGTGTTCTGTTAATTCATCTCACAGAGTTACATCTGTATTTCGTGGATCTCTTTGCTAGCCTTATTTCTGTGGAATCTGAGAAGAGATATTTCGGATCCCTTTGAAGACTATAGGGCCAAAGGAAATATCCTACGATAACAAAGAGAAGGAAGCTTTCTGAGAAACTGCTTAGTGTTCTGTTAATTCATCTCACATAGTTACATGTGTATTTCGTGGATCTCTTTGCTAGTCTTATTTCTGTGAATCTGAGAACAGATATTTCGGTCCCTTTGAATACTATAGGGCCAAATGAAATATCCGCCGATAACAAAGAGAAAGAAGCTTTCTGAGAAACTTCTTTGTGTTCTGTGAAATCATCTCACAGAGTTACAGCTTTCCCCTCAAGAAGCCTTTCGCTAAGACAGTTCTTGTGGAATTGGCAAAGTGATATTTGAAGCCCACAGAGGGCTACGGTAAAAAAGGAAATATCCTCAGATGAAATCTGGAAAGAAGCTTTCTGAGAAACTGCTTTGTGTTCTGTTAATTCATCTCAGAGAGTTACATCTGTATTTCGTGGATCTCTTTGCTAGCCTTATTTCAGTGGAATCTGAGAAGAGATATTTCGGATCCCTTGGAAGACTATAGGGCCAAAGGAAATATCCTCTGATAACAAAGAGAAAGAAGCTTTCTGAGAAACTTCTTTGTGTTCTGTGAAATCATCTCACAGAGTTACAGCTTTCCCCTCAAGAAGCCTTACGCTAAGACAGTTCTTGTGGAATTGGCAAAGTGATATTTGGAAGCCCTTAGAGGGCTATGGTGAAAAAGGAAATATCCTCAGATGAAATCTGGAAAGAAGCTTTCTGAGAAACTGCTTAGTGTTCTCTTAATTCATCTCACAGAGTTACATCTGTATTTCGTGGATCTCTTTGCTAGCCTTATTTCCGTGGAATCTGAGAAGAGATATTTCGGATCCCTTTGAAGACTATAGGGCCAAAGGAAATATCCTCCGATAACAAAGAGAAAGAAGCTTTCTGAGAAACTTCTTTGTGTTCTGTGAAATCATCTCACAGAGTTACAGCTTTCTCCTCAAGAAGCCTTTCGCTAAGACAGTTCTTGTGGAATTGGCAAAGTGATATTTGGAAGCCCATAGAGGGCTATGGCGAAAAAGGAAATATAATCAGATGAAATCTGGAAAGAAGCTTTCTGAGAAACTGCTTAGTGTTCTGTTAATTCATCTCACAGAGTTACATGTGTATTTCGTGGATCTCTTTGCTAGCCTTATTTCTGTGGAATCAGAGAACAGATATTTCGGATCCCTTGGAAGACTATAGGGCGAAAGGAAATATCCTCCGATAACAAAGAGAAAGAAGCTTTCTGAGAAACTGCTTAGTGTTCTGTTAATTCATCTCACAGAGTTACATCTGTATTTCGTGGATCTCTTTGCTAGCCTTATTTCTGTGGAATCTGAGAACAGATATTTCGGATCCCTCTGAGACTATAGGGCCAAAGGAAATATCCTCTGATAACAAAGAGAAAGATGCTTTCTGAGAAACTTCTTTGTGTTCTGTGAAATCATCTCACAGAGTTACAGCTTTCCCCTCAAGAAGCCTTTCGCTAAGACAGTTCTTGTGGAATTGGCAAAGTGATATTTGGAAGCCCTTAGAGGGCTATGATGAAAAAGGAAATATCCTGAGATGAAATCTGGAAAGAAGCTTTCTGAGAAACTACTTAGTATTCTGTTAATTCATCTCACAGAGTTACATATGTATTTCGTGGATCTCTTTGCTAGCCTTATTTCTGTGGAATCTGAGAACAGATATTTCGGATCCCTTTGAATACCATAGGGCCAAAGGAAATATCCTCCGATAACAAAGACAAAGAAGCTTTCTGAGAAACTTCTTTGTGTTCTGTGAAATCATCTCACAGAGTTACAGCATTCCCCTCAAGAAGCCTTTCGCTAAGACAGTTCTTGTGGAATTGGCAAAGTGATATTTGGAAGCCCATAGAGGGCTATGGTGAAAAAGGAAATATCCTCAGATGAAATCTGGAAAGAAGCTTTCTGAGAAACTGCTTAGTGTTCTGTTAATTCATCTCACAGAGTTACAGTTGTATTTCGTGGATCTCTTTGCTAGCCTTCTTTCTGTGGAATCTGAGAACAGATATTTCGGATCCCTTTGAAGACTATAGGGCCAAAGGAAATATCCTCCGATAACAAAGAGAAAGAAGCTTTCTGAGAAACTTCTTTGTGTTCTGTGAAATCATCTCACAGAGTTACAGCTTTCCCCTCAAGAAGCCTTTCGCTAAGACAGTTCTTGTGGAATTGGCAAAGTGATATTTTGAAGCACATAGAGGGCTATGGTGAAAAAGGAAATATCCTCAGATGAAATCTGGAAAGAAGCTTTCTGAGAAACTGCTCTGTGATGTGTGACTTCCACTCACTGAGTTACATCTCTATTTCGTGGTTCTCTTTGCTAGCCTTATTTCTGTGGAATGTGAGAACAGATATTTCGGATCCCTTTGAAGACTATAGTGCCAAAGGAAATATCCTCCGATAACAAAGAGAAAGAAGCTTTCTGAGAAACTTCCTTGTGTTCTGTGAAATCATCTCACAGAGTTGCAGCTTTCCCCTCAAGAAGCTATTCGCTAAGACAGTTCTTGTGGAATTGGCAAAGTGATATTTGGAAGCCCATAGAGGGCTATGGTGAAAAAGGAAATATCCTCAGATGAAATCTGGAAAGAAGCTTTCTGAGAAACTGCTTAGTTTTCTGTTAATTTATCTCACAGAGTTATATCTGTATTTCGTGGATCTCTTTGCTAGTCTTATTTCTGTGGAATCTGAGAACAGATATTTCGGATCCCTTTGAAGACTATAGGGCCAAAGGAAATATCCTCCGATAACAAAGAGAAAGAAGCTTTCTGAGAAACTTCTTTGTGTTCTGTGAAATCATCTCCCAGAGTTACAGCTTTCCCCTCAAGAAGCCTTTCGCTAAGACAGTTCTTGTGGAATTGGCAAAGTGATATTTGGAAGCCCGTAGAGGGCTATGGTGAAAAAGGAAATATCCTCAGATGAAATCTGGAAAGAAGCTTTCTGAGAAACTGCTTAGTGTTCTCTTTATTCATCTCACAGAGTTACATCCGTATTTCGTGGATCTCTTTGCTAGCCTTATTTCTGTGGAATCTGAGAACAGATATTTCGGATCCCTTTGAAGACTATAGGGACAAAGGAAATATCCTCCGATAACAAAGAGAAAGAAGCTTTCTGAGAAACTTCTTTGTGTTCTGTGAAATCATCTCACAGAGTTACAGCTTTCCCCTCAAGAAGCCTTTCGCTAAGAGAGTTCTTGTGGAATTGGCAAAGTGATATTTGGAAGCCCATAGAGGGCTATGGTGAAAAAGGAAATATCCTCAGATGAAATCTGGAAAGAAGCTTTCTGAGAAACTGCTTAGTGTTCTGTTAATTCATCTCACAGAGTTACATGTGTATTTCGTGGATCTCTTTGCTAGCCTTATTTCTGTGGAATCTGAGAACAGATATTTCGGATCCCTTTGAAGACTATAGGGCCAAAGGAAATATCCTCCGATAACAAAGAGAAAGAAGCTTTCTGAGAAACTTCTTTGTGTTCTGTGAAATCATCTCACAGAGTTACAACTTTCCCCTCAAGAAGCCTTTCGCTAAGACAGTTCTTGTGGAATTGGCAAAGTGATATTTGCAACCCCTAGAGGGCTATGGTGAAAAAGGAAATATCCTCAGATGAAATCTGGAAAGAAGCTTTCTGAGAAACTGCTTAGTTTTCTGTTAATTCATCTCACATAGTTACATGTGTATTTCGTTTATCTCTTTGCTAGCCTTATTTCTGTGGAATCTGAGAACAGATATTTCGGATCCCTTTGAAGACTATAGGGCCAAAGGAAATATCCTCCGATAACAAAGAGAAAGAAGCTTTCTGAGAAACTTCCTTGTGTTCTGTTAAATCATCTCACAGAGTTACAGCTTTCCCCTCAAGAAGCCATTGGCTAAGACAGTTCTTGTGGAATTGGCAAAGTGATATTTGGAAGCCCATAGAGGGCTATGGTGAAAAAGGAAATATCCTCAGATGAAATCTGGAAAGAAGCTTTCTGAGAAACTGCTTAGTGTTCTGTTAATTCACCTCACAGAGTTACATGTGTATTTCGTGGATCTCTTTGCTAGCCTTATTTCTGTGGAATCTGAGAACAGATATTTCGGATCCCTTTGAAGACTATAGGGCCAAAGGAAATATCCTGCGATAACAAAGAGAAAGAAGCTTTCTGAGAAACTTCTTTGTGTTCTGTGAAATCATCTCACAGAGTTACAGCTTTCCCCTCAAGAAGCCTTTCGCTAAGACAGTTCTTGTGGAATTGGCAAAGTGATATTTGGAAGCCCATAGTGGGCTATGGTGAAAAAGGAAATATCCTCAGATGAAATCTGGAAAGAAGGTTTCTGAGAAACTGCTCTGTGATGTGTGACTTCCACTCACAAAGTTACATCTGTATTTCGTGGATCTCTTTGCTAGCCTTATTTCTGTGGAATCTGAGAACAGATATTTCGGATCCCTTGGAAGACTATAGGGCGAAAGGAAATATCCTTCGATAACAAAGAGAAAGAAGCTTTCTGAGAAACTGCTTAGTGTTCTGTTAATTCATCTCACAGAGTTACATCTGTATTTCGCGGATCTCTTTGCTAGCCTTATTTCTGTGGAATCTGAGAACAGGTATTTTGGATCCCTTTGAAGACTATAGGGCCAAAGGAAATATCCTCCGATAACAAAGAGAAAGAAGCTTTCTGAGAAACTTCTTTGTGTTCTGTGAAATCATCTCACAGAGTTACAGCTTTCTCCTCAAGAAGCCTTTCGCTAAGACAGTTCTTGTGGAATTGGCAAAGTGATATTTGGATGCCCATAGAGGGCTATGGTGAAAAAGGAAATATCCTCAGATGAAATCTGGACAGAAGCTTTCTGAGAAACTGCTTAGTGTTATGTTAATTCATCTCACAGAGTTACAAGTGTATTTCATGGATCTCTTTGCTAGCCTTATTTCTGTGGAATCTGAGAACAGATATTTCGGATCCCTTTGAAGACTATAGGGCCAAAGGAAATATCCTCCGATAACAAAGAGAAAGAAGCTTTCTGAGAAACTTCTTTGTGTTCTGTGAAATCATCTCACAGAGTTACAGCTTTCTCCTCAAGAAGCCTTTCGCTAAGACAGTTCTTGTGGAATTGGCAAAGTGATATTTGGAAGCCCATAGAGGGCTATGGTGAAAAAGGAAATATCCTCAGATGAAATCTGGAAAGAAGCTTTCTGAGAAACTGCTCTGTGATGTGTGACTTCCACTCAGAGAGTTACATGTGTATTTCACGGATCTCTTTGCTAGCCTTATTTCTGTGGAATCTGAGAACAGATATTTCGGATCCCTTTGAAGACTAAAGGGCCAAAGGAAATATCCTCCGATAACAAAGAGAAAGAAGCTTTCTGAGAAAGTTCTTTGTGTTCTGTGAAATCATCTCACAGAGTTACAGCTTTCCCCTCAAGAAGCCTTTCGCTAAGACAGTTCTTGTGGAATTGGCAAAGTGATATTTGGAAGCCCATAGAGGGATAGGGTGAAAAAGGAAATATCCTCAGATGAAATCTGGAAAGAAGCTTTCTGAGAAACTGCTAGGTGTTCTGTTAATTCATCTCACAGAGTTACATCTGTATTTCGTGGATCTCTTTGCTGGCCTTATTTCTGTGGAATCTGAGAACAGATATTTCGGATCCCTTTGAAGACTATAGGGCCAAAGGAAATATCCTCCGATAACAAAGAGAAAGAAGCTTTCTGAGAAACTTCTTTGTGTTCTGTGAAATCATCTCGCAGAGTTACAGCTTTCTCCTCAAGAAGCCTTTCGCTAAGACAGTTCTTGTGGAATTGGCAAAGTGATATTTGGAAGCCCTTAGAGGGCTATGGTGAAAAAGGAAATATCCTCAGATGAAATCTGGAAAGAAGCTTTCTGAGAAACTGCTTAGTGTTCTGTTAATTCATCTCACAGAGTTACATCTGTATTTCGTGGATCTCTTTGCTAGCCTTATTTCTGTGGAATCTGAGAAGAGATATTTCGGATCCCTTTGAAGACTATAGGGCCAAAGGAAATATCCTACGATAACAAAGAGAAGGAAGCTTTCTGAGAAACTGCTTAGTGTTCTGTTAATTCATCTCACATAGTTACATGTGTATTTCGTGGATCTCTTTGCTAGTCTTATTTCTGTGAATCTGAGAACAGATATTTCGGTCCCTTTGAAGACTATAGGGCCAAATGAAATATCCGCCGATAACAAAGTGAAAGAAGCTTTCTGAGAAACTTCTTTGTGTTCTGTGAAATCATCTCACAGAGTTACAGCTTTCCCCTCAAGAAGCCTTTCGCTAAGACAGTTCTTGTGGAATTGGCAAAGTGATATTTGGAAGCCCATAGAGGGCTACGGTAAAAAAGGAAATATCCTCAGATGAAATCTGGAAAGAAGCTTTCTGAGAAACTGCTTTGTGTTCTGTTAATTCATCTCAGAGAGTTACTTCTGTATTTCGTGGATCTCTTTGCTAGCCTTATTTCAGTGGAATCTGAGAAGAGATATTTCGGATCCCTTTGAAGACTATAGGGCCAAAGGAAATATCCTCTGATAACAAAGAGAAAGAAGCTTTCTGAGAAACTTCTTTGTGTTCTGTGAAATCATCTCACAGAGTTACAGCTTTCCCCTCAAGAAGCCTTACGCTAAGACAGTTCTTGTGGAATTGGCAAAGTGATATTTGGAAGCCCTTAGAGGGCTATGGTGAAAAAGGAAATATCCTCAGATGAAATCTGGAAAGAAGCTTTCTGAGAAACTGCTTAGTGTTCTCTTAATTCATCTCACAGAGTTACATCTGTATTTCGTGGATCTCTTTGCTAGCCTTATTTCTGTGGAATCTGAGAAGAGATATTTCGGATCCCTTTGAAGACTATAGGGCCAAAGGAAATATCCTCCGATAACAAAGAGAAAGAAGCTTTCTGAGAAACTTCTTTGTGTTCTGTGAAATCATCTCACAGAGTTACAGCTTTCTCCTCAAGAAGCCTTTCGCTAAGACAGTTCTTGTGGAATTGGCAAAGTGATATTTGGAAGCCCATAGAGGGCTATGGCGAAAAAGGAAATATAATCAGATGAAATCTGGAAAGAAGCTTTCTGAGAAACTGCTTAGTGTTCTGTTAATTCATCTCACAGAGTTACATGTGTATTTCGTGGATCTCTTTGCTAGCCTTATTTCTGTGGAATCTGAGAACAGATATTTCGGATCCCTTGGAAGACTATAGGGCGAAAGGAAATATCCTCCGATAACAAAGAGAAAGAAGCTTTCTGAGAAACTGCTTAGTGTTCTGTTAATTCATCTCACAGAGTTACATCTGTATTTCGTGGATCTCTTTGCTAGCCTTATTTCTGTGGAATCTGAGAACAGATATTTCGGATCCCTCTGAGACTGTAGGGCCAAAGGAAATATCCTCTGATAACAAAGAGAAAGATGCTTTCTGAGAAACTTCTTTGTGTTCTGTGAAATCATCTCACAGAGTTACAGCTTTCCCCTCAAGAAGCCTTTCGCTAAGACAGTTGTTGTGGAATTGGCAAAGTGATATTTGGAAGCCCTTAGAGGGCTATGATGAAAAAGGAAATATCCTCAGATGAAATCTGGAAAGAAGCTTTCTGAGAAACTACTTAGTGTTCTGTTAATTCATCTCACAGAGTTATATCTGTATTTCGTGGATCTCTTTGCTAGCCTTATTTCTGTGGAATCTGAGAACAGATATTACGGATCCTTTTGAATACCATAGGGCCAAAGGAAATATCCTCCGATAACAAAGACAAAGAAGCTTTCTGAGAAACTTCTTTGTGTTCTGTGAAATCATCTCACAGAGTTACAGCATTCCCCTCAAGAAGCCTTTCGCTAAGACAGTTCTTGTGGAATTGGCAAAGTGATATTTGGAAGCCCATAGAGGGCTATGGTGAAAAAGGAAAAATCCTCAGATGAAATCTGGAAAGAAGCTTTCTGAGAAACTGCTTAGTGTTCTGTTAATTCATCTCACAGAGTTACAGTTGTATTTCGTGGATCTCTTTGCTAGCCTTCTTTCTGTGGAATCTGAGAACAGATATTTCGGATCCCTTTGAAGACTATAGGGCCAAAGGAAATATCCTCCGATAACAAAGAGAAAGAAGCTTTCTGAGAAACTTCTTTGTGTTCTGTGAAATCATCTCACAGGGTTACAGCTTTCCCCTCAAGAAGCCTTTCGCTAAGACAGTTCTTGTGGAATTGGCAAAGTGATATTTTGAAGCACATAGAGGGCTATGGTGAAAAAGGAAATATCCTCAGATGAAATCTGGAAAGAAGCTTTCTGAGAAACTGCTTAGTGTTCCGTTAATTCATCTCACAGAGTTACATGTGTATTTCGTGGATCTCTTTGCTAGCCTTATTTCTGTGGAATCTGAGAACAGATATTTCGGATCCCTTTGAAGACTATAGGGCCAAAGGAAATATCCTCCGATAACAAAGAGAAAGAAGCTTTCTGAGAAACTTCTTTGTGTTCTGTGAAATCATCACACAGAGTTACAACTTTCCCCTCAAGAAGCCTTTCGCTAAGACAGTTCTTGTGGAATTGGCAAAGTGATATTTGCAACCCCTAGAGGGCTATGGTGAAAAAGGAAATATCCTCAGATGAAATCTGGAAAGAAGCTTTCTGAGAAACTGCTTAGTGTTCTGTTAATTCATCTCACAGAGTTACATGTGTATTTCGTGGATCTCTTTGCTAGCCTTATTTCTGTGGAATCTGAGAACAGATATTTCGGATCCCTTTGAAGACTATAGGGCCAAAGGAAATATCCTCCGATAACAAAGAGAAAGAAGCTTTCTGAGAAACTTCCTTGTGTTCTGTGAAATCATCTCACAGAGTTGCAGCTTTCACCTCAAGAAGCCATTCGCTAAGACAGTTCTTGTGGAATTGGCAAAGTGATATTTGGAAGCCCATAGAGGGCTATGGTGAAAAAGGAAATATCCTCAGATGAAATCTGGAAAGAAGCTTTCTGAGAAACTGCTTAGTTTTCTGTTAATTCATCTCACAGAGTTATATCTGTATTTCGTGGATCTCTTTGCTAGCCTTATTTCTGTGGAATCTGAGAACAGATATTTCGGATCCCTTTGAAGACTATAGGGCCAAAGGAAATATCCTCCGATAACAAAGAGAAAGAAGCTTTCTGAGAAACTTCTTTGTGTTCTGTGAAATCATCTCCCAGAGTTACAGCTTTCCTCTCAAGAAGCCTTTCGCTAAGACAGTTCTTGTGGAATTGGCAAAGTGATATTTGGAAGCCCGTAGAGGGCTATGGTGAAAAAGGAAATATCCTCAGATGAAATCTGGAAAGAAGCTTTCTGAGAAACTGCTTAGTGTTCTCTTTATTCATCTCACAGAGTTACATCTGTATTTCGTGGATCTCTTTGCTAGCCTTATTTCTGTGGAATCTGAGAACAGATATTTCGGATCCCTTTGAAGACTATAGGGACAAAGGAAATATCCTCCGATAACAAAGAGAAAGAAGCTTTCTGAGAAACTTCTTTGTGTTCTGTGAAATCATCTCACAGAGTTACAGCTTTCCCCTCAAGAAGCCTTTCGCTAAGAGAGTTCTTGTGGAATTGGCAAAGTGATATTTGGAAGCCCATAGAGGGCTATGGTGAAAAAGGAAATATCCTCAGATGAAATCTGGAAAGAAGCTTTCTGAGAAACTGCTTAGTGTTCTGTTAATTCATCTCACAGAGTTACATGTGTATTTCGTGGATCTCTTTGCTAGCCTTATTTCTGTGGAATCTGAGAACAGATATTTCGGATCCCTTTGAAGACTATAGGGCCAAAGGAAATATCCTCCGATAACAAAGAGAAAGAAGCTTTCTGAGAAACTTCTTTGTGTTCTGTGAAATCATCTCACAGAGTTACAACTTTCCCCTCAGGAAGCCTTTCGCTAAGACAGTTCTTGTGGAATTGGCAAAGTGATATTTGCAACCCCTAGAGGGCTATGGTGAAAAAGGAAATATCCTCAGATGAAATCTGGAAAGAAGATTTCTGAGAAACTGCTCTGTGATGTGTGACTTCCACTCACAGAGTTACATCTGTATTTCGTGGATCTCTTTGCTAGCCTTATTTCTGTGGAATCTGAGAACAGATATTTCGGATCCCTTTGAAGACTATAGGGCCAAAGGAAATATCCTCCGATAACAAAGAGAAAGAAGCTTTCTGAGAAACTTCCTTGTGTTCTGTTAAATCATCTCACAGAGTTACAGCTTTCCCCTCAAGAAGCCATTGGCTAAGACAGTTCTTGTGGAATTGGCAAAGTGATATTTGGAAGCCCATAGAGGGCTATGGTGAAAAAGGAAATATCCTCAGATGAAATCTGGAAAGAAGCTTTCTGAGAAACTGCTTAGTGTTCTGTTAATTCATCTCACAGAGTTACATGTGTATTTCGTGGATCTCTTTGCTAGCCTTATTTCTGTGGAATCTGAGAACAGATATTTCGGATCCCTTTGAAGACTACAGGGCCAAAGGAAATATCCTGCGATAACAAAGAGAAAGAAGCTTTCTGAGAAACTTCTTTGTGTTCTGTGAAATCATCTCACAGAGTTACAGCTTTCCCCTCAAGAAGCCTTTCGCTAAGACAGTTCTTGTGGAATTGGCAAAGTGATATTTGGAAGCCCATAGAGGGCTATGGTGAAAAAGGGAATATCCTCAGATGAAATCTGGAAAGAAGGTTTCTGAGAAACTGCTCTGTGATGTGTGACTTCCACTCACAGAGTTACATCTGTATTTCGTGGATCTCTTTGCTAGCCTTATTTCTGTGGAATCTGAGAACAGATATTTCGGATCCCTTGGAAGACTATAGGGCGAAAGGAAATATCCTTCGATAACAAAGAGAAAGAAGCTTTCTGAGAAACTGCTTAGTGTTCTGTTAATTCATCTCACAGAGTTACATCTGTATTTCGTGGATCTCTTTGCTAGCCTTATTTCTGTGGAATCTGAGAACAGATATTTTGGATCCCTTTGAAGACTATAGGGCCAAAGGAAATATCCTCCGATAACAAAGAGAAAGAAGCTTTCTGAGAAACTTCTTTGTGTTCTGTGAAATCATCTCACAGAGTTACAGCTTTCTCCTCAAGAAGCCTTTCGCTAAGACAGTTCCTGTGGAATTGGCAAAGTGATATTTGGATGCCCATAGAGGGCTATGGTGAAAAAGGAAATATCCTCAGATGAAATCTGGACAGAAGCTTTCTGAGAAACTGCTTAGTGTTCTGTTAATTCATCTCACAGAGTTACATCTGTATTTCATGGATCTCTTTGCTAGCCTTATTTCTGTGGAATCTGAGAACAGATATTTCGGATCCCTTTGAAGACTATAGGGCCAAAGGAAATATCCTCCGATAACAAAGAGAAAGAAGCTTTCTGAGAAACTTCTTTGTGTTCTGTGAAATCATCTCACAGAGTTACAGCTTTCTCCTTCAGAAGCCTTTCGCTAAGACAGTTCTTGTGGAATTGGCAAAGTGATATTTGGAAGCCCTTAGAGGGCTATGGTGAAAAAGGAAATATCCTCAGATGAAATCTGGAAAGAAGCTTTCTGAGAAACTGCTCTGTGATGTGTGACTTCCACTCAGAGAGTTACATGTGTATTTCACGGATCTCTTTGCTAGCCTTATTTCTGTGGAATCTGAGAACAGATATTTCGGATCCCTTTGAAGACTAAAGGGCCAAAGGAAATATCCTCCGATAACAAAGAGAAAGAAGCTTTCTGAGAAAGTTCTTTGTGTTCTGTGAAATCATCTCACAGAGTTACAGCTTTCCCCTCAAGAAGCCTTTCGCTAAGACAGTTCTTGTGGAATTGGCAAAGTGATATTTGGAAGCCCATAGAGGGCTAGGGTGAAAAAGGAAATATCCTCAGATGAAATCTGGAAAGAAGCTTTCTGAGAAACTGCTTAGTGTTCTGTTAATTCATCTCACAGAGTTACATCTGTATTTCGTGGATCTCTTTGCTAGCCTTATTTCTGTGGAATCTGAGAATAGATATTTCGGATCCCTTTGAAGACTATAGGGCCTAAGGAAATATCCTGCGATAACAAAGAGAAAGAAGTTTTCTGAGAAACTTCTTTGTGTTCTGTGAAATCTTCTCACAGAGATACAGCTTTACCCTCAAGAAGCCTTTCGCTAAGACAGTTCTTGTGGAATTGGCAAAGTGATATTTGGAAGCCCATAGAGGGCTGTGGTGAAAAAGGAAATATCCTCAGATGAAATCTGGAAAGAAGCTTTGTGAGAAACTGCTCTGTGATGTGTGACTTCCACTCTGAGAGTTACATCTGTATTTCACGGATCTCTGTGCTAGCCTTATTTCTGTGGAATCTGAGAACAGATATTTCGGATCCCTTTGAAGACTATAGGGCCAAAGGAATTATCCTCCGAAAACTAAGAGAAAGAAGCTTTCTGAGAAACTTCTTTGTGTTCTGTGAAATCATCTCACAGAGTTACAGCTTTCCCCTCAAGAAGCCTTTCGCTAAGACAGTTCTTGTGGAATTGGCAAAGTGATATTTGGAAGCCCATAGAGGGCTACGGTGAAAAAGGAAATATCCTCAGATGAAATCTGGAAAGAAGCTTTCTGAGAAACTGCTCTGTGATGTGTGACTTCCACTCACAGAGTTACATCTGTGTTCCGTGGATCTCTTTGCTAGCCTTATTTCTGTGGAATCTGAGAACGGATATTTCGGATCCCTTTGAAGACTATAGGGCCAAAGGAAATATCCTCCGATAACAAAGAGAAAGAAACTTTCTGAGAAACTTCCTTGTGTTCTGTGAAATCATCTCACAGAGTTACAGCTTTCCCCTCAAGAAGCCATTCGCGACGACAGTTCTTGTGGAATTGGCAAAGTGATATTTGGAAGCCCATAGAGGGCTAAGGTGATAAAGGAAATATCCTCAGATGAAATCTGGAAAGAAGCTTTTGAGAAACTGCTTAGTGTTCTGTTAGTTCATCTCACAGAGTTACATCTGTATTTCGTGGATCTCTTTGCTAGCCTTATTTCTGTGGAATCTGAGAACAGATATTTCGGATGCCTTTGAAGACTATGGGGCCAAAGGAAATATCCTCCGATAACAAAGAGAAAGAAGCTTTCTGAGAAACTTCTTTGTGTTCTGTGAAATCATCTCACAGAGTTACAGCTTTCCCCTCAAGAAGCCTTTCGCTAAGACAGTTCTTGTGGAACTGAGAAAGTGATATTTGGAAGCCCATAGAGGGCTATGGTTAAAAAGGAAATATCCTCAGATGAAATCTGGAAAGAAGCTTTCTGAGAAACTGCTTAGTGTTCTGTTAATTCATCTCACAGAGTTACATCTGTATTTCGTGGATCTTTTTGCTAGCCTTATTTCTGTGGAATCTGAGAAGAGATATTTCGGATCCCTTTGAAGTCTATAGGGCCAAAGGAAATATCCTCCGATAACAAAGAGAAAGAAGCTTTCTGAGAAACTGCTTAGTGTTCTGTTAATTCATCTCACAGAGTTACAACTGTATTTCCTGGATCTCTTTGCTAGCCTTATTTCTGTGGAATCTGAGAACAGATATTTCGGATCCCTTTGAAGACTATAGGGCCAAAGGAAATATCCTCCGATAACAAAGAGAAAGAAGCTTTCTGAGAAACTTCTTTGTGTTCTGTGAAATCATCTCACAGTGTTAGAACTTTCCCCTCAAGAAGCCTTTCGCTAAGACAGTTCTTGTGGAATTGGCAAAGTGATATTTCCAACACCTAGAGGGCTATGGTGAAAAAGGAAATATCCTCAGATGAAATCTGGAAAGAAGCTTTCTGAGAAACTGCTTAGTGTTCTGTTAATTCATCTCTCAGAGTTACATCTGTATTTCGTGGATCTCTTTGCTAGCCTTATTTCTGTGGAATCTGAGAACAGATATTTCGGATCCCTTTGAAGAATATAGGGCCAAAGGAAATATCCTCCGATAACAAAGAGAAAGAAGCATTCTGAGAAACTTCTTTGTGTTCTGTGAAATCATCTCACAGAGTTTCAGCTTTCCCCTCAAGAAGCCTTTCGCTAAGACAGTTCTTGTGGAATTGGCAAAGTGATATTTCGAAGCCCTTAGAGGGCTATGGTGAAAAAGGAAATATCCTCAGATGAAATCTGGAAAGAAGCTTTCTGAGAAACTGCTCTGTGATGTGTGACTTCCACTCACAGAGTTACATCTGTATTTCGTGGATCTCTTTGCTAGCCTTATTTCTGTGGAATCTGAGAACAGATATTTCGGATCCCTTTGAAGACTATAGGGCCAAAGGAAATATCCTCCGATAACGAAGAGAAAGAAACTTTCTGAGAAACTTCCTTGTATTCTGTGAAATCATCTCACAGAGTTACAGCTTTCCCCTCAAGAAGCCATTCGCTAAGACAGTTCTTGTGGAATTGACAAAGTGATATTTGGAAGCCCATAGAGGGCTGTGGTGAAAAAGGAAATATCCTCAGATGAAATCTGGAAAGAAGCTTTCTGAAAAACTGCTTAGTGTTCTGTCAATTCATCTCACAGAGTTACATCTGTATTTCGTGGATCTCTTTGCTAGCCTTATTTCTGTGGAATCTGAGAACAGATATTTCGGATCCCTTTGAAGACTATAGGGCCAAAGGAAATATCCTCCGATAACAAAGAGAAAGAAGCCTACTGAGAAACTTGTTTGTCTTCTGTGAAATCATCTCACAGAGTTACAGCTTTCCCCTCAAGAAGCCTTTCGCTAAGACAGTTCTTGTGGAATTGGCAAAGTGATATTTGGAAGCCCATAGAGGGCTATGGTGAAAAAGGTAATATCCTCAGATGAAATCTGGAAAGAAGCTTTCTCAGAATCTGCTTAGTGTTCTGTTAATTCATCTCAAAGAGTTACATCTGTATTTCGTGGATCTCTTTGCTAGCCTTATTTCTGTGGAATCTGAGAACAGATATTTCGCATCCCTTTGGAGGCTATAGGGCCAAGGAAGTATCCTCCGATAACAAAGAGAAAGAAGCTTTCTGAGAAACTTCTTTGTGTTCTGTGAAATCATCTCACAGAGTTACAGCTTTCCCCTCAAGAAGCCTTTCGCTAAGACAGTTGTTGTGGAATTGGCAAAGTGATATTTGGAAGCCCAGAGAGGGCTGCAGTGAGAAAGGAAATATCCTCAGATGAAATCTGGAAAGAAGCTTTCTGAGAAACTGCTTAGTGTTCTGTTAATTCATCTCACAGAATTACATCTGTATTTCGTGGATCTCTTTGCTAGCCTTATTTCTGTGGAATCTGAGAAGAGATATTTCGGATCCCTTTGAAGTCTATAGGGCCAAAGGAAATATCCTCCGATAACAAAGAGAAAGAAGCTTTCTGAGAAACTGCTTAGTGTTCTGTTAATTCATCTCACAGAGTTACATCTGTATTTCCTGGATCTCTTTGCTAGCCTTATTTCTGTGGAATCTGAGAACAGATATTTCGGATCCCTTTGAAGACTATAGGGCCAAAGGAAATATCCTCCGATAACAAAGAGAAAGAAGCTTTCTGAGAAACTTCTTTGTGTTCTGTGAAATCATCTCACAGAGTTAGAACTTTCCCCTCAAGAAGCCTTTCGCTAAGACAGTTCTTGTGGAATTGGCAAAGTGATATTTCCAACCCCTAGAGGGCTATGGTGAAAAAGGAAATATCCTCAGATGAAATCTGGAAAGAAGCTTTCTGAGAAACTGCTTAGTGTTCTGTTAATTCATCTCTCAGAGTTACATCTGTATTTCGTGGATCTCTTTGCTAGCCTTATTTCTGTGGAATCTGAGAACAGATATTTCGGATCCCTTTGAAGAATATAGGGCCAAAGGAAATATCCTCCGATAACAAAGAGAAAGAAGCATTCTGAGAAACTTCTTTGTGTTCTGTGAAATCATCTCACAGAGTTTCAGCTTTCCCCTCAAGAAGCCTTTCGCTAAGACAGTTCTTGTGGAATTGGCAAAGTGATATTTCGAAGCCCTTAGAGGGCTATGGTGAAAAAGGAAATATCCTCAGATGAAATCTGGAAAGAAGCTTTCTGAGAAACTGCTCTGTGATGTGTGACTTCCACTCACAGAGTTACATCTGTATTTCGTGGATCTCTTTGCTAGCCTTATTTCTGTGGAATCTGAGAACAGATATTTCGGATCCCTTTGAAGACTATAGGGCCAAAGGAAATATCCTCCGATAACGAAGAGAAAGAAACTTTCTGAGAAACTTCCTTGTATTCTGTGAAATCATCTCACAGAGTTACAGCTTTCCCCTCAAGAAGCCACTCGCTAAGACAGTTCTTGTGGAATTGACAAAGTGATATTTGGAAGCCCATAGAGGGCTGTGGTGAAAAAGGAAATATCCTCAGATGAAATCTGGAAAGAAGCTTTCTGAAAAACTGCTTAGTGTTCTGTCAATTCATCTCACAGAGTTACATCTGTATTTCGTGGATCTCTTTGCTAGCCTTATTTCTGTGGAATCTGAGAACAGATATTTCGGATCCCTTTGAAGACTATAGGGCCAAAGGAAATATCCTCCGATAACAAAGAGAAAGAAGCCTACTGAGAAACTTGTTTGTCTTCTGTGAAATCATCTAACAGAGTTACAGCTTTCCCCTCAAGAAGCCTTTCGCTAAGACAGTTCTTGTGGAATTGGCAAAGTGATATTTGGAAGCCCATAGAGGGCTATGGTGAAAAAGGTAATATCCTCAGATGAAATCTGGAAAGAAGCTTTCTGAGAATCTGCTTAGTGTTCTGTTAATTCATCTCAAAGAGTTACATCTGTATTTCGTGGATCTCTTTGCTAGCCTTATTTCTGTGGAATCTGAGAACAGATATTTCGCATCATTTTGGAGGCTATAGGGCCAAGGAAGTATCCTCCGATAACAAAGAGAAAGAAGCTTTCTGAGAAACTTCTTTGTGTTCTGTGAAATCATCTCACAGAGTTACAGCTTTCCCCTCAAGAAGCCTTTCGCTAAGACAGTTGTTGTGGAATTGGCAAAGTGATATTTGGAAGCCCATAGAGGGCTGCGGTGAGAAAGGAAATATCCTCAGATGAAATCTGGAAAGAAGCTTTCTGAGAAACTGCTTAGTGTTCTGTTAATTCATCTCACAGAGTTACATCTTTATTTCGTGGATCTCTTTGCTAGCCTTATTTCTGTGGATTCTGAGAACAGATATTTCGCATCCCTTTGAAGACTATAGGGCCAAGGAAGTATCCTCCGATAACAAAGAGAAAGAAGATTTCTGAGAAACTTCTTTGTGTTCTATGAAATCATCTCACAGAGTTACAGCTTTCCCCTCAAGAAGCCTTTCGCTAAGACAGTTCTTGTGGAATTGGCAAAGTGATATTTGGAAGCCCATAGAGGGTTGTGGTGAGAAAGGAAATATCCTCAGATGAAATCTGGAAAGAAGCTTTCTGAGAAACTGCTTAGTGTTCTGTTAATTCATCTCACAGAGTTACATCTGTATTTCGTGGATCTCTTTGCTAGCCTTATTCCTGTGGAATCTGAGAACAGATATTTCGGATCCCTTTGAAGACTATAGGGCCAAAGGAAATATCCTCCGATAACAAAGAGAAAGAAGCTTTCTGAGAAACGTCTTTGTGTTCTGTGAAATCATCTCACAGAGTAACAACTTTCGCCTGAAGAAGCCTTTCGCTAAGACAGTTCTTGTGGAATTGGCAAAGTGATATTTGCAACCCCTAGAGGGCTATGGTGAAAAAGGAAATATCCTCAGATGAAATCTGGAAAGAAGCTTTCTGAGAAACTTCTTAGTGTTCTGTTAATTCATCTCACAGAGTTACATCTGTATTTCGTGGATCTCTTTGCTAGCCTTATTTCTGTGGAATCTGAGAACAGATATTTCGGATCCCTTTGAAGACTATAGGGCCAAAGGAAATATCCTCCGATAACAAAGAGAAAGAAACTTTCTGAGAAACTTCCTTGTGTTCTGTGAAATCATCTCACAGAGTTACAGCTTTCCCCTAAAGAAGCCATTCGCTAAGACAGTTCTTGTGGAATTGACAAAGTGATATTTGGAAGCCCATAGAGGGCTTTGGTGAAAAAGGAAATATCCTCAGATGAAATCTGGAAAGAAGATTTCTGAGAAACTGCTTAGTGTTCTGTTAATTCATTTCACAGAGTTACATCTGCATTTCGTGGATCTCTTTGCTAGCCTTATTTCTGTGGAATCTGAGAACGGATATTTCGGATCCCTTTGAAGACTATAGGGCCAAAGGATATATCCTCCGATAACAAAGAGAAAGAAGCTTTCTGAGAAACTTCTTTGTGTTCTGTGAAATCATCTCACAGAGTTACAGCTTTCCCCTCAAGAAGCCTTTCGCTAAGACAGTTCTTGTGGAATTGGCAAAGTGATATTTGGAAGCCCATAGAGGGCTACGGTGAAAAAGGAAATATCCTCAGATGAAATCTGGAAAGAAGCTTTCTGAGAAACTGCTCTGTGATGTGTGACTTCCACTCACAGAGTTACATCTGTATTTCGTGGATCTCTTTGCTAGCCTTATTTCTGTGGAATCTGAGAACGGATATTTCGGATCCCTTTGAAGACTATAGGGCCAAAGGAAATATCCTCCGATAACAAAGAGAAAGAAACTTTCTGAGAAACTTCCTTGTGTTCTGTGAAATCATCTCACAGAGTTACAGCTTTCCCCTCAAGAAGCCATTCGCGAAGACAGTTCTTGTGGAATTGGCAAAGTGATATTTGGAAGCCCATAGAGGGCTAAGGTGATAAAGGAAATATCCTCAGATGAAATCTGGAAAGAAGCTTTTGAGAAACTGCTTAGTGTTCTGTTAGTTCATCTCACAGAGTTACATCTGTATTTCGTGGATCTCTTTGCTAGCCTTATTTCTGTGGAATCTGAGAACAGATATTTCGGATGCCTTTGAAGACTATGGGGCCAAAGGAAATATCCTCCGATAACAAAGAGAAAGAAGCTTTCTGAGAAACTTCTTTGTGTTCTGTGAAATCATCTCACAGAGTTACAGCTTTCCCCTCAAGAAGCCTTTCGCTAAGACAGTTCTTGTGGAATTGAGAAAGTGATATTTGGAAGCCCATAGAGGGCTATGGTTAAAAAGGAAATATCCTCAGATGAAATCTGGAAAGAAGCTTTCTGAGAAACTGCTTAGTGTTCTGTTAATTCATCTCACAGAGTTACATCTGTATTTCGTGGATCTCTTTGCTAGCCTTATTTCTGTGGAATCTGAGAAGAGATATTTCGGATCCCTTTGAAGTCTATAGGGCCAAAGGAAATATCCTCCGATAACAAAGAGAAAGAAGCTTTCTGAGAAACTGCTTAGTGTTCTGTTAATTCATCTCACAGAGTTACATCTGTATTTCCTGGATCTCTTTGCTAGCCTTATTTCTGTGGAATCTGAGAACAGATATTTCGGATCCCTTTGAAGACTATAGGGCCAAAGGAAATATCCTCCGATAACAAAGAGAAAGAAGCTTTCTGAGAAACTTCTTTGTGTTCTGTGAAATCATCTCACAGAGTTAGAACTTTCCCCTCAAGAAGCCTTTCGCTAAGACAGTTCTTGTGGAATTGGCAAAGTGATATTTCCAACCCCTAGAGGGCTATGGTGGAAAAGGAAATATCCTCAGATGAAATCTGGAAAGAAGCTTTCTGAGAAACTGCTTAGTGTTCTGTTAATTCATCTCTCAGAGTTACATCTGTATTTCGTGGATCTCTTTGCTAGCCTTATTTCTGTGGAATCTGAGAACAGATATTTCGGATCCCTTTGAAGAATATAGGGCCAAAGGAAATATCCTCCGATAACAAAGAGAAAGAAGCATTCTGAGAAACTTCTTTGTGTTCTGTGAAATCATCTCACAGAGTTTCAGCTTTCCCCACAAGAAGCCTTTCGCTAAGACAGTTCTTGTGGAATTGGCAAAGTGATATTTCGAAGCCCTTAGAGGGCTATGGTGAAAAAGGAAATATCCTCAGATGAAATCTGGAAAGAAGCTTTCTGAGAAACTGCTCTGTGATGTGTGACTTCCACTCACAGAGTTACATCTGTATTTCGTGGATCTCTTTGCTAGCCTTATTTCTGTGGAATCTGAGAACAGATATTTCGGATCCCTTTGAAGACTATAGGGCCAAAGGAAATATCCTCCGATAACGAAGAGAAAGAAACTTTCTGAGAAACTTCCTTGTATTCTGTGAAATCATCTCACAGAGTTACAGCTTTCCCCTCAAGAAGCCATTCGCTAAGACAGTTCTTGTGGAATTGACAAAGTGATATTTGGAAGCCCATAGAGGGCTGTGGTGAAAAAGGAAATATCCTCAGATGAAATCTGGAAAGAAGCTTTCTGAAAAACTGCTTAGTGTTCTGTCAATTCATCTCACAGAGTTACATCTGTATTTCGTGGATCTCTTTGCTAGCCTTATTTCTGTGGAATCTGAGAACAGATATTTCGGATCCCTTTGAAGACTATAGGGCCAAAGGAAATATCCTCCGATAACAAAGAGAAAGAAGCCTACTGAGAAACTTGTTTGTCTTCTGTGAAATCATCTCACAGAGTTACAGCTTTCCCCTCAAGAAGCCTTTCGCTAAGACAGTTCTTGTGGAATTGGCAAAGTGATATTTGGAAGCCCATAGAGGGCTATGGTGAAAAAGGTAATATCCTCAGATGAAATCTGGAAAGAAGCTTTCTGAGAATCTGCTTAGTGTTCTGTTAATTCATCTCAAAGAGTTACATCTGTATTTCGTGGATCTCTTTGCTAGCCTTATTTCTGTGGAATCTGAGAACAGATATTTCGCATCCCTTTGGAGGCTATAGGGCCAAGGAAGTATCCTCCGATAACAAAGAGAAAGAAGCTTTCTGAGAAACTTCTTTGTGTTCTGTGAAATCATCTCACAGAGTTACAGCTTTCCCCTCAAGAAGCCTTTCGCTAAGACAGTTGTTGTGGAATTGGCAAAGTGATATTTGGAAGCCCATAGAGGGCTGCAGTGAGAAAGGAAATATCCTCAGATGAAATCTGGAAAGAAGCTTTCTGAGAAACTGCTTAGTGTTCTGTTAATTCATCTCACAGAGTTACATCTGTATTTCGTGGATCTCTTTGCTAGCCTTATTTCTGTGGAATCTGAGAAGAGATATTTCGGATCCCTTTGAAGTCTATAGGGCCAAAGGAAATATCCTCCGATAACAAAGAGAAAGAAGTTTTCTGAGAAACTGCTTAGTGTTCTGTTAATTCATCTCACAGAGTTACATCTGTATTTCCTGGATCTCTTTGCTAGCCTTATTTCTGTGGAATCTGAGAACAGATATTTCGGATCCCTTTGAAGACTATAGGGCCAAAGGAAATATCCTCCGATAACAAAGAGAAAGAAGCTTTCTGAGAAACTTCTTTGTGTTCTGTGAAATCATCTCACAGAGTTAGAACTTTCCCCTCAAGAAGCCTTTCGCTAAGACAGTTCTTGTGGAATTGGCAAAGTGATATTTCCAACCCCTAGAGGGCTATGGTGAAAAAGGAAATATCCTCAGATGAAATCTGGAAAGAAGCTTTCTGAGAAACTGCTTAGTGTTCTGTTAATTCATCTCTCAGAGTTACATCTGTATTTCGTGGATCTCTTTGCTAGCCTTATTTCTGTGGAATCTGAGAACAGATATTTCGGATCCCTTTGAAGAATATAGGGCCAAAGGAAATATCCTCCGATAACAAAGAGAAAGAAGCATTCTGAGAAACTTCTTTGTGTTCTGTGAAATCATCTCACAGAGTTTCAGCTTTCCCCTCAAGAAGCCTTTCGCTAAGACAGTTCTTGTGGAATTGGCAAAGTGATATTTCGAAGCCCTTAGAGGGCTATGGTGAAAAAGGAAATATCCTCAGATGAAATCTGGAAAGAAGCTTTCTGAGAAACTGCTCTGTGATGTGTGACTTCCACTCACAGAGTTACATCTGTATTTCGTGGATCTCTTTGCTAGCCTTATTTCTGTGGAATCTGAGAACAGATATTTCGGATCCCTTTGAAGACTATAGGGCCAAAGGAAATATCCTCCGATAACGAAGAGAAAGAAACTTTCTGAGAAACTTCCTTGTATTCTGTGAAATCATCTCACAGAGTTACAGCTTTCCCCTCAAGAAGCCATTCGCTAAGACAATCCTTGTGGAATTGACAAAGTGATATTTGGAAGCCCATAGAGGGCTGTGGTGAAAAAGGAAATATCCTCAGATGAAATCTGGAAAGAAGCTTTCTGAAAAACTGCTTAGTGTTCTGTCAATTCATCTCACAGAGTTACATCTGTATTTCGTGGATCTCTTTGCTAGCCTTATTTCTGTGGAATCTGAGAACAGATATTTCGGATCCCTTTGAAGACTATAGGGCCAAAGGAAATATCCTCCGATAACAAAGAGAAAGAAGCCTACTGAGAAACTTGTTTGTCTTCTGTGAAATCATCTCACAGAGTTACAGCTTTCCCCTCAAGAAGCCTTTCGCTAAGACAGTTCTTGTGGAATTGGCAAAGTGATATTTGGAAGCCCATAGAGGGCTATGGTGAAAAAGGTAATATCCTCAGATGAAATCTGGAAAGAAGCTTTCTGAGAATCTGCTTAGTGTTCTGTTAATTCATCTCAAAGAGTTACATCTGTATTTCGTGGATCTCTTTGCTAGCCTTATTTCTGTGGAATCTGAGAACAGATATTTCGCATCCCTTTGGAGGCTATAGGGCCAAGGAAGTATCCTCCGATAACAAAGAGAAAGAAGCTTTCTGAGAAACTTCTTTGTGTTCTGTGAAATCATCTCACAGAGTTACACCTTTCCCCTCAAGAAGACTTTCGCTAAGACAGTTGTTGTGGAATTGGCAAAGTGATATTTGGAAGCCCATAGAGGGCTGCGGTGAGAAAGGAAATATCCTCAGATGAAATCTGGAAAGAAGCTTTCTGAGAAACTGCTTAGTGTTCTGTTAATTCATCTCACAGAGTTACATCTGTATTTCGTGGATCTCTTTGCTAGCCTTATTTCTGTGGAATCTGAGAAGAGATATTTCGGATCCCTTTGAAGTCTATAGGGCCAAAGGAAATATCCTCCGATAACAAAGAGAAAGAAGCTTTCTGAGAAACTGCTTAGTGTTCTGTTAATTCATCTCACAGAGTTACATCTGTAT